>NC_138104.1:30344275-30789275 GCF_964146895.1 Miniopterus schreibersii
CACACATACACATATACACAGTAGTAACATCTACAAGATGCATATCGTGTTTTATGATGAGTTCTTTAGGTGAAAAGGTGAACCTGAGGCTTTGATAAGACTAGAAATTGTTAAAACTAATCTTTGAGAATATTCTATGTTATTTGTAAACCCTAAGTGCTTTGGGTTAATAAATCCAGTCAGGTTTACAGTTTTATAAGTTGACAGTTTTTCTGGGAAACAAGTTGCTGGAATTTCTCACTGCCAAATGAAATCGTCTAAGCAAATGTACATGCATTGTCTAGATCAGACAGTAAAAGAAATACACCTCACTGTATCTAGATGGTCTGAATAATGAAGTTTAATTAGCTGCCAGGAAGCAGCAGCCTCTTAAAAACCGTTGGGTTGTTGAGCTAATGTCACCAAATGAATATACAAAATGGTCTATTTAGACAGGGTTCACAAAGGAGTAAACAAACTCAGTGAACCGATTCTTCAAAATTTGTCAAGTCTAAATGACAGATTGACAAGTAGTGGACTTACAAATGTAACACTCTCAGCTTCCAGAATGCCTTCAATTTGAGGTTGTCGAAATTCAATCTCAATTGCCAGAAAAAGGCAACTTGAGGAGTATTTAGCTTGTTTATGAGTTAATATCAAATATTGGATGTTTTTGGTCTATTCTTATTTGTTTTCCTTTTAAAAGTTGATTTTCATCCTGGTAAACATGCCTAGTAAACACCCTTGGCCAGTTGGTGGTGATATGATGCCAACGTGGAAGTATTGCTTTGCACTTTCTTTGGGAAACAACTTGCGAATGTAGCAATATAATTCTCAACCCTTCTAACTTGATGAACATTCTATTTCTAAGCACCCTGGGTTTCCTCTGAGGCCCCCGTGTTGAACAGTGAACATTGGCAGTAGCCATAAAACAGTGCTCTTTGATAATACTTAAACATTTTGCATGAAGCTTTTTTTTTGTCCATGTTTTTAAGGCCTGAAGAGACATTTGCATATGGTAGAATTAAAAATCTGAAATTAGTGTCTAGGTTTAGCATCAGCAGTTCAGTATTACCCCCATTGTAGGCACTTCTATGCTTCTGGGAAGGGTTCCAGAACGACCAATTATGTCAAATATGTTTTACTAAAATACAGTGAGACGTATAGTGCAAAATCCCATGACGCATATTAAATCCTTGCCCTTTTTTCTTCTAAGTGCTTCTTCAAATAAATCAACTTAAACTTCTAAAAAAACAGAAAGGGAAAACAGAAATTTTTCTGTTTTGGCGTAATGGTGTCTCGCTTGCGATGACCAAGGGTCAGGACAGGGAAGAGTTGTTTGCTGAAGTTTGCTTCGTGGTCAAACAAGAAAGCCCGGGAGATTCTTCTTACACAGGAAATAATAAATGAAATCCACGCAGAAAGCCATTACATTAGAAATATTTGGCACGAAGCAACAAATGATTGTCACCTATACGCTGAAGTTGAACTTTGTAAAATAAATGGGAGGGGATATGGGTAGAGAATATTAACACGGAAAAGAAAAGCATCTGAAATGTAAATGAAAAGTCAAGTGTCATTTTGAGTGAAATCGTTTAAGTCTGTTAATATTCTGAAGAGATTTCTTGAGCTGATGGTAAAACCTAGGTAAAATAGAATTAGAAGTCATTTATAATAAGTGGGTACCCGAGGACTGTCTTTTTACTCAACTGAATTTGTTCCAAGGTAGAGGAAAGAAAGAGACTTTCAAGCTTGAATCAAACAAGGGCCACTGACCTATGGTCCCAGACAGACAAAAGCCATACAAAGTGTCACGTTCCAATGCGGAGGACTCCAGGGAACGACATCCTACAGAAGCAGGAAAGGCACATTCTACTGCAGGAACACATACTCTCGGTTGGTTGTTTTGGTTTTTTTTTGGAATTTGCATTCCACTTTTAAATGCTGCAAAGTAATCTAAGTAGAAATAAATGAATGGAAGCCAGACGATTGCCTTGGTTTCAGCTTTTGACTTAGAAAATGAACTTTCTAATCATGGGAAGAAAGCAAAGTGCCTAACCAAATATAAAACCCAGGTTTTTTTTAATCAGAAAGTCACATTTGTTTTTTGAGTTTGCTTGCCTTTAATATATTCAAAAGGGAAGACCAAAAAGATAGTAAAAGTGCTAATACACTGCGGTTCAATTGTGTAGTCGGCAACACATCTATTATTCCACGATTCTATTCTTATGTTAAGCTACCATGTTTACTGAATTCAGGTAGGAGCATGTAAAACAAATTTTGAGGGAAGAAGAAGGGAAATTTATGCTTATTAGTGATGTTTGAAATTTAAATTAGACTTTTTTCTGAAAGCGCTGTTGAGTTTACCCATCGTTGCCTACACTTGGAATTTTATATCACACCACTGATGTACTACTGTATTTATTAATCGACACACAGTACATTCAAAAAAGAATTCTGAAAATGGGCTATCTTTCCTTCTCCATAGCATTCTATTTGTTAATATTTTTGGTGTATATATGGATGGGCTACGTCCCAAGAGATATACACAGTACACATTTTTGGTCAAGTGCTTCCATGATGCTGACTCCGAGGCATCTGACTATAGGCACATTTCTTGAATAGTCATCTTAGCAAACATTGTAACAGAGGAGGACAGGAATAAATTCAGATTCCCTGCAGTCGGGCTTTCATTAGATGTGGCACATCAAGGCTGCTTGCTGAGAGCCTTCATTTTTACTGGTGAGATGACCAACTGTACCAGTTTGGCCCTGAAGGAAGGTTTTCCCTGGGGATATGGGACTTCCAGGGCTAAAACCAAAACAGATCTTAGAAAATGTAGATGGTTAGTGTGGAAGGCTGACTTCTCAGATGGTCATTAAGACTTCGACACACACATCCTGTGTGATTCCCACCCCTTGGGTATGGGCGGAAACTGAGTGGGATATCACTCTCGGGATTATGTTCCTAACCATTTGACTTATGGTTAATCACAAAGGATATTATCCTGGGTGGGTGTAGCTTAATCAGGGGGGCCCTTAAAAAAGGGACTGAGCCATTTCTGAGAGTCTCCTGTTGACCTCCAAGAAGTCAGCTACCATAAGTTCCACAGTCACAGCCCCAAGGAATTGAATTCTTTCAACAAGCTGTGAGCTTGGAGGAGGAACTTGAGCCCCAAATGAAATCACAGCCACAGACAACACCTTGATTTCATCTTGGTGAGACGAAGTAGTTGACCCAGCTAACCTATTCCTGGACATCTGACACATGGAAACTGTGTTGTTTTAATCCACTAAATTTGTGGTAATTTGCTACACAGCAATAGAAAACTCTTATAGTATTGGTTTTTCTATTCTAGCATGAAATAAAATTTATGGACTTGTCACCATTTCTTGCACCTGAAAAAGGAATTTGTACATTTGGGCAAAGTGCATAATTTTTAAAAGCATGAGTTTTCACATTTGTAAAATTGGGGTAAATCTATTACCTACCTCATAGGGGTGTTCTGAAAATGAAATAAGGTGGAATCAACATAGCCCAATTTGCAACACAGAGTAACAACAGGACAGTAAACAGGAAATTGTTACTAATCTATAAAGTGGTTTAAGAATGGTTACAAACTGGTGGAAAGACATCAAAGGACCAGATTGACATGGTTCCAGATGCCAGTCCTTTGTACTCCAGGACTGAGATCATAAAGCTCAGGACATATGTGGCCGAATTCAAAGACTATGACTGCCACTGAAGTGACAGCGTTTCTGACAGAGGCGCTGCTCAATGTGGAAAACCAACGAGGTCAAGAGCCTCTTGCGACCCTGCAGGTCTGTGGGCTGCACTCTTCCCCCATAGGTGGGAGCTCCTCACCCTTCCAGTCTCCAGATAAGACTGCTTATTCAGTGAAATGCCAAGGTCACCTTGGCAGCCGGCCTGTCGCAGCCATTTGGCTGGTGACCCCCCATTCCACCCTGAGGTGCAATCAAGGCTGCGCTGAAAACTGACAGTGCAGGGAAACTCCAGTTTCTTTTGCCTTGTTGTGTGTTAGAGTTTAGGAATTGTTGGCATTCTGTGGATGCCTTGGCTCACTGAGAAAAAAATATGATATATGATTGTCTAATTTCCACAATATCAAAACAGATTCTGCCGAAGTCGAAAACCTCATGTTCTTTTTCTCTTTTATGTTCTGCTTTAAAATAATAAGCGAAACAGGTGTCATGGGGACACTTTCTCGGGTGGAAAAACATGAATGCTGTCTCAGAACACTGCAATATACAAAATTAGGATACAGAAAGTTGTAGGAAGCAGAAAACCACAGAGGGAAGGACAGATGCAGAATATCTTGGCACAGATTTCTTATGGCTCCAGCTCTCTAAGGTAATATTGTTTCCTGAGGTTACATTGTCCACACATGATGGGGCCCAGCTAGGTCTGAGAAAATAGCTGGATATTAGAAAATAGTGAAAATTTTCCCATACTGTAAATTTGTATCTTTTGGACATATCTCACCTTTCTGAAAGAATTTACATCAGTAATCAATGCATTTTTCTTTAAAGGAAATGTCTACTAACCTGTGCTCTGTTAGTTCTTGAACAAAACAAAGCACCGAAAACAGCCACAGCCTCATCTGGGAAATAGTGATACTCCTTGACGCTCATTTCCTGAGTGCTTTCGAGGTACCAAAATAGTGCACTAGGCACTCTATAGACTTTAGCTCACTTAATTTTCACAACAATCAAATAAGGTCGTCATTGTTATTTCCATTTTGTCGATGAAGAAGTGAGAACTAGTGTGATGAAGTGACTATACAAGGTCACAGAGCTAGTAAGTTGCAGAGCTGGGATATTGTATTACTCAGGCTTCTCCAGAGAAACAGAAACAATAGGATGTGCATATTTATAGAAAGAGATTTATTATAAGGAATTGCCTCAGGCAGTTATGATGGCTGGCAAGTCCAAATCTGCAGTGTGGGCTGGTAGGCTTGAGGCCCAGAAGAGCCGATGGTGCAGATAAAGCCTAAAGGCAATCTTCTGGTGAATTATCTCTTGCTCTGGAAGGGTTTGTCTGTTTGTTTGTTTGCTTGCTTGCTTGTTTGTTACTGCTTTTCTATTCAGGCTTTTAAAATCTATATATCTTTTCTATTCAGGCTCTTAACTAATTAGATTAGATCCATCCACATTATGAACGGCAATGTGCTTACTCAAAGCCCACTGACTTCAATGTGAATCTCACTCAAAAACACCCTCCAAGTTCACGCATAAAAGTAACCATCACAAATGTGAACCCAGGGAGCCTGACTTCAGAGCTCTGAAAGTTCCTGTGCATAGCCCTCCCTCCGCACTGTCAAATCATAATCTGTTTTATCCTGATGAACTCTACTGGCTCTACTCTGATGACTCCCTGAGACCCTGCCACATCACAAAGACCAGCAGGCCCTGGAAGGGTGGTGGCTGTCCTTGGGGTACCCAAAGACTTTTGCTGAGTAACCATAGACTCAGCACCCTATTAACCTGATAAACACCACTCGCCCTTACCTGGTGACTCCCTGAAAATCTACCTCATGCAACTCATGTACAACTTCTGTCTTTTTTCAGTGGCTGAGCCTAATGGGCCTTCAGCAGGTGGCGGAGGTCTTGGGTTTCCTTGGGCCTTTTTCAGACCAACTCCAGGCCCAGTACTGGTGGCAGCCAGGTTTGGTATGCAGCTTGGCCCCTCTCATGCAAATGCAGGCCCAGCACAGGCAGCTTACAACCATGGTTTGCTTTGTAGCTCCTAACAGGTAGTCCAGGGCCAGTCACAGGCAGGGTATGACACTAACTGCACTGGAGTCCCTCCCAAGAGGTCCCTCCCAAGAGGTCACAGAACCAACACACTTGGTGGCCCACTTCAGAACACAACAGAACATGACCTAGTTAACTCCATATGGCACACCGGAAGGGAGATCTGAACAGGCACCAGACCCAGCTGGGGTAAATTCTGATGCATGAGGTCAGCCCCAGAATAATAGCAAATACACTGTGATTGCAACCACTCTTCACTGTGAGCAAGCCTGAGGGTCAACCCCACCCACATATGGGCCAATAGCTATCAAGACTCAACTACAACAAGAGGGCTGACAAAACACAAAATGGACACTCCTGAAGCACCCCGTAGACGTGATCAGGGAAACTGCCACTGGGCCCCATAGGACACCTACTACATAAGGCTAACCTACCAAGATGACCATTAGACATATGAAAATATGCTCAATATTACTAATCACCAGAGAAGTGCAAGTTAAAACCATATTGAGATACCATTTCACACCTGCCAGAATGTCTATTAACAATAAATTAACAAACATCAAGTGCTAGCAAGGATATAGAGAAAAGGGACCCTTGGTGCACTGTTGCTAGGAATGCAGATTGATGCAGCCACTATGGAAAATAGTATGGAGGTTTCTCAAAAAATTGAAAATGGAACAGCTTATGACCCAGTGATTCCATGTCTGGATATATATCTGAATAAACTGAAGACACTATGTCCAAAAGATGCATGCACCCCTACGTTCATAGCAGTGTTATTTACAATAGCTAAGATATGGAAGCGATCCAAGTGTCTGTCAATAGATGAGTGGATAAAAAAGCTGTGTTACATACATATATACAGTGGAATATTGCTTGGCCATAAAAAATGAAATCTTACCATTTGCAACAGCATGGATGAGCCTGGAGGGTATTATGCTAAGTGAAAAAAAATCATACAGGTGAAAAATACTATATGATTTCATTTATATGTGAAATCCAAAGAACAATATAAACAAAAAAAAAATTGAAACAAACTCATAGATACAGAGAGCAGACTGATGGTTGCCATAAAGGTGGGATATAGGAGGCTGGGTGAAAAAAGTGAAGTGATTAAGAAGTACAAATTGGTAATTACAAAACAGTCACAGGGATGTAAATTATAGCCTAGGGAATATAGTCAATAATGTCATAATAACTATGTATGGTGCCAGGTGGGTATTGGGAATATCAGGGGGAACACGTGGTAAAATATATGATTGTGTAACCACTATGTTGTACACCTGAAACTAATATGAAATAATATTGACTGTAACTGTAATTCAAATATAAAATTTAAAAAAGAAAGTATGAGGCCCAGAGAGACTAAGAAACTTGCACAGTTTCACAGTAAGTAAAGGTAAGAGCTAGAATTTGAATATAGCTTTTCTAAATAGAAATTCTGCTTTTCCCCCCCCCCTTTTAAAAAATATATTTTTATTGATCTCAGAGAGAGGAGGGGAGAGGGAAGGAAAGATAGAAACATCAATGAGTCGAAGCTCAACCATTGAGCCACACTGGCCAGGCTGCTTTTCTTCTTTTACTGTATTGTCTTCATGGTAGTTTTTTTTCTTTTTTCTTTATCTTTATTGTTGAGAGTATTACAGGTGTCCCATTTTCCCCTTTAAATTGACCCCCTCCACTTGGCTCCCACCCCCTCCCCAGGCCCTCATCCCGTTACTGACTGTGTCCATGGGTTATGCATATATGCACATAATTTCTTTGGTTAATCTCTTCCCACCCTCCACGCCCTTTCCCTCTTTCCTCTGAAATATGATCATCTGTTGCATGTGTCAATGTCTCTGGATCTATTTAGTTTGTCAGATTCTTTTGTTCACTAGCTTCTTGTTAAAGAAGACCCTTCAACATTTCCTGTAGTGCTGGTCTAGTGGTGATGAGCTCCTTTAGCTTTTTCTTGTCTGAGAAGCTCTTTATCTGACCTTGAATTCTAAATGATAGCTTTGCCGGGTAGAGCAATCTTGGTTGTAGTTCCATGTTTTTCATCATTTTGAATATTTCTTGCCACTCCCTTCTGGCCTGCAAAGTTTCTGTTGAGAAATAGGCTGACAGTCATATGGGTGCTCCCTTGTAGGTAACTACTTGCTTTTCTCTTGCTGCTTTTAAGATTTTCTCTCTTTGTCTTTAAGCTTTGGCATTTTAATTATGATGTGTCTTGCTGTGGGCCTCTTTGGGTTCCTCTTGTGTGGGACCCTCTGTGCTTCCTGGACTTGTAAGTGTATTTCTTTCCCCAGGTAGGGGAAGTTTTCTGTAATTATTTTTGCAAATAGGTTTTCAATTTCTTGGTCTCTTTCTTCCCCTTCTGGCACCCCAATAATACAAATGTTGGGCCTCTTGAAGTTGTCCCAGAGTCTCCTTATGCTATCTTCATATTTCTGGATTCTTTTTTCTTTCTGCTCTTCTGATTGGGTGTTTTTGTTTCCCCATGTTCCAAAATGCTGATTTGATTCTCAGCGTCCACTACTTTACTGTTGATTCCCTGTAAATTATTCTTCATTTCAGTTCGTGTAGCCTTCATTTCAAATTGGTACTTTATTATGTTATTAACTTTCTCAGTTATTTCCCTAATAATATGCTTAAACATCCTTATAACCATTATTCTGAACTCTCTATCTGTTAGCTTGCTTGGATCTATTTCATTTAGTTCCTCTTCTAGAGATTTCTTCTGTTCTTTCCTTTGTGACATGTTTCTTTGCCTCCACATTTTGGCTGCTTCCAGGTGTTTATTTCTATGTATTAGGTAGAGCTGCTATGTCTCCTGGAATTTGTAGAGTGGCTTTGTGTAGTAGGTGTCCTGGAGGGTCCTCCAGCCACCTGAGCTGGGCCTTCTAGGTGCTCCCCTGTGTGGGCTGTGTGCACTGTCCTGTTGTAGTTGAGCCTTGGTTGCTGTTGGGGTCCCTGGGAGGAATTGACTCCCATGAGAATCAGCTTTGAGGACCCACTGAAACCACAGCCAAAGAGCTGCTGTGCTGGAGACACCCCTATGGAGCAGGATTGACTTCAGTGGGGCTTTGGTGTTCACCAAGTGTGCCCCTTGAGTGTGTCACTTGTGGATGTGGTAGGGTTGTAATCCAGCGTGGTTGAGTCTGACCACCAGATGCACTATCTCTGGGGCCTCCCGGGAGGTGCAAAGTCAGCCTGTGCCAGTACCTTGCCCAGGGCCCCCCAGCATGGGCTACACAGCAAACCATAGTTGGCTGCTCCTTGTGCTGGGCTTGGAGGTGCCCAGGAGAGGCCAAGCTATGAGCCAGTGCAGCTGCCACTAGTGCCAGGCCTGGGGCCGCTTATCAAGCCGTATGGGGCCCGCTGCTGCTTGTTTGAGAGATTTTAGGAAAGTCCTAAGCATGAGGCTCTAGAGGCCACTTGCACAGAAAAGCCCCTGGAAATGGCCTGGATGAGCTGCAGGCGGGGAGGGGCGGGGCCTCCGGGAATCACGGGGCGGGGCCAAAGGGGTGAGTCAGGTGCTGGCGATTCAAATATGGCGCCTGCCTGCCGGCTGTGTGCGGGGAGGACTCGCCACAGGAGCCATGGCCTCCGCCAGCCCTTCTGCCCGGGAGGAAGCCGCCCCTCCGCCTCTCGCCCGGATCTCAGGCAGGTTAGTTCCCCCCCGAGTGTCCCGGGTCCTTTCAGGTCGCTGCCCGGCGCTGGGCTCAGAGGGAGCGTCCGGGTGAGTCGGTGCCGGGCCCTTTAGAGGAGCTGCTGGGGCTCCCGCAGCCTCCGCGACCCTCAGCGACAGTCCCGCTGGTTTCACAGCCCGGAGTTGTGGGGGCTGCTGTGGGGCTGGGACCCCCCCTCCTCCGGGAAACCCCCACCCCGAGATTCCCTCCGGGTTTCCCCGCGGCCCCGGGTGTGGCCCGCGGCCTGTCTCCGGGATCCGGCGCCGCCCGCCCCGCCCCCACCCCTCCTCCCGCTCTCGGGGCCGCCTCAGCTCCCTGGTTGCGGGGCTTCTGTGCCGCCGGATCCCAGGAGGCTCTGAGTGACGGTGGTTCTGCATTTTAGTTGTGATTTTGATGTGGTTGCGGGAGGCGGTGGGTGCAGCTGTTACCTACGCCGCCGTCTTGTTTCTTCTCGACATTTATATGATTTAAAAAATTAGGATTCTTTTCTATTTTCTCAGGTTTTGAGAACTTGTGACAGGAGGCTATGTAAGCCCTTTCCATTTATTGCTGTTTTGAAGCTTATTATTTATATTGATGTTAGTTTAGGTGAAAAATTTGGTTAAATATGTAAACATTTAGTTCTTGAAAAGCAAACGGAGAGAATAGATGGACATTGTGAAGTCTGTCGCAGAGAGACTCTGTCTCTGTACACTTCTTGACTTCTGTGATTTTTAAGGACAGCACTATAGTATCCACAGTTAATATCGTTACCATCTGTTTATGTGATCTGTGAAAAATGGGTACGCTTTGGTACCATAGAGAACTGCATATCCACTGGTTTTAATATATCAATGGATAGGTGTCTCCCTCACATATTATTTGCATATTTATTTTGAATATGTATACACTTATTTTCCTCTCTCATGAGGACACACACACACACACACACACACACACAGGCAAACAGGCATTAAATAAAGGATGCACCCAGAATGGCAAACGGAGATAACAGAGAGAGACTAATGGCCTGGGAAAGAAAACTGTTTGAAACGAAGTCATTGTTTCTTAAGTATAGGCTACTTGTAAGGAATTGGCTTCGGATATTTATAAGAGCCTTCACACCCATTCAGCTTGCACAGATTTCCCTTTCAATAATTCTTATAAAATGGAAAGGGTCACAGTGGTTAAATAATACTTTTCCCTTAATAAACGCCACCACCAAAAAACACTCCACTGAGGGAAGAGAAATGTGGAGGTACAAAACGAAACAAGAAGCTCAAAGCAGGTGCTCTAGAAAGGAAGGACAGAAAACCGTATTATTAGCAAAATTCATGGAGTAGCAGCACTTCGGTAGTCGATTTGGCATTCTCTTTCAGGCTTTCAGACCTTAGAAATATGAGACGATTACCCCTTTCCACAGCCCTAAACTGTTACATTTCTTGCTGCTCTGGGTCCTTGGGACTGGTGTAATTTATTCATTCAGGAACGCACTTCGGTATCTGCGATTATATTTGGTTTCCTTCGTTATTAGCTTCATGGTTTTATAAGCAGGTATTCATCTGGGGGGAAAAGAGAGAAAAATAGGAAGGAAAGAGAGGGAGGGAGGGAGGGAGGAAGGAAGGAAGGAAGGAAGGAAGGAAGGAAGGAAGGAAGGAAGGAAGGAAGGAAGGAAGGAACCAGTCTAATAAGGAGTGTTATTGTAAATGAGGGGAGCTTAGTAGTGCCTGGCCCAAGAATACTTCAAAAGCCTCCAGAAGTGGTAATGGGCTGTTCTTCAATGCTAAGAACGGGCTTGTGATGTATGTGAAATGATATTGGACTCAGACATTTCATGGGGTTTCTTGTTATTATCAAGGCCTGAGCATTTTCTTTATCCTTTATAAATTGAAGGTTTCTTTTCTCCACAAAGGTATGCTACGTACACATGAACTGTTTTCTATTTGGAGAACTATTATTAAATGATTTATTCTATAAGAAAAGGCATCAGGTTGTACAAGGAAATGTCTTTCTTCTTTTCCTGACTGAAGAAAGCAGGGGCCATAAGAGGCATCCCTTGTTAATTATTTGAGCTTTAATCACGTAAGTAATTGCAGAAACTAAATATTTTGCTTTAGCTCTAGGTATTTTTGATACCTTTAAATATTAAGAGGCAAGGACACTCTAGTGGGGTGTCCTTTAGGGGGAACATATATGAAAGAGGAGTATGCTCTAGTTTAAGTTATGAACTATTCCAGAAATTCTAATGCAAATTCTAGCCAGGGCAGGGAGCTGACCATAGAATGACTAACTCTAGAGGAGATCTAAGCCAAAGAAGAACCTCCGCTTCTTTTCTGCCATACAGAGCAGTTAGTACTCTTCACGGGACATTTTTATTTGTCCCTTTTCTTTGGCAAAACAGAGTGGAACTAATGGTAAACAGCCCCCTTCAGTCTGGATTCGTGGCCTCACCCTTGTTCCCAACCCTCTCTGAGGACTTCTAAACAAGGGCTGTCTTGTATTTGGCAATACTGGCCCAGGCTTTTGCACCATGCTACTGGATGTTCCCGATTATTCTTAAGATTTGCCCCTTGCTGACTGAGTGAAAATGGACAGGTAACTGAATTCCTCCCATCCTTCCAAATCTAGTGCAAAGTTCTCATAAATCATTTTTTTAAAAGCAGCAAATCTCAACTGCTACTCACTTTCCACACCATCTTAAGAAATAGATCGGTGTATTATTAACTCTACAAAGCAACATGTTTACAAGCCCAGGGTCATAATGGAATTTACTGAAGTCTAAATATTATGTTGCTATAGCAAGTAGACATGCCTAATACAAAGAGAAATGGTCTATATTCTCCTACGCTTCGTTCTTTGTACTGTTGACCCTTATAACCTGTGTAACATTTGAAAATATATGAACAGTTGAAGAAGATTTGGGTAGCCAATACAGACATGGGTATATGTTAAGGCAGTCATCTCAGAGAAAGAGACACCCTGATAGAAGCAGAGCTCCACTGATACAGAGACAGATGAGAAAGAAAATAAGTTCAAAATCAAATTGCAAAGTAACCAAAGACCATACTTCACTCCTCCTGTTCTCCTCCACCATTCCTAAATTTATTTTCCTAGAAATCACACTCTGTTAGACTTAGAAAAAAAAAAGAGAAAACAATATTGAGAAGAATCGAGAATCTTCCAGGAGCTCCCAATACTCTTTTAAAAGTCACGTTTCCATTTCAGATACAGTGACGCTGAGTCCACAACACTGCATATTCCACACAGCTGTACGGAAGAGAAACATAGTGCTTTCCTTACACACAGCCTACGAGAAAAAGAAACCCTTTCATTAAAGCACTAGAGAAATTCTTTCATAGCTTCTGTGGAGGCCACATACTGTACTGTTGTCAAAAATGATGTCCTTTATCCTTTAACCAAAAAGTAGATAGGTTAAATTTAACATAAAATTGGAAATTTATGCTTGGTTGCAAAAACATCTATCTCTGAAAATACCCAATGAGTTTGGATGAACACAGAAATCACTTTTCTCTGTAGCACCCTGGGCTGGGAAAGAAGGGCTGGAATCTGGGTTAATCTACAAAAATGAACACCTGAGACTCCCCTTCAGGAAAACTTTAATCTTCTTGAGATTTCAGAGGGATAAAGATATTAGCAAGTGGCCAGATGCTGGTGCTGAAAGCCAGATTGCCTTTGCTTTCCAAGTAATCTGTCTTTATTTGAATAGCTGGCAAATACTTCCCTGACAACTATCAGGGCACTTCTGGAAGTGTTTATAAGTGACACGTTTTATTCATCAAGAAATTAATGGATGATATCATGATTGCCAAACTAGGATTACATACAGAAAACCACAATGAAGGAGAGGGAATTGGTTTCCTCTGTAAGCATTGTCTTTCCTTCTTTTTCCCCCTCTCGCATGGTTTTCTTTTGTTGTGGTAATACAAAACTCAACATGCCTTGTAAAGAGAGCTGTGAAGAGAGTTGGGGATTAGTTCTCAGAAAGAAAAAATCTAGAGAGTGCTACAGGTGACAGACTAAGTAATGAGACATGCTTGGCTGTATTATTACGCCTTCAAAATTCTTAAACTGCATATCGTGCACACATAGTAAACCTATTTTAGATGAGACAGATAATCTTCTTTGTGGGAAAATAACTTTTGAACAGTACCTGTATTCTTTGCTGATTAGAGATGTAGAAGTTTCTGGAGTTTGGGAAGAGGAGACAATGTGATTAACATTAGTTAAAAGTGATTGGATCCTACAATATTATTATTTCAAATTTTGGTCCAATGAAAATAAAATAGGTGGAAAATAGAAGAATAGTATGAATTGCTAATTAAATTGCTTGTTTTGCCAAATTATCTTACATACCAGTTGCTACAGAGAAGTATGGGCTTTTCTTCGCTGATAATAGTAATAGAGATTTTGAGTCTGAAAATTCTTCGTTACAAGAAAACAGAGCTCCTTGGAGAAATGGTTGATTCCAGGATTGCGTCACAAAAAGTACTAAATGAGCCTGGAACATCTTGCTATGCAAAAAAGTAAGGAAATGCTCAAAAAATATTGGAAACTTGTTGAAAAACCATAGGAGTCAACTTGAAGGATCTTCCAATGCCCAATGTTGGAACAATTTAAGCAACAATTTATATAATGATAGTAATGAAATATAACCTGTAGAGTAAAATAAATATCCAGGAGCACATACAGATGAATGTAATTAAATAAAAATAAATAAGAAAGAAAAGAAAGCTCTTTTTAAGTATTCTAATTGATAAATGGAAAAGGTATGATGGAACTAGAAAATTGTCATTTGGCATTAATGATTACGATAGGCCAGAATCATCAATGTAAGCTAAAATTAGTAGGAAAAAAATGTAATGAGAAAAAATATTTGTGTAATACTTATCAATCATAAAGTGAAAAATAGTAACCTTACAGTGGAGTAACCTGAGAGATACTACCTTAACCAAGTAATCAAAGTTAAAGTTTCTATATTAAGACCTATCAATATTACGTACCTTCTGATATGATGCATTGAGAATGGCACAATCTTAACTTCTGTGCTATTACTGTAAAAGATGCATAACCTGACTATAAACATGAGGAAATATCCTACAAACCCAAATTAAGGAATATTTTACAAAATAACTGGCCATTTTCTTCAAAATGTCAAAGTCAATGTTATGGACTGAATGGTGACACACACACCCCACACACACCAAATTCATACGTTGAAATTTTAACCCCTAGCACCTCAGGTTGTGATTGTGTTTGGAGAGAGAGTCTTTATAGAGACAGCTAAAGTAAAATGAAGTTATATTGGCGGGTTCTAATTTAATATGATTGTGTACTTGAAAGAAGAGATTAGGGCACAGAAAGGGTGCAGTGGGAGGCCCACGTGAAGACACTGGCAGAGAGGAGGGCCATCTACAAACCCGGGACAGATGGCTCAGGAGAAATCTACACTAGCAATACCTTGATCTCAGACCTGGAGGCTCCAGAATGGTGAGAAAATAACTGTTGCTTGTATTAGCCACCCAGACTGTAGTACTTTGTCGTGGCAGCCCTAGCAAATTAATACAGTCATGAAACACAAAACGAGACTGAGAAAATGTCCCTTATTGTAGGAATCTAAAAACACATGATAACTAAATGCAATTTGGAATGCTGGATTGGATCCTGAAACATTAAAAGGACATTAGTGTCCCAAATGGCAATCATGAAATGGGGTTTGTGAGTTAGCTGTTAGTATTGTATCTGTATTAACTTCCTGATTTTGATAAGTGTACTGTGGTTAAGTAAGATAGTGAAGTTTGGGGAAGCTGGATGGAGGGAATACAGGGATCTTCGTACTACTTTGAAAATTTGAAAATATCATAAAATAAAAAGTTAAAAAGTAAAGAGCACAGTAATGAAATATTCTAAAAATAGTATGTTACTTTCAAATATTGCTTGAAAGATGTTTGTTGGGAAAATGTAATTTTGTGATTTTTTGACACTTGGTTTTTGTCACGTTCCTGAGGAGCAAATAATTACCTGTCTTCCCTGATCAATTCCTCTCTGAAGTTTCTTTATTTTCCAGGCTGGAATAAGAATTTTATATCTCTACAAAGAGGAATCTCTATCTCATATTTCATTGTACATTTAAAAAAAATTCCTTTAAGCTTGTCTAGTTGATATCCAGGGTGTACAGTCACATGTGTATAAGTTTATCACAAAGTAATTCATAATGATTATTAAGTATGTATTTGTACAATTTCATTTAGCAAAGATTCATTAAGCATTTAATATGTGCAAGGCCTTGTGAATGAAAAGACAATCAAGAGATATTTTTTTTACCCTACAGTAATTTACAAACTAGAAGGTGAAAGAGAGAAAAATAGGAGGGAAGATAAATTAAGTCTTATTGCATATCTACTAAAAGTATCTACTTTAGATAGACAGTATTAACTTCAATTATACAGATATGAAAACTAAAACTCAGGAAAACTTTCCTTGTGAAAATAAATATGAGTCAGTTCTTGAAGTTAGAATCGGCACCGTGGTTAAGGGAGAAATTGCATTCCAGGGAAAGCATGAGCAATGACTTGGAGGCAATGAGGTCATGCTGTATTTCTCAAGAATTTAAGTATGACTTTAAGTATATAATTGTTGTAGGTTAGTGATAGAAGGTGAAGCTGCTTCAGTAGGCAGCATCTTTTAACAAGGTATTGTATGCTATCATAAGAAATTTAAACTTTGCCCTAACATGATGGAGCATAATTTTAAGAATGTTAAGCTGGGGGAGAAAAAATATTGGTTGTGTAAAGATGAACACTTTTTGAATTTAGATCCTCAGTATTTTCCTTTAGTACAAAACCAAGGAGCTTCTTCTAAAAGTCATTTACCAAATCTCTCTTGTTTAAAAAATTTATCTTTATTGCTGAAAGTATTAAAGATGTACCCTTTTTTCGCCCCATTGACCTCTCTCTCCTCTCCTGTCCCCTCCCCAGGCCTTCACCCCACTATTGTCTGTGTCCCCGGGTTGTGCGTACACGCATATAACTTCTTTGGTTGATCTCTTCTCTCCCCCACCTTCCCTCTGAAATATGTCAGTCTGTTGCATGCTTCAGTATCTCTGGATCTATTTTGTTCATCGGTTTGTTTTTTATTTTATTTTTTTTGTTTTGTTTTACTTTACTTTTAGGTATAAAACCCATTTATAAAATGTATCTTTATTGTTGAAAGTATTACAGATGTCCTCTTTTTTCCCCATTGATCCCCTCCACCTAGTATCCCCTCCCCGGGCCTTCTCCCCACTATTGTCTGTGTCCATGGGTTATGCATATATGCATATAAGTTCTTGGTTAATCTCTCCCTCCACCCCCAAGAACAGTTTGTTCCATGCATCCATGCCTCTGGACCTATTTTGTATGTCAGTTTGTTTTGTTCATTAGATTCCATGTATTAGTGAGATAATGTGATGTCTGTCTTTCTGTGACTGGCTTATTTCACTTAGCATAATACTCTCCAGGTCCTTCCATGTTGTCCCAAAGGGTACGAGATCCTTTTTTACAGCTGCGTAGTATTCCATGGAGTGAATGTCCCACAGCTGTTTTATCCACTCATCCACTGATGGGCACTTGGGCTGTTTCCAGATCTTAGCTATTGAAAATAACACCGCTATGAACATAGGGCTGCATAGATTCTTTCTCATAGGTGTTTTGGGATTCTTAGGGTATATTCCCAAAAGTGGGATCACTAGGTCAATGGCAGTTCCATTTTTAATTTTTTGAAGAGACTCCATACTGTGTTTTCTACTGTAATTTTCAGAAGGTCTTGTGTCTGTGTATCTGTATATGTATATTAGTTCACAATAGAGTTATCTATATACCTGTGATGAAATATAATATATAGTTTTAATAGAGTAACTTTAGCTTATCTTCTGATTAGAACAGAATAAAAAAATTATCTAAATAAGAAAGGCCACGTGCGGCTTAGTTCTAACTTGTTCCACTCCTCAGCTTGCATTTTGACAATACCATGGGCAACGATAGTTATGGTTAAACAACTTTTTTAACCTCGTCTAACAGACAAGTCAAAAAATTATGTCACATTGGTTATGATCATTACTGTCACAGAAAACTTAGGGTAGGTTTAAAAGCCTCTGTATTTGTGTATAATATGCTACTTTTGTATAAGGAAGAATGTGAAATTGAAAATAAGCATATATCTTCAAAATGTCATACAGATGGATAAATCAGAATTTATAAAATTGGTTACCACAAGTCATGTGCGTGGAGATTAGACAGTGTGAAAAGGATGGGAAGAGATAACAATCATTGTAATGCTCTATGTATACAAAAATAAAATAAAATAATAAAATAAACAAGAATGAGAGGAAACTCCCTAAAACTGAATGCACATAGAAACAAATGTACACAGCTGTACTTCAAAGGAAAAACATAATCAAACTTAAGGAGGGGAAAAAAGAACTAGCCCATGCAACATTTAAAAATCATACTTTGAATATAAACTTTCAAACTAGAGGGATTAAAAAAAACTTCAGATGAAATTGCAAATAACTTGAGCACCTTCTGACTAATGGATATAGATAGATAAATGATAGATGACAGATTGATATTCTGAAAAGAGCTTATATGTATTGTAGGATCAAGTACATATTTAATGTGTGCTTTATTTTGAGGGGGAATAGGAACTTTTATTGTGGAAGAAAGGAGATATAATTATGGAGTAGGGAACAACCATGTGGGAACAGACTGGAGTTGGCAATATCAGTATAAACTAGTGAATTTCTAGCTCTCTCTGCTCAAAGGGCCTAAAAACAATGAACCCCTACATTGCATCCAAATCTTGGTTTCTATATATCAATCCCTACTAATAGGAGTACAGCTCTTTGAAGAAATGTCTGATACCCAGATTGGCATAGGTAAAGCACAGGATGAGCCCAGAATATCTTGTGCCAGAAAGTAAAGAAAGTATTCAAATAAGGATGGGGCATATCCGACATATATCTTGAAAGAGTTCCTACTGGTTAAATATAAGACAATTCAAACAACCAAATTAATTAGAATGGCAATGAAATGTAACCTATTGATTTATTTTTAATTTTTAAAAAATATATCTTTTTTGATTTCAGAGAGAGGAAGGGAGATGGAGAGGGAGAAACATCAGTGATGAGAGAGTCATTGATCCGCTGGGGATCGAGCCCGCAACCCGGGCCTGTGCCCTGACCCGGAATCGAACCCCGATCGCCTGGATCCTAGGCCGAGGCTCAATCGCTGAGCCACGCCTGGCCAGGCATATCGATTTATTTTTAAAAAGGAATCTATAAAGAATATGCAGTGTACATATACAGTGAATTATTACTTGGTCATAAAAAAGAATGAAATCTTACTATTTGTGACAACATGGATGGATTCAGAGGCTGTTATGCTCAGTGAAATAAGTCAGACAATGAAAGACAAACATCATATGGTTTCACTTATACGTGGAATCTAAAACTAACGGCAGTAAATAAATGAAAAAACAGAAACAGACTCATAGATATAAGAACAAACTGATGGTTGCAAGATGGGAAGGGTCTTGGGGACAAAGGTGAAGGAAGTGAAGGGATTAAGGAGTATAAATTGGCAGGTACAAAATAGTCCCAGGAATGGAAAGTACAGCCCAGGGAAAAGAGTCAATATTGTAATCACTATGCGTGGGGCCAGGTAGGTACTAGACTCATCGAGGGCGCACTTGGTAAGTTATATAAATGTCTACCCACTGTGCTGTACACCTGAAACTAATACAAGATAATACTAAATGTCAACTGTAATGGAATAAATGAATAAATATAAAAAGGAAAGCGAATAAAAAAGAGAACCCCACGAGCTCCTGCTGATTGTAAAGAAGTAGATTAATAAATACATAAATTTAGAGGGGTGGGGAGCTGCTTTCTTGCAGTAGGAGGCCGACTAATCCCTGTGAAGGGAGAGGTGGTGCTGGAGGGAGGGTGACCGCTGTGTGACGGTTACAAAGATGAGCTCGGGCGAGAATCCTGAGTGGGGGTGGGCTGGTGGGGGGGGGATTGGAAGACGTGACGAGCAGGGTAAGAGGAAGGTCTCAAAATGTCTCTGCAAAGAGAAAGTTTTAGTTGCAAGGGAAAAACTAGTAACTATGCAATGGAAAAACCTGACAGCACCCTGACGTGGAGACCAAAGTTAACATCACCGATAAATGAAGGACAGGACATTCGTCTGATTCTGGCTGTGAGTTCAGATAGGTCGGGGGACAGGTAATAGATAATAAAGGGAGGGTGCCAATGAAGCAAAACTTACAAATTGTAAAAATCTAAGTAAAAAATATGAAGGAGTTTTTGGTACTGTTCTTGATACTTTCCTGTAATCTTGAGATTGTTTTTTAAGTGTATATTTTTTTGAATTAGTGTTTTGGTTTCTTCAGATAAATCCCCAGGAGTGGAACCGCTGGGTCATAAGCTATTCCATTTTTAATCTTTTGAGGAAAGTCCATACTGTTTTCCACAGTGGCTGCAACAGTCTGCACTCCATAAGGTTCCCTTTTCTCCAATCTTCACCAGCACTAGTTGTTGGTTGATTTATAGATGGTAGCTATTCTGACCCATGTGAAATGATATCCCATTGTATATTTTTATTTTTTTCCTTTTCATTGAATTTATTGGGGAGATTCTGGCTAAAAAGTATACAGGTTTCAAAATTACATAATTTTGGTTTTGTTATAACAAAATTATGACAAAATTCTACAATGCACCAACTGTACATTATATTGTGTGTTCACCATCCCAAGGAAAGTCTGTGTCCATTAGCATTTATTCCCCCCAGTTTTAATTTGCATCTCTCTGATGACTAGTGATGTTGAGTATCTTTTCATATGTCTGTTGGCCATCTGTATGTCCACTTTGGAGACGTGTCTACTCAGGTCCTTTGCCCATTTTTTAATTGGATTTTTTTTTGGTGTTTATTTTATAAGTTCTTTATAAATTTTGGACACCCCTATGTTCACTGCAGCATTATTTACAATAGCCAAGATTTGGAAGCAGCCCAAGTGCCCATCAGTAGCTGAGTGGATAAATAAGCTGTGGGACATTCACACCGTGGAATACTATGCACCTGTAAAGAGGAAGAATCTTGTACCCTTTAGGACAGTATGGATGGACCTGGAGAAAATTATGCTAAGTGAAATAAGCCAGGCAGAGACAGTTAAGTACCATATGATTTTATTTATATGTGGAATCTAATGGACAAAATAAACTAACAAACAAAATAGAAACAGAAGCATAGATACAGAGAACAGACTGACAGCTGTCAGAGGGGAGGTGGATTGGTGGGCTGGGTGAAAAAGGTGAAGGGATTAAGCAAAAAACCCTCATGGACTTAGCAGCATGGTGATTACCAGAGGGAAAGAGTGTGGGGGGAGGTAGAAGAAGGTAAAGGAGGGATGAATGGTGATGGAAGGTGACTTGACTTGGTGTGGTGGACACGCAAACAATATACCAATGATGTATTATAGAACTGTACACCTGAAACCTATATGATTTTATTAACCAGTGTCATTCCAATAAGTTCAGTTAAAAAAAGTGTCTAAGAAAGTAGATCTTAAATGTTCTTACCAGAAATAAAATGGTAGTCATGTGCGCAGCCGGCATAGCTCAGTGGTTGAGCTTCGACCTAGGAACCAGGAGGTCAGGTATCGATTCCCAGTCAGGGCACAGGCCTGGGTTGTGGGTTCGATCCCCAGCCGGGGGCGCACGGGAGGCAGCTGATCAATGATTCTCTCATCATTGATGTTTTTTTCTCTCTCTCTCTCCCTCTCCCTTCCTCTCTCTGAAATCGATAAAGATATTTTTTAAAAAAATGATAATCATGTGACATGATGGAGGAGTTAGCTAAGTTTAAGGTGATAATCATTTTGCCATATATAAGTGTATCAAAGTAACAGGTTGTACATCTTAAATGTGCACAATGTTATATGTCAATTATACTTCAATAAAGCTGGAAAAAAATTTCCATATGAGAGACACAGTTAAATCTAAACAATAGTCTCTTTAATAAAGAACTATTTTATATTTTAAAATAATGTGTCAAAACAAAGTTCATAAGGCACAGAAACAACTTTCTTCCCTCCACCCTCTCTAAGTATATTTGTTCAAAGCAATCTGTGGTATAGGTAACCTATGAATATTATTAATGAACTTTCATAATCAGTAATATTTTTGTGTATAATGCTTAGGTTCTTATGTAAATTTTACACAATCATTTGTTTTCCTTGTAACACTCCTGTGATAGAGATATGTATTTTCTTTGCCTTGCAATTGACACAAATCCAGGTGCAAAAAAGGTTCTCTTGGATTTTCAAATGTAAAATTAATGTTCTCATTAACTTCACATTTTCTCATAACTAATTATGTTTTCTTGACACCCTCTTTTAGTGGGAGTAAAATGAATTCAATTCTCCATTTTAATGTTTTTTCATGTACTTCAGTTTGGGGTCATTTGTAAGGCCATCCTATATGTAAACTGTCACATTCCATTAGAAAACATGAACTCCTGTCTAGAATCCAGCAAGCACACTTGGCTTTATTCTTTATCTGGTTTATATGTGAACATTTAAACCTGCTTTTTTATTACATATCTTTGGTGGTATAGTATCGCTTTAATATGAGACAATGATGAACATTGTCCACTGGAGAACAAGACTCAGAATTAAGAAAGCGAAAGGGGGAGCCGCAGAGAATGAGCTGTGAATGAATGGGTACCTGTAAAGGCGCATGACCTTGAACCTTAGGTTTGTCCCATGGTCTTTGGATTGCGACATTCGGGTAAGACTTGCCAAAGAAAAAGTTGCGTGTTAACATTTTTTTGTGCTCCTCCCTCTTACTTTTCTTGAGACTTCCAGCTGCTGCGCTAACACATTTCTCTGGATCATAACAAAACTCATGAAATAAGGAGACTTGAGTCCCTCTGTTCACGCCACATACTTGAAATCCTCTAGCCAATCTTTTGTTTCTCAGACTGCTCCTTCGGCCTGGAATTCGGGGAACCAGATGATCTTTTATGCTTATCTAGAAAGTTGGTTTCACCGCTGGCTCCTTCATCCCAAAATGTCTTTGCTTCCAGCCTGAACCTAACAAAATTCTATCTGACTGAGCGCCCTTTCTGAATATTCATTGGCTTCTCTGACAAGTTCCTGGTTTCCTGAAACTTCTGTGATTTTCTTCTTTATTAATATCTCTAGGAGTTTTCCCTACCACCCAGAGAGGGAAATGGTGCATAATTTGAGATTCTTTAATTTTTCTTTTCATCTTCCTTTTTTGTTTAAACTTGCCTCATGTGGCAATAAATACTTCCCCTTTCTCCAAGGAGTCATTAAGAAACTCCACATTTCCATGATTAAAGCAGTAATCTTCCCTATCATCTCTTTTAAGCTTGTCGGTGGTTATAACACATGCAGTCGGAGGGGATTATGCACCGTGGTTTTTGCTTAGTCTAGCCACCTGCGTTACCCTCCCACTTCCTTTTGTCTCACACCACCCATTGCTCTAATAACATCATTTTCTTGTTTTCTCTTTGCACGCTTTTTGAAAATGCCATAGAGAGGGGTTTGAATCAAGAGCAGGCAGTCCTTCCCTTACCCCTAGTAGGTTTGTAGAATTCCTATTTTTCTTCCTTGACAATCCTTTCGGTCCTAATTGGAAAGTGGATTAATCCAGCTGTCAAGTCACCTAATTGCTGTGAAAACCCGATGGAGCCTTAAGCGCCAGCCCATTCCTGCCGGTGACTCTAAGTCTCAGGTATTTTCATCATGTGCTACAGCTTTATCTTGTATAGCACTTGTCATCTAAGGCAGATCATGAGCAACTTGGACGAATGAAATAATACAAGGCAGCTCATCATCTAAAAATAGTTTTTCTCAAACTATGGATGAGTCACCTCTCATAATCTGGAGGGAGTAGGGATGTGGGTGAAAGACATAAAATGGAAACAGCACAGTTTTTCGGACATCTTAAAGGATTGCTGTGGCGGAAAGCGAAGAAGTCTGTTCCTCAGCATCTTTACTGTGCAACTAGAGCATCGTGCCCTTAGCTACCCTGAGTTAAAGAACGGGCTTGCAGATGGAGTGTAAAGTTCCTGGCTATGGCCGTCTGGCGCCTTAGGTAGGCCTGGGCAAATACATGCCAGTGGCTAGGCGATGGGAATCCTCCACTCTCAAAAATACCTCTTGCAGCTTCACTTGTGTGCATCTCTTTCCCCATTTGAATCTTCAGATTTTCAGTTGTTTCCCAAAACATCGTAGGACTTTTCAGCCTGAAGCGTCCCGTGGGCCAGCAACTGGGCCTGAATTTGCCTGTGCGCACTGCGGCTGAGTGGGGAGACCCAGCGTTTTGTGAATGCAGCGTTGCTGTTGAGCGTGCAGGCACAATCTAAGTGCTCATGGTAGATACTTAATATCTAAAATCCAGACAAGTTCTATTCCTTTCAGCATTAGAAAGGAAACAGCCAATGAACTGAAATCAGGATGAAAAAGCATAGTACAGTATTACTGCAATGGCTCTGATGCTTTGTGCCCAGAAAGAAGGCTCTAAACTGCACAGTGTTCTCCCTGATCTTTCCAGTACCCAACCCACACCATACAGAGTTATCACAATATTACTGACTATGTTTCCTATGCTGCACTTTGCATCCCCAAGATTATTTTGTAACCGCCAATCTGTACTTCCCAGTCCCTTCACCCATTTCACCCAGTCCCCCCACCCCTCTCCTCTCCCCTCTGGCAACCATCACCCTGGTCTCTGTATGTATGAGTCTGTTTTGTTTGTTCACTTATGTTGTTCTTTAGATTCCACATATAAGTGGAAAAACTAATATAAAAAATGTTGAATGTAAACTGTAACTGAAAAAAAAATTTTTAAAAGAAGTCTCTAATAATATGTGATTGGCGGTGACACAGTTATCTTAATATCCTGAAAAGAATACTCGTAAGGAAATTGCTTAAATTTGCCTGGTTAGCCTGGATGACAACAGAGAAAAGAAGTATAGTATTACATTAGAAAAAAAGGTCATTATTTTTTCCCCTAACGTTTTACTGTGTGGTGATATTTTGATGGAATTATAGTGACTGATTTGTTATCATTACTGTACAAGAGGTGAGCAGATTTCATAAACTAGCTTGTTATCTACCAGATAACAGAAATGTATTTTCATTTTTCCTGGTTACTGTCTATGTAGGTATTTCTACTTCTTCCTTACACATAATTAAAGCGAAGGTTGATTTCAGTTCTTGCTTCTCAGTAGTAGAATTATCAACTTAGTTCTCAGCTAATTATTTTCTGTAGTATAGCACGGTTTCAGATCCCTGTCACATTCCATTTAGCAAACACAGAATAGCTCTGAATTAGAGTTATCACAGCCTGGGTCTTTTATACTATTAATTTGTAGGGGGAAAATCTTTAGATGAATGTTATCCAAGCTGAAATTGAATTCTTTTGACAGAATTCAATTGCTTTTTGTTTTTCCTTCATCTGGTGCTAAAATCTCTTGCCCATTCACAATCTCTGTTGTTGGTGGGCTTTCCTGTTTTTAATTTAAGGGCCGCCTAATTTGTTCAAGTCCAACACAGCCTTTTCTCACCAAATAGTGAGGTTGAAATATTTGGCATTACTCTGGGTGTGTGCTGCATACTTTTTCAAGTTTATAGGTAAAGATGCTTATTTTTGGAAACAAAGAAAACTTCTGCTGATATTGCACAGTAGAAATATGCACATAGTAAAAAAAGTTTTTAATCATGGCGAATTAGTGAGCTCGCTTTGAAGAAAAGCTCTGCACTCTAATTATGTCCATGAGGCAGGGGACCCATTATAACAGAATCTTTGCCTTACAAAAGGAGCCAGTCCCACTGAAGTTCCCTTAAGAGAAACATTTCCATGCTGAACAGTGAATACTATTTTGATGGCAAAATTTTAGCGTGCACACTCTTTTTAAGCACCATTTCACCTTGCAATACTAGATGACACTGCACTCCTGGGAAACTGCAAGATTAAACCATAAGATTAATTTAAAGATAATTGACTTTACAAAATACAACCGCTCTATCCTGATTCTAGTGGACACACCTGATATGAATTATGTCCCTGTGATGCTGCTGATTGTTTCATTTAATAGCCCACAGTGTCTTGTTTCTAGCAGTTGCTCAGAAATGTTTGCTAAAATTAATCTTTTATAGAATATTCATTCTGCGAGGGACGTGCTGTTACTGTTCTTTTTGTTTGTTTGTTTTATTTTGCATAATTGGGCTATGGCCTTATTTAGCTGCCGCAAAATATACAGTGCGAAGTGATCTTCTTAACTTTCTTAAAGCTCCTACACTTCATGGCGGCCAACATACATATTTTTTTCTATTCCCTTCTCAGCCCCTAAACTTCCTTTAAAATCTGTTCAGTCATGTTCCCCTCATGCAAGCTTCTTATTACTGCTTGAAATGGTCTTTTGCTTTCTCTTTCCCTTTCCCTCCTTTCCCTTATCCCAAGAATAAATTCATCAGCAAATGTTGCTACCATAAGTTTAGAGTACCTCTCATCTTCACGGATTTTTAACAGTTGTCTCAGTGTTTTATTTTAAAGATAATATATGCACATGGTAAATAATTCAAGCATCACAAAGGATGTACACTCGCTGTATTTCTCCCTTCCTCCTCTGACCCTCAGTTGTTTACCCCGAGCGGTAAATGCTGATCTCTGCCCTGTATATATTATCCCAGCAGTATTCTCATAAATGACTATATGTAGATATCTATCATTTTTATTGCGGAAAAATCCGTAGAACATAAAATTAAACACTTTAAAGTGAACAATTCGGGGGCATTTCCTACGCTCACGATATTATGCAAGTACTTTATCTAATTTCAAATCCATTTTTTCACCCCCAAAGAAAACTCCATACTCATAAGCAGTTGCCACTCATTCTCCTTTCCCTCTGCCCTCTGTCAGCTACCTATATGTCATGTCTCTATAAATTTGCCTGTTCTGAATATTTCATATATACGCGCTCATACAATGTATACTCTTTTGTGTCTGGCTTCTTTCAATTGTAAAATACTTTTTATTTGATTGTAGTTCTAATTATCCTCTCTCTGCTGTGGCTTTTCTTCTCTTTCAATCTCCATAACACTAAGCTATATATATTTTTTATAATGACTGAAGATGATGTTAATTTTAACATAAAACATTTAAAATAAATAAACCATTAGCAGACTGACTACACACACACACACAAAAGCTGTGGGGCATTTACACAGTAGAATACTGTGTGACTGTAAGAAAGAAGGAGCCCTTACCCTTTGCAACAGCGTGGAGGGACCTGGAGACTATTATGCTGAGCAAAATAAGCCAGGCAGAGAGACACAAACACCAGATGACCTCACTTGTGTGTGGGAAATAGTGAACAAACTGAAGAACAAAACTGGGCCAGAGGCATGGGCACATGGTACAGACTGAAAGATCTGAGGGGACAGGGTAGGGGATACGGGAAGAGATTATCCAAAGAATATATATGCACATATGCATAGCCCGTGGGCACAGACAAGCTGGTGAAGGTGGGGCTGGGTTGCAGGGGGTAGGACTATAATAGTGTCAACAATACAAAACTATAAAGTTCCACACAAATAGACAGTAGTATTGTGAAAATTATGTTTTTCTGATGATTAAGTGCATAATAGGTAATCTTCCTCTAAAATGTTCAGGAGGTTGCTCCTATACATATACTGTATGCTTAAATTTTATATTAAACTAGTTGAATTTTCTGAGCCTAACCTGGTAACTTGAAGATGGTATATTCACATTTTTGTGCAATTCAATTTTATTTTTTGGAAGGCTACCCAGAGCATTATGTATAAATCTGGTACACTATGCTTACCTTTAATGAATTTGTTTTTAATCCTCAACTGAGGATAGTTTTTCCATTGCTTTTCAGAGAAAGTGGAAGAGAGAGAGATCCATGTCAGAGACACACCGATTGGTTGCCTCCCACATGTGCACCAACTGGGGCTGAGCCTGCAACTGAGGTACGTGCCCTTGGCCGGAATCGAACCCAGGACCCTTCACTCCACAGGCCAGTGCTCTAACCACTGAGCCAAACCAGCCAGGGCATGCTTACTTTTAATTTACATTACTCATTTCTACAAAACTTCACTCTCAGTTTCTCCACTACAAGTTTTGGAAATTCCAGAAGGAGAAAAAATAATGAGAACTGGGAATAGTAACTAAGATTCAAGAAACTGATTCTAGCAAGAGAAAGCTGAGAAGAGCCAGCATGACAGGTTATCAAGATGATCCATTTTCCCTTCCTAAGAAGGAGTAGGACCATTAATCCTCTTGATCAGCTCTTCTTTGGTTTGTCTAAATGCTCTCTTAGCTGGAAGTAATCTTTTTTTTAAATATATTTTTTAAATATTGATTTCAGAGAGAAGGGAGAGGGGGAGAGAGAGAAACATCAATGATGAGAGAGTCATTGACCAGCTGCCTCCTGCACGCCCCCTGCTGGGCATCCAGCCCACAACCCGGGCCTGTGCCCAACTGGGGACTGAACGGAGGTCTCCTGGATCCTAGGTTGATGCTCAACAGCTGAGCCCCTTTGGCCGGGCTCTACTTTTTTTGAATCACCACAACATTATGTTCCTTTGTTATTTATAACAATACATATATGTGACAAAATGTATTAAAAGCATGCAGAATAGATGAAGAACTCTTCCACATGAAATGTAAAGTGACAAACCATAAACAGAAAAATATGATACAAGACATGAACAAACACTTCATAAAAGAAGATATCTAAGTTGACAACGAGCACAGGGAAAAGTGAACCATGCCGTTAGTTACCCAGTAAAAATAATTAAAACTTATAATGCAATGTGATACTATAATCCAATGAATAAAATACTGTACAAATTCATAGGTCTATAGTGACAATAGGCAGACAGATAAACAAGATGGACAGATAAATAACAGAATAGGGAAACATTATTTACAGTAAAATGCCAACTAATAAATATGTTTACTTGTACAGCAGTCATTTTATGTAGTTGTACTACCTCGCCCTAAAGCTATAACTTTTGAATTGAAGCTTATAAGAATGATATTCATATACACTACTTTGAATTATTTATATAAAGCAGTGGTTAGCAGATGTGTTAATTAATTCAGTGGGGGGAAGCCTTTCACAATGTACATGTGTATGAAATCATCATTCTGCTCACATGAAATATCTTATAATCTTGTCAATTATACCTCAATAAAGCTGAAAATAAAAAGCAGTGGTAAGCTGCTCAGTTCTGATTATGTAGATCAACAGATAATGTTAGTAAGAATGAATATAAATAAAATTATCTGCATTTTTTAGGCTGTTACCTTAAATGTAATAATTTATCATCATTTGCAGAATCTAATTAGGCTTGACCATTCTTTCTCTAGAAGATATCTTGGTTTATAGGAAAGTGCTTATTTTCTCTTGCTTGTAGATATGATAATATGAGGATCCCGCTTAGCTGAAACATTTTTTAAAAGTTGCACATTTATATTTCTGCATCCCATTCCTATATAATTGTGAGAATTTTGATATTTCCTTGTTATCCTTTATATTAGATTTTGCTTTTCCCATGTCATTTGTCTACTTTATTCTTTGTACTTCACTAAAGCTTTTCACATTCCGCTTTCCCCCCCTAAATATAATGATTGCAGTGAAGTATTTATAAATTACAATTACTGCCTATCTTCCTCTTTAAATTTCTAACAGCTTTACTAAGTTATACTTGGCATAAAACAAACAATACATGTTTAAATTATACAATTAGATATTTTGATAAATGTGAAAATAAATGCCAGAGTCAAGATCATGAATTTATTCATCGCCCCCTCAATTTTCCTTGGGCCCTTTCGAAGTCCCATCTCCAACATTTACCCTTTCCATAACCTCTGTCCCCAGCCAAATATTGATCTGCTTTCTGTCACTATTAATTAGATTTTATTTTCTTGAATTTTACATAAATGGAATGATACAGTATGTGCTTTGTGTTTTCTGGCCTCTCCAACTCAGCATAATTATTTTGAGATTTATTCCTGTTGTGATGCGCATCGGTGGTCCATTCTTTTTCATTGTTGAGTCACCTCCCATTGCGTGGATACACCACAATTTATTTAGCTACTCATCTGTTGATAGACATTTTGGTTGGTTACAGCTTTGGGATATTTATAAATAAAGCTACTAGAACATTTGTGCTCAAGTCTTCGTATGAGCATATGCTTTGATTTCTTTTGAATAAATACTTAGGTGTGTAATTGCCAGATAATATGGTAGATTTGTGTTTGACATTTTAAGAAATTTCCAAAAGTATTTTCCAAAATTTCTGTGGCGTTTTATTTATTTTTATTGGATCGATTGGGGGTTAACACCGATTAACAAAATTATGCAGGTATCAGGTGCACAATTCTGCTACATATCATCTGTACACTGTATTCTGTGTTCACTACCCCAAGTCAAGCCTGTCCAACACCATTTATCTCCTCTATACCCTCCCCCAATTTCCTCCATTCCCTGCCCCCCACCCCCCCAATCACCATACTATTGTCCATGTCCATGAGGTTTTTTCTTTTATTCTATTTTCTGTGTCAATTTAATTCCCACAAACAAGGAATGAGATTTCAGAATTTTTATATCCTCCCAGCACTTAGTATGTCAAGCTTTTTAAAAATGTATTTCTTTTAGCCATTCGGATATGTGAAAAGTAGCGTTTCATTGTGCTTTTGATTTGCATTTCTCTGATGACAGAAAATGCCGAGTATCTCTTCATGTATTTATAGGACATTTGTATATCATCTTTGGTGCATACCTTTGCTAATTTTAATTGGATTCCAGATATTGTGAGTTTATTTGGCTGGACGCTGGATATGTTTACATGCTGATAATTGTCTTTCAGCATTGTTCTAAGATTCAGTAAAGTTCCTTGGAAACGGGTTTTTTTTTCTGTTCTTTTAAGTTTAAACAGGGTTAAACAGGGGTTTTTTCTCTGTTCTTTTGAGGTTAGATTGGAGCAGCACACAGTCTGGGGCTGTCCTGTGCTTCTGATGCGAGATTCTTCCGATACTTTACCCGGTGCTATAGGGATCATCCAATTTTCCAGACTGTGGTGGGAGCACACACAATCCCTGCCTGAGTGAGCACCAGATACCATTAACTCTCATTCCCCCAGCACCCTTGGATAGTTTCCTTAGATACATGTCCTGGCGAATATTCACAGAAAGACTTTAGGGGGAACCCTCTGGAACTCTCTGGGGTTCTCCTTCTGCGCCTAGCTTTTCTTTGGTGCTCTGCCTCGACGACTCCAGGTGCCTTGATTCTCCCAGGACATCAGTTGTTTCTCCTTAAGCTTAGGGGGCCCCCTGGGCCCTGCCTGGAATCCCCTGCCTGGGACTCAGCTCTGAGCCAGGGCCATCATAAGACAGCACCTCTCACTGCTCAGAGGTCGCTGTCACTTGATGCCTGACACCCGGTGTCTTGAGACCCGCTGCTTCATACAGTTTGTCCTTTACTGGCTGTTTCAGGCCGGTGGGAAAATCTGGTCCCTGTTGTTTCATCTGGGTTCAAAGTGGAGACAATTTTTATCTCCTTTGGATGCTGTTTAACAAATAACTTTTTTTTCTTCTCTGTGTTATATAGTCTAGTAATATTACTTTATTATCTCACCAAATGCAATCCATTTGTCATATTTACTTTAAAATCTAGATATTTTCAGACTTGCCTATTTGGGGAACAAAGAAAAATAGCACTAATTAGAATACTAAGTATCAACACTTGTTTAAAATGTTCATTCTTTCAATAATATTTATTTCAAGTTAATATCACTCATTCTAAGGCTTGTCCTCATAGCCGATCCCTTTGTCTAGTAAATGGCTAAAATTTTCCACTCACTAATCAATGTGGTAACTTTGAGAAGGAATTTTTCACTTTGGAACTCTCTGCAGATATATCTATTGGATCTAGAATAATTTGCAATTATATTTATATTTTCGGTCTAGATATAAATGCAGGGTACTAAAACATTACCATTTTTACATATTTAAAAGAAATATTACAGCAACTTTTGGTCCTTTGTTATTTGAAGGTATTTTTTAAAGTCTAGCCTGGCATCTATTCTATTGGTAAAACTGCTCCTGGCTTCATTAGCCTTCTTTCTATTCAATACTCTTTACTCTTTCTGGGTTTCATCTCTAATCTAGGTGTATGTGATAAGCTGCTTACAAATTCTTTGAATCTATTTTAAAATGATCAAAAATAACTTGAATTGGAAAGATTTTTTGTATGTGGCATTCCAGATATCTGTTCTTAATACATTTAGTAATTCTTTATGTTTCCTGAGAGCAATTTTATAACTAATTATTCTGGATCCCAGGAATTATAAGGAAGACACAAGTTTCTGTTCCTGTCAGACCTCTTCAATCTGTCTCCTTTGTGTCATTATGAAAGACAATAGGCATCTTCACAAGAATATCTGTGATACTTGCTAAAAATGCATGTTTTTGCCCTCAAACCAGACCTACTGATAATCTCTGAGGTTAAGGCGTTAGTATCTCAGGTGATTCTTATGAACACTAATGTTTGAAAGTTATTACTATAAGCTGCTATAAACAATTGTCATTATAAAGCAACAGTCATTTTGAATGTCAAAGGCAAATAATTGTTCACAGTGTCTCGACTTTAGTGCTTCTTTTAAGTATTTTGGCTAACTCATTTTTAGTGAAACTAAAAAGATCTTGCTATTTTACTCTACTCATAGGAACAGATTATAAATTCTCTAATTATTTTTCTTATTTTATGATTTTTTAAAAAGTGTTATAAGAGGTATAAAGAGCGTAGGATTAAGAGTTAGAAAACCTGGGGTAGGAAATGTGCATAAGTTTCTGACTTGAGGTGCAGGGCATTCACCACTGTTTTAATTGTATATATTCATATATTTTTAATCTACCTCATACCCTTGGTTATAAGTCCAAATATTATACACACACACACACATATAATGCATTCCCACTTACAAATCTTACAATTTAAACAAAAATTGATGTAGTTTTTATGTCTTTCATGTCTCTCACTATCTTATGTCCCAAGATCTTAACTTTATCTTTGATTAGTTTTTGAGTTCTAAACTTTCTAAAGATAGGCTCCTACCTAGTAACTAAACAGATTTACTATACTTATAAACTTTCTCTGTAATTATATGTGTGCCCATCAGGGTAGACTCAGTCATTCTGGAAATCAAGGAGCACTGCACTGACAGCTTCTTTCCTTTGGTCATTTTTCTTTGCCTACTTGCGAGGGATTGGTGTGAGGTTTGTGTTCTGGAGGTCTTCTTACTTTGGAGTAGTGATTCTCAACTAGAGGCAATTTTTCTGCTCGGGGGAAATTTGGAAAACTGTCATTATTTTATTGTAATGTCTTGGGGGTGTGCTACTGGCATTTAGTTGCAGATGCTGGGGATACAGCTGAACATCCTAAAATGCAGAGGACAGCCTCCTCTCTCTCAAACATTGAATTTTTCCTAGTCCCAAATAACAATAGTATTAAGGATGTGAACCCTTTTTCAAAGTAATAGGGCAAGATTTTAGATGGATATACCCTTGTAGATATTCCCTGCATCATTCTAGAACTCTCCTGAAAATCCAGAAAACTATGTAGTTATATGATAAAAGTGTTTGTTTTCTTTAACACCATACTTTTGGGTTTTCTCTAGCAAAAGATCAATAGGGAACAGAAAGCGAACATAGTTTCAGAGAAGATAAATTGATAAATGGTCACTACTAAAATTGATTCATAAGAAGAAATTTAATCTTTTCCCCTTATCATTTATAACTAGCTTAATAAATTCATTCATTTTGAGGGAAAATAGCAATGCAAGAGAACCCAGTTTCCCATCCCCCCAGAAAGATCAATGATTGGACAGCTATCCGCTATCTCAGCTGCTCTGGGAGACCTCTAGAGTCCACACACGATGTTTTAGCAACCCTGTGGAAGAGAAAAACTGAAAATAATCACATGGTAAGACAAAGAATACAAATCCATTTATGTGGATTTATGTGTCGCCACTTAGCAGTGCCAGCAAGGAACGAACTTTCTAGAAAGAGTTCCTCTTGCCAGGAAAGGAAGAAAAGGTGAGCAACCAGCTTCCCCAGGCTGGTGGGGCCTATCCAAATGCCCCCCTTGGGTTTTACCCCACCCCGATCGGCCAAGCTGAAATGCATGAAGCTGGCTAGTGACACAAAAACTAAGCAGAGGCTAGTAACAGACACGCAGTGGGGGGCGTGGGGTTCACAGGCGCCTACTCTGCAGACACAGTCAGCATATTTTGTCTCAAAGCCAATGGCCAGCATAACTTATTATCCTATATCCCCTGCACATCTGGGCATCTTTTGCCTCACAGTATTTACACTGACGCCATCCAGGTGAGTCGGCCCCTGCCCCTGTCAAGGCTGGGGACCCACGCCAGCAAACATTCAAGGTTTCTGCTCCTGCTCAAGTAGAAGGCGCCAAACTCTTGAATCTCTCCCCATGCCCACCGTAGCCCAGGAGCCTCTCCCCCAACCAACAGGCGTCTGTAGCTATGTCAGTGCAAGACACCAGCTTGGGCCCCTTGGCAGACCCCCGCCACCATGCCCGCCTGGCTTGTCACCAGCCTGACGACGTCACTGACCCCCACTGTAGCGTGCATCGGTGGGAGGAGGGCGTGTGGCTACGGGTGAGTTCACTGACAGCCAGGGTGCCTTGCAGCTGCTTGCGGGTCGTCGGTTCAGGCCCTGCCTCTGTCTCCGGCTGTCACCACTATGACCCCCTGTAACCAGCCCCTCCAGCTGTGCTCTCGCTTTCTCCCAGCACGATTCCCATCACCAGCATACACTGCAGTGCACAGGCGAAGGGAGGGAGCGCGGCCACAGGAGAGCACAGCATCCAGGGGACCCATAAAGGCCCTGTCATCGGCCTGCGCCACCGAGACAACCTGTAGCTGTCCCCTCCAGCGGTGCACCTGCACGATCTTAGCCTGTCACGGGCGCCCACCACAGTGTGCACGCCCGGGCAGAGAGTGTGCAGCCAGGGGAGGGCCTGAAGCTGCTTGTGAACCCATGCCAGGACCCGCTGCTGTCACTAGCCAGGACCGTCCTGTCCACTTAGAGATAGTGACTTAGGCTACGCACCTGCCCGTCCAAGCTCAAACCCCATCACTGGTGTTCAGGGTGTGCCTGAGGTGAGAACGGGGCGCCTTATGAGAGGATTTTGACAGCAAGGGCCTCCACAGCTGCCAGTGAGGCCACAGCTGGTCCTAGCCCTTACCACCTAAGTTATCCCTAAAGAAGTCAGCAAAAAGCACACCCTGTCTGATTCCATCTGTGCAAAGTCAAAGAACTTGCAAAACTCATGTATGGTGTTCGAAATAGAACCATAGTTGTCTGTGTCCAGAGATATCAGAAAAGTGACTGGGAAGGGCATAGTGAAACTATAATGAAAATGTTATTTATCATGATTGTGGCGATGGTTACATGAGTGTATAACAAAGAAAAGCTGGAAAGTTCACAAATATGTGATAAAACAGCATGCTACTGAATGACCAATGGGCCAAAGAAGAAATCGAAATGGAAATAATTTATCAAAAGTCATCTAACTGCACATTTAAAATATGTGCATTTTATTTTTGGCATATTTTACCTGAATTACTTGAAAACTCTACACCAGCATCTAGAAAAAAGCCTCACTCACAGTTGGTGTTTAATGTAAATTTTATAAATGAATATGTTAATACATTGTCTATGATGAACACCACTTTTTGCCAATCCACAGCATTTGGTGTGACTAACCCTGGTTGTTGATGTCTAAATAAAATGTAAGTTCAGGTTATATTACCCTTTTATTGAAAAATTATTTAGAATAATTGTTTTTTTGTCCTTAACCTCCTATTGGATTATATTAAGACATTCTCATTTTGTTATTTATTTATAGTCTTATTGCACTGCTATAGGTGGCTGTGTCTTTTTTTTCTTTTTGAAATTATTGAAATTTTTGTATCATGATAGAGAATTATTAAAATTTACTTCAATAATATTTAAAATGTGCATTTTTATTCCTTATATTTTAAACAGTGTACACTTTATATACTTCAAAGCTGTGCTGCTAGGTACATGAAGATTTGTCTCCCTCATATATTCCTGGTGGAATCTGCTTTTAATCATATAAAATATTCATATTTGTTCTCCTAAATAATTTTCACCTTGAATCTTATTTTTTCTGATATTAATTTATCCATACTTTTGTTTTGGTTTTCCCATCCTTGCTCTTTAATTTATTGTCATTATTCTAAATATAAAATGCTTCCAATACTTGCTTGTATCCTTTGTTATGAGACAGGATAATAATTCTCCATATTTTTCCAATTTTAGAGTATTTTCTGTCAATGTATTTCTTGATTGTGTTTTTAGCCTTCTTATATAGTGTGCTTTCAGTTTGTCATACATATAATGCATATATATGCATACATATAATTTGTAGGCTGTTTTAAATTATATAATTTGTAGACATAATTTATATTGCATAGATACTGTCTTCATAAAATTTAGCTGCATTTTTCTTCATTAAGAAGCTTTCTAGTTGCTGCAAGTTTTGGTTAATATTTCCGAGTAATAAAAAACCTGATTCTTTCAAAGTTTTACTGTCTTATGGTTGTTTCAGTGGATGGACCAATCACTTGAGTGCCTAATTCTAACATTTTCTGTGACATCATTCCTTCTCTGTGATTTTAAAAACATGCTATACTTATCAATTGAATTCTGAAAATCCACCTTAGCTAAGTAAAGATGCATGTGATTTTTAATGAATTGTGTTGAACCCCCTGCTCTTTTCCTCTCTTTCACTTTATCTGGACCTTCTCTCTTCTTTGTCTTCGTTCTGCTTTTCTGGCTGAATCTTAATTTCATGGCCAGCAGTTTCTCCTCAGATGAGGGCCCTTCCGTGGAAGGGAGATGTGGCAGACCAGTTTGGACAGTGCATGGGGGTAGATTGCTGTAGCCCCTTAACAACTACAGCAGGATTCTTGCACTTAACCATATTGGAGTGGGCAAAACCCCTGGCAATTAAAACTTCTCTTTTCAAAATGTCCCATTGGACTTCTCAGTAAGTACCTGTAGGCTATGTTTGAATTCTCCTGTTTTCAACTTTGTTGGAAAGCACTCTCTTTCTGCTGCTTCCCACGTGATACTGATAGTATTTAGGTTTCATGGTCCTTGATGGGTTTATTCTTACTAACCTGTACTTCGGAGCTAAAGGGGAAGTTTTTTGCACAGTTTACTTGTAATATCGTCCATCAATATTTGATATAGGCATTTGTTTGTATTTGTTTTTATCTGGGATTCAGAAAAATCTAAAATAGATATTTCTACTTCACTAACCATCTTTCAAGAATTACCTTCTTTTGGTAAAGTTTTCATAAAATATTTATAACAATTGATTATGTTCTAAGTTGCAAATAAAGCATACACAAATTTAGGAAGTAGCTATTCTGAGGCCACATTGTTTGACTACAGTACAATAAAACTAGAACTTAATACTAAAAGTTTAAGTAAACATACAGACAGATCCCCAAACTACAAGTTGAACAAGCACCCTTTTAAAGAGCTATGGGGAAAATAAAAAACAATGAAACATTGATTATTTAGACTAGAATAAAATAAAAAAAAACAGAAAATCAACTGAAAAATTTAATGCAAAAATGGTGATTGCAAAATAAATATACAAAAACACTGCTCCTACATTCCGGAGAACAGCTGAAACTATCCTTTAAATTCTATTTACAATAACAAAAAATTTTAAATAACAACTATTTTATTAAATTAAAAATGCTCAGTACTAAATTAAGAAAATATTAATTGAATAACTAAAAACACATAAAATAAAAAAAATTAGTATAAAAATACCAGTTTTTTCTAAATTAATACATCAATAAATGTGATTTTAATTAAAAATTCAATAGGATTTTCCCAAACAAAATAATGTATTCTAAATTTTGTCTACAAGGACAAATGAGAGTAGTTATGAACATTTTTATAAAAATGTTTTTTATGATGGAGAATGTTCGCTGTCCTCTATTAAAATGTAGTAACAAGGTAACTGATTAGAACAGTGTGATACTGGTACAGTGTGAGCACTACACACACACACAGGCGCACACACACACATACACATAAGTACACACACAGTGTTTGAAAAAGCAGGACTCAATGGGTGTAAAAGAAATCAAGGTTATTATTTCATCACCACTGTTTATATATATATATATATATATATATATATATATATATATATATATATGCTTTTGATATTTCCTCTGCCCTCTACTTGAAATCTCAAGATGGGTCAAATTTTGGGGGTCAATCTCCAAGGATAAGTCCTTTGATAACCTTAGTTACTCTTATCAAGAGTCTCAGTTAATTCATATGTTTAGTCCAGTGTAATTATCTAGACTCCAAACTTCATTTAAAGCTAAAACTTATCCCCTCTCCCAAATAGTAGCTGCAGTGGAAAAGGGGGTTCCTGTGGTGAGGATGCCATATGTTCACAAATCATTTCAATGTACTCCTTTGCACTCAGTAAACTGTATTTAACACCCCCCCTCTGTTTTTTTATCTAGGTGAAATCATCTGAGCGCTTGCCAATGAAATGCAGGTAAGTGGTATATGCCATTTCCAACCCTGGAAACAAAGGGCTTTGAGATGGCAGAGCAACAAGGTCGAAGGGACCCAAATCTTTAAGATACTTTCCTGAAGGAGAGGGGACCAGAACACCTACACCAGAATCATCTGCATCAGACTTTGCGTGATTGAGAAACAAACTTTGGTTGTGTTCATCAACTGAGATTTGGGGATTGATTAATACAAACTGGCTTAGTCTGACCAATGCAGACACATGATTAATTCTTCCCCATTCTAATGTTTTGAGTTCCTAATGCTTCTCTCACAGCTTACTAGCTGTGAGTCTAAGCGTTTAAGTCTTTAAGCAGTAGAAAGGTAAGAGTGCAGGACGTGTCTTGTATTAAAAGTACTATATTGAATTGGCATGTGGGTCATTGTGTTTTTGGGATCTTCTCATACATGTTTCACATCTTGTCCACTAACATAGACTTTTGATTTATTTTTCTGTGGAAGTGTAATTACTTCCCAATGCGCACTTCTCAATTCTTCTGCCACAGTCTCTTCAGCCAACTTTTCACCCTCTAGATTTATCAGGTATTAATCAGGTGCCAGTCCTCTATGTTTCCCCAAGTGACACAGGATGCTTATCAAGCATTCTGAGTGGTGTAGTTGAAGACTATGTCACTGACCCTAATGTGAGAAAAAATTATTCACTACTCAGGGCCAACTCTTCATTAAAAAAACAAACATAGGAAGCATTATTCATGTATAGTATCACACACTGTGCACCAATCATTCTTCCTACTCACCCCTTTGCACACTGACAAAACTCTGAAGAAATCCTCCAATTTCTACTTTGCTAACTTTACCAACTTTAACACTTGTACAATTAAGTAAAGGGCTAAGGGATAATACAATCAGGTTTCAGGCACCTCCATGGAAAGTCTTGTATAAATGATATAAAATCTCACTTTAGAAAAAAGGAATAGTTCCATTTGTACATCAAATTACCCACATATTTGCAAGCAACTCCCCAATCCCACCCCTCATACCTTACTAACATGTGGATTGTTTAAGAAATTCAGTCATTATATAAGTTCATTATTTGGAGAAATTTTACTAGAAAATGATTAGATCAATGTTATCTGAATGCTGAGTTTGAAAAGTATCAAAGCACATTTTACAAAATACAGAATCTCTGAAAGAAGTATTAATATATTTTACTAGATATATAGTATAATTATCTGCATATTTTAAATCATCTTATACAAATCTAAAAGGGCAAGGAAAAATACGGATACATTTTATAACATATATAACATAGAAAGGGTTAATATTTTAGACTGTGAACAACATTTACAAATCAATACAAAAATAAACACACAAAGTAAAACTGTCCCTATTTTCAGATGACATGATTTTGTATATAGAAAACCTTAAATACTCCAGCAAAAAACTACTAGAAACAATAAACAAATACAGTAAAGTTTAAAGCAGAAATCAATTTACAGAAATCTATTATTTTTTTATACATTGACAACAAAATATCAAAAAGAGAAATAAAGACAATGATCCTATTTTCAACCATAACAAAAGAACAAAATACCTAGAAATAAACTTAACAAGGGAGTTGAAGGGTCTGTACATAGAAAACTACAAGAAATTGAAGAAGACACAGAGAAATGGAAATATGCTCCATCTGCATAGATTGGAAAAAAATAACACTGTTAAAATGTCCATGTTACTTAAAGCAATCCACCGATTTAATACAATCCCCACCAGAATCCTAATGGCATTATTCACAAAAATAGAACAAAAAATCTGCAGATTTATATGGAATCACAAAAGATTGCCAAAGAAATCCTGAGGGCAAAAGGAACAAAGCTGGAAGTATCACACTCTCTGGCTTCAAACTATACTACAAAGCTATAGTAATCAAAACAGTACAGTATTTTCAGAAAAATAGACACACGTAACAATGGAACACAATTGAGAGCCCAGAAATAAACCCACACATATATGTTAACTAATTTTCAACAAAGGAGCCAAGAATATACAATGGAAAATGTCTCTTCAATAAATGGTGTTAGGAAAATTGGACAGCCATATGCAAAAGAATAAAAGTAGACAACTATCTTATACCATACCCAAAATTAACTCAAAATAAATTAAAGATCTGAATGTAAGATCTGAAATGATAAAATACATAGAAGAAAACATAGGCACTAAGCTTATGGACATTGGTTTCAGAAGTGTTGTGGGGCTTTTTTTGTTTTTTTAAAAATTTATCTTTATTGTTGAAAGAACCTGACTCCAAAGGCAAGGGAAAGCAAAGCAAAAAATAAATAAACGGGATGACATCAATCTAAAAAGCTTCTTTCCATACAGCATAGAAGACCATCAACAAAACAAAAAGGCAACCAGACATGTGGGAGAATATATTTGCAAATAATATTTCTGGTAAAGAGCTAATATCCAAAATATATAAAGAGCACATACAATTCAACAACAACAAAAAATCTGATTTTAAAATGAACAGAGGACCTAAAAAGACTTTTTTTCCAAGAAATACATACAGACGGCCAACAGATATATGAAAAGATATTCAGCCTCACTAGCTATAAGAAAATAGGGATGTAAAGTACAGTATAGGAAATATAGTCAATAATATTGTAATATCTATGCATGGTAACAGTTGGTTACTGAAAATATCAAGGAGAACACTTTGTAAAGTATATGATTGTCCAACCACTATGCTGTATACCTGAAACTAAAACAAAATAATATTAAATGCAAACTGTAATTTAAAAAGAAAACTGTAAAAAAAAAAAGAAAAGAAAAATGCATATCAAAATTACAATAAGGTATCATCTCACATCCGTTAGAATGGCTACTATCAATAATACATGAAATAGAGATCCTTCAAAAATGAGAATAGAGCTACCATATGACCCAGCAATTCCTATTTGGGGCATTTACCTGGAAAAATTAAAAACACTTATTCATAAAGATATATGTATCCCTATGTTCATTGCAGCATTATTTAGAATAGCCAAGATATGGAAATAACCTACATGTCCACTGACAAATGATTGCATAAAGAAGAATTGGGCACATATATACAATGGAATACTACTCAGCCTTAAGAAAGACAAGCTATTGCCATTTGCAACAGCAGGAATGGACCTTGAAAGTATTATTCAAAATGAAATAAGTCAGATGGAAACGTAAAAGAACCATATGATTTCACTCAATATGTGGGATATAAAATAAAAAGCAACAAATGAACAAACAAAATTAAACAAACAAAAAACCCAAACTAATAGATACAGACAACAGAAGGGTGGTTACCAGAGTGGAAAGTGGGTGAGAACCAGGCAAAATGGGTAAAGGGGTTCCGATATATGGTAACCGAAGGAAAAGAGATTTTGAGTGGTGAGCACACAATCGAGTGTACAGATATTGTATTGAAATTTATATAATACCATCAAGCAATGTCACCCTAGTTAATTTATTTTAAAATAAACATACAGATTAAAAAGTGATATATTAGACTGAAATAAAAAGACAGACAAAAGAGAGCACATATCATATGTTCTCATTTTACAAATTTCAATTAGAGAAAAAAATTAATCAATAGTAATAGAAATAAGATCAATGGTTGCCTGGGGTGAACTGGAAAATAACTGCAACTATGAATGAAGGAACTTTATGGGATGATAGACATGTTCTATATTTTGACTGTGGTCGTGGTTACATGGGTCACTACCTTTGTCAAAATTCATAGAACTTTAAGCTGAAACGTGACAATTTCTTGAACATAAATTAACTGTCAATAAAGTTGAATAACAATGGGCAAGTAATAGTCACTGGCCACTCACAAAAAATATGCATGTAGTCTCTCATAAAGCACAAAACCACTGAATCTTAATTGTCATTAAAATAATGTAAACATATAAATTAAAATATTTTCCCATTTTCATCAATTATGAAATCTAAAAATAATAATACTTTTATGATAAAAGTTTATGAAACCTTCATTCCTATACAGTGTTATTGAAAGTGCAAACTGGTACAAATTTAAGGAAGGCGATTTAAAAATGTATATCAAAAGCTTTAAAAATACTCATAAGTTTTAACTTAGCTATTTTATTTCTGGAAATGTATTCTAAGGTTTAATATGAGAAAAATTTATAGTATATGCTCTTCATGATTTAAAAGATAGAGAAAAATAAGTATACAGTTATGGAATAAACACCTAGTTTTAACAAATCTTAACATTTTACCATATTTGCTTCATACTTTAATACATTAAAAATAGAGATAATTCTTATTCTGTATCCATCCTTATGAGATAATTCCATTTCTTCTCTCCTCAGAGAATAGCCACTATCAGAAATTTGTTTTTTATCATTCTCACTTATATTTTCAATTTTTGCATTGATTTGCATGTTTCTATGTGTTATATAAATGGTCTCATCATCTAAAAATATTTTTTGCTCATTACTTTTTACTTAATATTATGTTTTCCAGTATATCCATTTTAATATATATAGCTTTAGTTCACTTATTCTACCTGCTGTGTAGTATTCCATATTATGAATATACAAGTAATTTGTTATTATTTTAATATACTTTATATAGATGCTAAATTTTTGTTGCTATATACAGAGATTAAATAAATATTCTTATGCGTGTGTATTAGTTTGCTAAGGCTGCTGTGACAAAATAACACAAGCTAGGTGGCTTAAAAAACAGAAATACTGAGTGGGGCAAAAGTAGGTTTATAATAATAATTATTAATAATTAATTAATAATTAATAATTAATTAATAAATAATTAATGAATAAGCTGTTTTCACATACTCAACAATTGTATACCTACTTTTGCTCCACCCTGTATAGTGCCTCACACTTCTGGAAGCTGGGTGTCCAAAATAAAGGTGTCAGCAGGTCTGGTTCCTTCTGGGGGCTGTGAGGGAAGAATCTGCTTCGGGGCTCTCTCCTTGGCTTATAGATGGTCATCTTCTCTTTGCCTCTTTACATTGTCTTCCCTTTATATATGTCATTGTGTCCAAATTTCACTTTTTTCATAAGGACACCAAGCATATTGAATTTAGGCCCACCCTTATGACCCCAACTTAACTTAGCTGATTACACTTATAACGATCTTATTTCCAAATCAGGTCACATTCTGAGATACAGGTCATTAGGATTTCAACATATGGATTCGAAGGGACATTTTTCAACCCATCACAACATGTCTCCTTGCATATCATATATGATATTTCATGACAGAATTTTAACAAATCCTCTTCACCAGGTTAATAACATTGCTTTTCAGTAGTAGTTTACTAAGTGTTTCCAGCAGGATTGTGTGTTAAATTTTATCAAATGCTTTTTTTAATTTCTTGATATAAATACATACCTCTCTTCTTTCATTTGCTAATGGTTTATTACATTCTTACATTTTGCACGGCTGCACTGTGTCTGAATCCTCTGACTCACCACACTTGGCCATGACGTATACAGGTATTAACATACTTCTTCAGGCAGCAGTTGCCAACATTTTTTCAACATGCTTTTATAAGCTGCAGAGTCCATTACAGCCTTCAGCTTCAAGCCATGAACTTGGCTCAGGCGCTCAGTCTTGAGCAGAGCATTTTTAGGCCCCATAACTCATAGGAGCAGAACGCTCAGCTGCCATCGGGACGTGCAGACTTGGAGCCATTCAAGCTCTTGGCTTCAGCTTCACTTAATACTTGATATTTTCTTTTTTTTTTCCTAGTGCAGGGAAATAATTTATTCTTTGTTTCTAAGATTAGGCATGGATTATTTTTAAACATGCCTTTTTAAATATATTTTTAAAAGTTTATTGATTTTGAGAGAGAGAGAGAAAATGATGTGAGAGAGAAACATCTATTGGTTGCCTCCTGAACCCACCCTGACAGGGAGGGACCCTGCGACACAGGTGTGTGCCCTGGCTGGCATCAGATCTACCACCTTTTGGTGCACAGGATGGCGCTCCAACCAACTGTCCACACCGGCCAGGGCATAACCATGAATTTTTTTTATTTTCTCTGCTTATATTTGATTTCATCTAGGCTCGGTGTTTCAAGCATAATTATGTTAAATTTAAACTTTATAATCTTTAACATAAAGCTCTATGGTAATTTTATATTAGTGAAAATTTTAAGTGTTTAATATATCTTAGTAGTTGCAAGTCACATATCGATTTTGTAAATCAAAACAAAAACATATAAATGTAGAAAAATGCTAGAATAAAATAAAGTGTAAATAATTGTAGTTATGGTCGGTTTCAACATTTTCGTCTATTTTATTTCCTATGGAAATCATGTATGGCCCTAGCCGGTTTGACTCAGTGGTTAGAACATCGGTTCATGGACTGAAGGGCCCCGGGTTCTATTCCAACCAAGGGCACGTGCCTCAGTTGCAGCTCGATCCCCCGCCCAAGTTGGGGTGCTTGGGGGGGGCAACCAATCGATACATCTCTCTCACATCCATGTTTCTCCCCCTGCCTCTTTCTCTGTCTCTTTCCCTTCCACTCCAAAAAGCAATGGAAAAAATATCCTCTGGTGAGGTTTTAAAACAAAAGAAAAGAAAAGAAATCACATATGAAAGACCATCCTAGCCAACTGTCACTTAACCTCTTTGCCATACTAATTATCACTTTCCACTGTATCTGTAAAACATATTCAGTGGTTCCCAGATGATAGTAAATCCCCTTTTTAACTATGTTCCCAACCACTGAGTTGCATACTTTCCAAGAGTCAGTTAAGATTGTTCCTAAAACCTGTTAAGCCTCTTTATTCATTTTTAATTACCTGCTTTAAATTAACACTATGGAAACCAATAAAATACAAGCATGAAGTTGAGTTGTAACTATGCAAATAATTTGTATGTTTTTAGAAAGATCAATTAAAGATGAAGATCTGCAAAACTTACTTTCGAAAGAACTGAAAAAAATATTCTGCCCTGGTATTGTTTCAAAATACATTGAACTAAGGGAATAACAATTAGTTGCAAGACTAAAACACCAAAATAACCACAATGAAAAGAAATGAAAAAAACCAAAACAACAAAAACCACAATACCAAATATATGTAAGAATATCTCGGCACTTAGTACTATTATACACTGCTAATGGACGTATTTGGCAGTACTTATTAAATTGACACTTATGCATACCCTATAAATGAGCAATTTGACTCCTGGTAATATAACTAATATAAATAAACCCATATGAACACCAGACAGGTCTTAAAATGTTTGATTTTCAATGTATAAATTTTGGGTACACAAATTTTCAAACTATAGCAAAAAGTGTCTCTGGAATATATAGAGGGCACTCACAATTCAGTTATAAAAAGAAAAGAAAAATATTCTCATTAACAAAATAGGCAAAGGGCCTGAATGACCATTTCTTCAAAGAAGGTATAGAGATAGCCAAAAAGCACATGAAAAGACATTTAAAGTCATACATCATTAGGGAAAGGCACATTCAAACCACGAGATGCAGCTTGGGAGTGACTAAAGTGGCTTTAAGAAAAGGACAATAGCTGCGTGGAATCCCCTTGTGTAAATGTACCACGGTTGTTTTAATCCATTCATCTAACGATGGGCACTTAATACATATCCTTTATCAGAAATGTGATTAACGGTTATTTTCTCCCACATTGTTACTTATACTTTCAGTATCTTAATAGTGCTTCACATAGAACAAGTTTTTATTTTGATAAAGTCCATTTCATCATTTTTTTAAACGATACCTTTCTCTTGGTCTCAAAGCTAAGATTTTGTTGCCTATTCTGAAGAGATAAATATTTTCTTCCCCATGTTTTCTGATAAAAGTTTTATACTGTGAAATTTTACTACACAGTCAGGAAAAGAAAGGAAATCTCCCCTTTCGAGACAGCATGGAGGGACCTGGAGTGTACTGTGCTAAGCGAAATAAGCCAGGCAGAGAAAGACAAACATCACATGATCTCACTCATATGTGGGATCTGAGGAGCAAAATGGAAACAGAGGCATGGATACAGGGAACAGACTGACAGCTGTCAGAGGGGAGGGAAGGGGGGAACTGGATGAAAGAAGGTGAAGGAATTAGCTAAAGATCATATATGCATGACACAGAGACAGACAACAGTGTGGTGATGGCCAGAGGGAAGGGGGCGAGGGATGGGTGGAGGTGAGCAAAGGGGGGGAATGGGAACATCTGTAATAGTGTCAACAGTAAAAATAAAGTTTAAAAATTTACATTTAGATCTATGATCCATTTGAGCTAGTTTTTAAAGAGTATTAGACATAGCACATAGGTAGACAGATGATAGATAGATATACACACACAGTTGACTCTTGAACAACGGGGGATTGAACTGTGTGGGTCCACTTATATTTTTTAATGTATTTTCTCTTTATATTTTTCTTAATTGTATTTTTTTTATTTCTGCTTACTTTATTATAAGAATTCTTTACATAATACACATAAATAATACATATAAATACATATTCACATATAAATACATATAAATACATATAATAATACAAATAAATACATATAAATAATGCATATAAATTCTATACATAATACATATAAAATACAAAATATGTGTCAGTTGACTGTTTATGTTAATGGTAAGGCTTCCAGTCAACAATAGGCTATTAGAAGTTAAGTGTCTGGGGAGTAAAAGTTATACATGGGTTTTTGACAGCATGTGGGTCAGTGCCCCCAACCCTTGCATTGTTTAAAGGTTAACTGTATATATACATAATTCACCACAGGAAAATACTATCATTTCAATGGTTGCATTAAAAAATATTCCTTTAAATTTAACATTTATTATTGTAAGACGTCTTAACAAACTCGATATGGGAAAAAATATCCATTAATTGATAAAGAAAGTGCATGAAAGGCATATTAATTTTCATACTTAATAGTGGAAATATAGGCAATCACTGTTAACAGAATGATGATAACGTTTAACATTGTACTGAAGAAAGTAATGGATAGGTAGTAAGATTAAAAAGCCCGAATCAAAGGTGTCATTCACAAGCAGTACCATTTTCCCTACAATATAAGTATCCTAAGAAGATCTAGAGTCGCATAATTAGAACTAAGAATTGAAGAACTGAATTCAGCAAGAATGGATAAAAGATCAATGAAATCAATAAAACCAACGAAAATCAGTAACATCTCTATACTTCCTCTATAGCCACATAGAAAATATAACATTGAAAAGATTCCACTCACAGTAGCAATGCAAAAACCGCAGCAGGGGAGACTGAAAACAGTCAAAACAGGAGAAAATATATGTTAGAGAGCACTAAGGGTCACAGGAAGAAAGCCAGTAGCTTCGGGAAGAGCTACCGGGAGTGTCAGGATATCGTGCAGTGAGAGCAGACCCCACGAGAGAGTGACACTGAGCAAAGACACGATAAAGGTGACACAGGCAGCCAAGGAGAAGGACATCGGAGGCAGAGGGAACAGCTGGTGACATTGCTCTAAGGGGAGCAGCAAAGGGCCCGTGCATGGCTCCATGTCGCTGACACGTGTACAGTAAAACACAGGATATTCCCTGAAGTGGAATGGGAAACAGCACAAATATCCCTAATTAACAGGAGGGAGAACTTGTGCATTCATTTATATCACGACTGTCACATGGCCACCAGGATGAATCGTGGTTCCACTTTTGTCAGCACACACAGGCCCGTTCCGAAAGGGGAGCGGAGTAGCACGTTTTGAGAGATATTTGAATAATTATATAACTGCACGTATCAGTTGTTTGTGGATGTGGGTATATTGCTTAGAAACACATGTTCATGTAGAGAAAGTCTGAAGCATGGGCGAGAAGAACATTCCACCCCAAGTTCAGGGGCTCCTCCTGATTTCAGTGATTTGGAATCAGAACAAAAAGGCCGACTCCATCTGTAATGATTTGTTTGTTTTTAGACAGGAAACAAAAGAGAAAAGCATTGTCATTTATTCAATGTGGGTGGGGGATATTTGGGTAATAGATATACTATTATTCATTTCACGTGTTTCTGATATATTACGATTTACAATTAATGCAAAAGGTATTTGTGTTAGAAGTAAACTCTTCGGCATCCTGGTTGCTACTAATTATATACTATTTTTGTCTTTTCATCTCTATTTTACTACAGTATAATAATAGCTTCATCTTTGCAGTTCCCAAAATGCCTACTACGGTGTCTTGCAGAGAAAAAATATTTGATAAACCTAAAAGAATTATTAAAATCGCATGTAATTACTGCACTTCTACCAGTCCGTTGTGATTTCTCCCACGCTTGTGATGGGAGGGATTGATTTACAAGCTCAGAGCGGAAGAAAAGTAGGCGCGGGTTTGCCTTTAGGGGTGTTACATTCAGCTCTAGTTAAACATAAAACCAAGCAAACAAACAAACAAAAACTCAGATGGCCCATCCCTCCTGGGTCTGTTGAAGAGTTTATAGCCTGTGATGTTGGATATCTGATTTATGAATATATAGAAGCATGTGTATTTGTTTCTAAATCAGGGCCCACTACTGCAGAACTGCTAAGGGGAGGGGCAGCCCTCCCAGGTCGGTACTTTTAAGAGGCATTAAGGCAGCGAGCCAAAGTGAATGAAGACGGGCCGGGGAGACGGGTCATTTACTGGACACGTTAGTAATTTTTAATGATACTAAAAGTCATCTGTCATCTACACAAAAAAGCATGTGCCTTTCTGTGTGCATCTGTATATTTTATTTTAATAGCCTAGAATATGGTGAGCCAGATAATAACTTAGTTATGAGGTTTATCTTCATTGCAAATCACTGATTTGTCAAAAATAAGAGTGCCAATTCAAAATATGTAACATTTGGTCCTAGGAAAGAGACGCTTGGCTCAAAATGTTGACTTTGTTTTTCAACTGCTAAAATTAAAGCAACGACAACAGCAACACAAGTGGCCTCTGTATGAATAAAAGTCAGCTCTCATTTACGTATGAGTGAATGAATTCATAATAGTACATATGCATATGGGATTAAATTCTTAATGCAGTCAACATTTATGTGGGAAGCTATAATGGTCTTTCACAATATAGTAACAAATTTTCGGTTCTCTGAAAATGTTACTGCAATTATATATGTTTGGTATACATATTTTATTTTATTTAGATTATATTTATTTATGCATTTATTGTTCAAAATATTACAGATGTCCCTTTTTCTCCCCAATGACCCTTCCACCCTGCCTCCCCCCCTCCCAGGCCCCTCCCCACCACTGTCCCTGTCCTTGGGCTGTGCATATATGCACATAAGTTCTTTGGTTACTCTCTCCCCCTGCACCCACCCGCCCCCCTCCATCTGTGTGCTGCACATACACATATTGTATATGAGAAAGTGGGGGAATTTCAATGAAGTGTTAATATGTTCACTTTAATTTGATGCCTCAAACATTAACACAGTGTCTGATCGAAATTCATTTAGCAAAAATGTTCCACCAAAAAGAACAAAAACAACCTTAGGGAGTTGTGTGCACTGGGCATGGTCTTAATAAGTCAGTAAGACAGAGATTTCAGGCAAATATTCTGTATGACTGGTAACTTTCTAGACAGGCTGACTTGGCACTGTGCTGAGGAAACTAGGACGGCATTGCTTAGTCCAGAGTCCATCAGCTTTTCTCTTGAGGGACTACAAAGTTGGGACAGGGAGACACTGAGTCATCGAGGACCCCTTTTACTCATGAGGAAACAAAGACCCAAAGATGTTAAGTGACTTACCAAAGGGCACACAGGTAGTAAGAGCGGAATCAAAAAGTGGTAGATGAAACCATGGTGTCAAAATATAAAATCTATATAGAGTCGGTTAGAAATTCTCTCCTGCAGGATACAGAAGCAGATGTCTATGGGCTTGACAGGGCCAGCGAAGAGTTGCACTGTCTTCTTGGATCATATGTGTAAAGGAGACAGTGAACCTGCCCAGGCTTTATGAATCCCTGTAGAAAATAATTGATGAAATCCGCAGAAATCTAGACTCTTTAGCTTTTAGTAATTTATAAATCTTAGACAAAAAAATCAAGAGCCTGAAATGTACATGACTATCTTTATTTTGTCATTTAAGTTTTGAATTTGGAAGAATGAAGTGAAATTTAAGTTCAGAGTCAAGTTTGTATATTGTGTTAAAACCAAGATTTTTTTTTTTTTGGATTTTTTTTTTTTAAAGACTGTGCCTTAAGATAGACTCTTGCCAAGGGAGTGCATGTGAGGGGGGTAAAAAGTATATGATGTTTGACAGGACACTGGCTAACTTGGCAGAAGAGACTGCAAAATAAAATTTATGAGTTAAGGAGACAGTGGTGATAAAAGATGAAAAATCACTTAATACCTTCCCATGCACAAAGAATTTTCCCCATATTCTGTTTTTCATGGGTTTTTTCCTAAAACAATGTTTATAGCTCAAAAACTAAATCAGTCGTGAAGCATTTGTGTTTGACATCAGTCTGTTTTGGTCACTTGTCATGAATAATTTGTTTTCTTTCAATAAGGCTATTAGGATTGTATTAGTTCCTATGGAATAATCCATTTACTCTCAGCACCAGTCTTAGTTCTAAGATATTATAAAACCGCCATAAGTCTGCACTCTCTACTCACATTATCTGCCCTATTGAATAATCTAAAACAGTGAATGAGCCAGAAATCATTTATATTAAACTTTAGAAAATGATTATGTTCTTCTGCTGAAGATAGATATGTTTGATGTTCAAGGAATTCACATAAATTAAAATAATGCAACACCAACATTTGCTACACTATAAAATGTATCATCTCCCCTTATCTTTACCATATGTTAAATTTTCCTACATTCTCATTCCTAAATGTCATTAATAAGAAGAGCTGGGGGAAAAACTAGTTTAAAAAAATAACTAGTTTGAAAAAATAACTAGTTTGTTATTATTTCTGTTATTAAATCCCTGATTGACAAATATTTGGCACCGTCTTTCCTACACTTTTGGGGATAAGAGCTCATGTATGTAATTTACTTAAACAAAAATATGTGTTGTTTACCTGAAGTTCAAATTGAACTGGGCATCCTGTATTTTATCTGACAACTCTATATTAATAAGCTTTCTGTCTCTTGCCACTCAGGAATTTTAAAAGGTATAACGTGGCACTTAGTATTACATCCCTTAGTTTTCCTGAGCTGTCTTCTTTTGACCATATATTGATAATGATAATAATCTCATATCTAAATAATGTTTAAGAGTTTTACAAAGTTATTAAACATTTATTAATTCATTTGATCCTCACAAAATCTTGTGAAGTTGGTAGGAATATGCACTTTATAAATGATGAAGCTGAGCTTGTAGAAGTTCCTTGACTTGCCTGAGGTCACATGTTCTGTTAGTAGCAGAGAACAGATCAAAACCCAGGCTCGGCCCTGGCCGGGTGGCTCAGCTGGTTCGAGCATCAGCCGGACACACCAAGGTTGCAGGTTCAATCCCCAGTCAGGGCAGATAAAAAGCCAGCAATAAATGCATAAGTAAGTGGAACAGCAAATTGGTGTTTCTACCTCTCTCTCAAATCAATAAATTAAAAAAAAAATTGAAATCCAGGTTTGGGGAGCTCTCTAGAGCACATTTTATAAACTATGTTAGTGTTCCTTAAATATTTAAAATAAATAGCAAAGATATTACAAAACCAAACCTTTTGCCTGAGCAGTTTTCAGATATATTTCCTTTTTATTATTATTTTTTATTGATTTTTAGAGAGAGAGAGGGAAGGAGAGAGAGAGAGACACATTGATCAGTACACACCCTGGCCAAGGATCCAGCCCACAACCTGTGAGCGCCCTGACGGGGAATCGCACCCCCACCTCACCCTTTGGCACACGGGGGGGGGCACTGCAACCAAACGAGCCACACCAGCCAAGGCCAGGTAAGCCTCTGAAGTGCAGAATATACCTCACAGCTTTGCTTCATATAAACTGAAACATTATTACCACCCCGGCCAGATGGCTCAGTTGGCTGGAGTGTCCTCGTGTACATCCAAAGGGTCGCGGGGTCGATCCCCGGTCAGGGCGCCCACAGGAGCCAACGGAGCGATGTTTCTCTCCCTCCCCCAGTCTCTCAAATCGATAAACATATCCTCTGGTGGGGATTAAAAAAAAATTGGAACATTATTTTCTTTCTTTCCTACTTTTTCAGTGCAGCAGTACTACTTTTCGATTCTAACAGGGACACAGGATTGTAAATGTATCTTTCCTGCAATACTTTCTTAATTACAGAAAAAATAATTGCCACTTGAAATTGCGATGGCCATCTATCTTTATATCGGTGAGAAAACGGATAGAGGCTATAGGTTAGTTCCCATAGATATGAAAATATTTTCATGTCTGTAATAAAGGCATTCATTCAGTCAATCAATAGATCTATATATTAAACAAGTATTGATATCTCTATATAAGAATGATATTATGCCTCTGGGATTGAAATGAGCACAAGACATAGCGTTTTGTAGGCTCTGGAAAATAAGAAAGAATAAAACTGAAAGAAGAACAAGCTAAGCAGGAAGTGTGGAAAATGCGTTTCAAAGGATAGAGTGTTGCCAACAATAATAGGCTTTGTCCTTGGACTTCACAATGGCCAGAGGGAAGGGGGTCCGGCTGGGGCTGGGGGGAGGTGGGCAAGGGGGAGGGGAGTGGAAATGGGTACATCCCTAATAGTCTCAACAGTAAAAATAAAGTTAAAAAACAAAACCAGTATTCTAATCACACACACAACACTGATATTACTTACCTAATACAAAGGCCACATTTTATATATATATAAAAAAAAGAGGTAGTCAGAGTGGAAGGAAAGAGGAGCAGTATCTGTAAAAGTGCTGAGCTGGGAATAAACCTCTCTTAATCAGGTGACCTTTGAATTTTAAGCTAAGAGAATTAGAGTTTATCTTGTAAGTATCTGAATAAAGGCCCAACATGATGGGAGCGGAGATTTGGAAAGATCACTCTGTTGCAGGGCACCCCCGTGATGCACAGTCTTTGAAGAAGGCCCCGTTCTTGTTTCCTGTACAAATTCATGGATTGAAACTTAAAGAAACTAACAGAGCTGTTAGCAGGGGGAGAATAAATTCTGGCATCTTGAGTCTTAGAATCTCAGATGTTTATTTCATTGGAGCGGGAGGTGGGAAAGACACAATAAGAAAAGGCCGATGAAAGGTGGGGGCTGGGGAATGTACTTTTCATTAGAGTCATTTTCTTTTAGATTATCAGAGACTCAGTTAATGGGGCTAAGAAAAACATTTTTTTTTTCCCAGTACAGTATACAAATCTTAGGTGAAAGAGTGAAGATTGTACCAGGAGCTGAGCATATCGAATCTATTTCCCACTGTCGATTGGAGACAGGGGTTTTCCCGGTGTGAGCAGGGAGCGCAGTCATGTGGTGCCCGGGACTGGGACCATATGACAGTGGCTTTATTTTCCCAAAGATGTGGAGGCTAAAATATAAATTTGGTAGGTAATTTCCTATGCTAACCAGAAAAAGTAGAACACTGTTACAATCTCCATCTAAATAAAACATACTCAAGGCCTCTGAAATGGAGTAAAAAGCTAAAAAGAGAGAACACTCTGAAATGAACGGACACCTGATTAAGATAAGAATAGGATCAGCTGCAGGGGAATTAAGAAAACTCAATGAGCAGTGAGATCTGCATGGGAGGCTGGAAGAGCTGTATTGAGAACGTAAAAAAATTAAATCAATGCTATTGAGATGCAGTCCTTAATAACAAAGAGATAAATGTAATATTAAGGGTATGTAAATATAAGAGAAAGGATGAGTTATACTACAAGAGAATAAATGAGTTTGACCACAACTATGATAATGAAAGAAATCTTTCCAGATTAAAAACTTAATAGACCTGCAAAATTTAGTAAAGATAGTACTGTGGAACCATGCTCTCAACCTCTGAACTCGAAATTCAATGCAAACAAAGGAAACCATGAATAATAAAGAAACATTAACTTACACTAAAATAAGTAGATGGCCTCAAACATATATTACAAATAAAGCATGTTTTCTTAATGTATCAAAATTTTAATAAAACTCTAAAAGGACACGGGGAGTTGAACTAAAATTCCACTCTATTCAAGAAGAGAAAATTTGGGGTAAAGTAAGTAGAGAAAATTTTTAAGAGTCCAATTAAAATCCTTTAGCTTGGCAATGACACCATGAAAAAAATGATATTGAGTAGATAACATTTGCTGGTGCTGAGTTTTGATAATAACACCTGACACATCATAAACATTTAGTAACATTTCTATATTATTCCTATTATTCCCATCTCCTGAACTCCTTGAGGTTCACAGTGTTTGGCAGAGTAACTACCCTCCCCTTAATAAGGTTAGAGGTAAAAGTGTGCCTTTGAAAGCCTGTTTTAATTCAGGAAAAGACATAGATAGAACATTTCAGTGCAGATATTTAAAATAGAAAGTTATCTGGCAACGACAGATCTGGGTTTCCAGGGAACACAGCAGAAAAGTCAGAAAGAGAAGGAAGGATTCTGTATTTCGATTGGGGATTGTAATCACAAAGTATTATAGAGAAAAAGATACGGGAAATATCCTTACATCTTCGATTGCGTGTTAGTTTTCTATTGCCATGTAACAAAATACCGCAAGTTTCACAGATTTTGTTGGGCAGAAGTCTGGTGGGGACATGGGGTGGACAGTCTGCTCAGGGTCCCACAAGCTGAAATCAAGGTGCGAGCTGGCGCTGCAACTCCAACGCTGGCTCAGGGTCCTCTCCCCAGCTCCCCGGGTGGCGGAACCCACTTCCTTGCGACTGTAAGACAGAGGCTCCTGTTTTCCTTCCAGCTGCCGGCAAAGAACACTCCAGGCCCACAGAGGACTCCCATAGTGCCTTGCTAAGTGGCCCCACAAAGCAGATAAAAATATGGATGTTTGTTTTATTCCCAGAAGATGAAGTGTACACCTCTTGTCATTAGCTGCATACTCTCTGTTTGAATGCGCTGAGGACATTAGGTTAGGCCCACCTGGTCACCCCCCCATCTTAAAGTCATTGGACTTGGCACCTTAATGACATCTGCGGAATCCCTTTGCGTCAGGACCTAGATTAGTGTTTCATTGAGTAACAAGGAGACAGCATGTGTATACCTGGCGATCTTGCAGGGGGGAGCATCTTAGAATTCTGCCTGTCACAGAAGGTGACCAAGAAAGATGGGATGTGCACCATGATGTTGCCTAGCTGGCCACAGGCTCGCCCGGAGTTGAGTAGCCTTTGCCTTAAACTGGGCATGGCATTGGGGTTTACAAGATTCCCTTGTGGTCTGAACTGATTTTTGTATCTTCTTGGAAAGTGAGTTACTTATTCTAAAATATTCATCCAAACACTTAGAATCCCTTCATATGTTTTTGACCATTGAAAATAGCAAGTAATTTCGTGCTCTAGTATTTGCTAACAATGATTGCATTCTGCCAGGAAAATTTGTAAACAAAAAGAAATGTATTTTTAAATATTCCACAAAAGTAAAATTGCAGAAGAATATATTACCCACTTTTTACTGTCAAAATACTAAAGAAGTGATTTTCTGCATTTTAGAAATTCATATTAAATTACTTTTCTAAAATTGGGCAAGAGGAATAATTTACAATCAGTAAGTATTATCTTTAATAAGCCTTTTCTTAGCAAATACCTGTGAATGTTCATGCTCAATATGCTTCAATACCCACATAAACAATTCAGACTCAATTATGTTAATGCATTTTTATGTTAAGCATTTTTAAAAGACTAAAAATAACCACCACCCGAAAATAAACACTGTTATTATTTTGGTGCATTTTCCTAAAATCCTTTTAAAGTAAATAAACATAATTTAGATTGCACTTTTTTATTATTTTTAAACATAATGATCTTTAATGTACTTTTTTGTGTTTTCAACACTAAAAATGTACAACTTATAATGTTAATGCATTTAAAAATAATTTGTACGTAAGTGCATATGTATATGTTATATGTCATATGATCACAAATATGCTTAATGCAAATAGAAAGAAAGTGAATATAATTTCAGAAAGAGAAAATAAAGCAAAATTTGGAGGGAAACAAACTGAAATACTAACAGTGGTCATCCTTATGAACAAAGCCTAAGTGGCTTAATTTCCTTCTATTTTTCTGTACATTCCAAAATTTTTATAATGATCATGATACTAAATCTCTATTGTAGAAACAAACATAAAAACTTACTTTTAAGAGAAAAAATTATTTGGGGATTGCTCTCCTGAAATTCAATAAGACATCTTTTACGATTAAAACTGTCAAAATCAAAATTAAAATTTCTCTTACCGAAAAATCAGAATGAGTAATATTTTACAATATTCTATGTTTCCAGTTGCACCCGTATTCTGTACTTCTGACGTTTTTAATTAATTTACATAAGCAAGATAGCCTCATAAATTTTTTATCCCTCTTTTATTACTTGTAAATGCAGGTTTTCCTGAGGTTGCTTAGTAACGTCAGAGAAGGAAAAGCCAGGCCGCGTTACCTTGTCCTACATCTACGCACAGTGCTATTATTCTGTGAATGAAGTAGGCTAATGATCCATCATTGTTTTTACTTGTCAACAGACTGATGTAGATTTTCCTGATCATGAGCAAGCTGTTAAATGGAGAGCTCAGAAGTTTAATCCATCTCAGTCGCTATGGGTTCCGTATGACCCAGTTGCCCAGGCATACGCATTGGTATCCTGGTACACTGGCTCTCCAATGAGAGAGGGAGAGCACTAATTTGTAATATTTTCTAATATAAGTACTTCTACTGTGCAGGAAATTTCAAGCTACCAATGATTGAAAATGCAGCTCACAAAATTCCTGAAAATTTAACAATCAGATCTCATGAGCCTGTGTGAGCCAGCAGCTCCAGAACCCCACTAATTGACTTGAGAACTTATCTCTATGACTCAGTAATGCTCTTAATTCACTTCCAAGGAGATAATTGTTGATTTCGTTTCATTTTGAGCACAGCATTTTACCTGTTACTGCACCCCATGCTAAGTTGGAAATACTATAAGTATTATAATAACTGAGGCTGAGAATAGTTAAATTAGTTGCCCAAGACTGCACAACAGGTGATAATCTGATTTTACAGCCTCCACTTTTCTTCTGTATATGTATTACCAAAATCCCAATCCAGGCAGCACACTCTTATAAGCACTGTGAAGGTATGAAAACAGGTTTTTGTTGTTTGTATGTAGCACTAAACTCAAAACATTACAAACAGCCTTTAGTAAGCCAGCATTCTAGGCCCCAATAACCTTATTTACATTTGGATTATTTTCCCAAAAAGATCATATTTACATAAAAATTCAAGTATAATATGTTCTGAAATATATGACATGCATATTTTTGGGTTTGCCTTTTTTAATTTTGAGAAATGAATAGATTTGCAAAGATGGACAGCTATATGGAAAGGAAGTGATTATTGTTTTCCTTCTCATATTGTTGTTGGCTGGATAGATGGTGACATCCAGGTAGAACAACTATATGAGGCTTATTGATAGTTGGTACCTTAGAAAAAGAAAGAGGGCCCAGATGGCATGGCTCAGTGGTTGAGCGTCAACCTTGGATCCAGGAGACTGCAGTTTGACTCCTGGTCAGGGCACATGCTTGGGTTGGGGGCTCGATCCCCAGCAGAGGGTGTGCAGGAGGCAGCCGATCAATGACTCTCTCATCATTGATGTTTCTCTCTCTCGCTCGCTCTCCCTTCCTCTCTCTGAAATCAATAAAGACATATTTTTTAAAAAGAAAGAAAAAGAAAGAAATATGCCAGCATAGAAAAAAAGCTTAGGTACATGTGATTGAAATGTGGAAGCAATGCATCTTGATGTTTTGAAAACTAAGAATATAAATTATTGAGTACTCAGCAATAAGAAAGAATGAAATCTTGCCATTTGGAACAGCATGGATGGACCTAGAGAATATTATGCTAAGTAAAATAAGTCAGGCAGAAAAAGACAAATATAGTATGGTTTCACTTATAGGTGAAATCTAAACTCAAAACTAACAAACAAAACAAAAACAGACTCATAAAAAAAGACCAACTATATGGTTACCAGAAGGGAGGGGGTGGAGAGATGGGTGGAAAGGGGTAGGGGAATGCAGTCAATAATATTGTGTAAGTTTACACTGTGACAGATGATTGCTAGAATTAGTGGGATGATCATATTGGAAAGTATAAAAATGTCAAATCACTATATTGTACACCATAAACTAATATAAGCAAAATAAGATTATATACCAACTATACCTAAATAAAAATAAATTTACAACAGTGTCACATCTGGTTTTCACTTTGAAAAAAGAGTTGAAAAGAGGTTTACTCTTGACTTTACAATGAAAAAAGCTGCATCAACAAGTTCTCAACTTTTCTTCAATTCATCATAGTACTGACACCTCAAGACAATCAAGTGGCCCAGAATCTAGAGAGAAACAGACACTTTCTAGGGGAGATGAGACCCAAACATTGAATTATCTGGGCAAGGGGCAATAAGACATTCCTAAGAAAAGTTTAGTTGGAATAACTGGCAGATTGGTGGAGGTTAGTAAACCCTGTGTTTGAGAGGGAGTTTGAAACCCCTTGTGGTTACAAATACAAAAGAAGCCCACATTATCTTTGATGTGTTTTCCTCATGGACCTCGCTTGGTGATCACAGAAATGATTGGGTAAATCCTGAGAGTCGGCCTCGTGTTGTACACACGGAGGATGAGAACAGTAGACACTGCAGGGGTGTCAAGAAATCCAGCCTAGACTCCTCTTCCCCATCTCCTCCACCAAATGATAAGCTTACTTTGTGGTAGGACGGGTACCAGTAAAATCTGATTGCAACTAGGACAAGGAGAAAGGAGGCAGGAGAAGTAGAGAATGTAAGAATAGGCCCTGGATTCAGAATCGTGGGAGGGAAGAGGTACCATTGAGAGTGGTCTCCAGAGCCCCAGAGACAAAGTGCCTGCTTAATACTGAGGCTTAATCAAAATAACCATGAATACACTCTGCTCCACACCTCTACTAAGTTAAAAAATGGAGAAACACGTAATATGCAAGATAGGTATGCTTGCTGAGACACAATACAAAGAGCAGACTTAAGGCTAAGGGAAGAGCTGACATTAGAAAATACAATCCACTGCCAAACAAACTCCCATTCTAAATGTGAGCTATCACTAGAAGGTCAAATGGAAATGTTAGAAATGAAAAACACGGTATCCTTGATAAAGAATGATTTTGACAGACATATTAGTAAATTTATAAAAGCCAAGGAAAGAATTAATGAACTGGAAGATATGTCTGTAAAAATAACCTAAACCAAAACACAGGGAACCAAAAATATTTAAAGAATAGAGTTGAAAAAAATTTTAAATTAATAAAAAATACCAAACTGTTTTGTTAAGTTTAGATAAAATGGTAATACTCATAAACATTCAACTACATTTCTAGATATATATTTAAAATGCTTCAAAAATATAGAGACAAAAAAATGTTATACATAGGGCAAACACACAGGACATGCTGATAAAATAGAAAAAAAAATGGGGGATACATTGGTAGCAGATGTAATTTCTAAGGATGTTAAGTGAAGTTCTTTAGGCAGAAGAAATACTATACAGAAATTTCATTCCACAAAAATAAATAAAAGGAACTAACTGGAAATGGGGCAAAATCGCGGTTCGATTCCTGGTCAGGGCACATGCCCGGGCTGGGGCTGGATCCTCAGCAGGGGGGGGGTGCAGGAGGCAGCTGATCAATAACTTTCATCATTGATGTTTCTCTCTCTCTCCCTCTCCCTTCCTCTCTCAAATCAATAAAGATAAATTTTTTAAAAATCTGACGCTATCAAGTGAGAATGGAACGACTGGAACTCTTTTGGTGGTGGGAGTGCAGTGGCACATGCACTTCAGAAAAAGTTTGACAGTCTTAGAAAGTTACTGAATGGCCCAACATTACTACTCATAGGTTTTAACCAAGTGAAATGAAAACTTACATGCACACTAAAAACTTATGTGCCAACATTTTTAGCCACTTCATTCTTAATAGTAAAAAACTGTAAATAACTCAGATGGTTGCTTTTTTAATGTCTTTATTGATTTCAGAGAGAGGAAGGGAGAGGGAGAGAGAGAAACGTCAATGCTGAGAGTCATTGATCGGCTGCCTCCCGCGCGCCCCCTGCTGGGGATCGAGCCCGCAACCCGGGCCTGTGCCCTGACCGGGAATCGAACCGAGATCTCATGAATCCTAGGTTGATGCTCAACCGCTAAGCCAGGCCAGCAGGGCTTAGGACCAATTTCTAAACTTGAAACACTGTTGAAAGTTTAAATATTTGCAGGAAAAATGGAAACATATTAAAAAAGAAAGAAAAGAAAATAGAAATTAGCCTATCTGTATAGTACTTTATAGTTTTTTACAGTAATTATTTGTTTTTTAATTTAATTATTTTATATAAAGACCTGTTGCAAAAAGTATCATTTTCTTCATTATACAAAAAAGAAAAGTAAGGTTAAGAGCAAGTTCATTTTTCCAAATCACACAGCTAATTAGTTACAGAATCATTAATTTAACACAAATATCCTACCTTGAAATTTTGTGCATATTTTTTAACCAAACTTGGTATGAAATATACTTCCTGTATTGAGGAATAGTAGTTCTTTGTTAATGTGTCTTCTTGCAGTACTGTTTGTGCTAATATGTTCACAAGTTAAAGAAAATCTCTTTCCCCTAACTAAAGGAATAAAGTTGATAAAAATTAACTTCTAAATGGTGGGCCTTTGAAATCACTTTTTACGAAATAACTTTGTCTTGCTTTAATTTTGATAGTTACACTGAGTCTTTGATATCTATTTATTCATAATATTTGTCTTTCATATGAACATTTAAACTTTTATATTCAACCTCATAGAATCTTTTACTAAGGTTGTGCATTGGGGCATAGATCTGTTTATATTTATTCATTAGTGTGCTGCTAATTAAAAACGTGTTTCATTAAACTTGTAAAAAAAAAAAGACTTAAGGGGAGAATGAACATGTTGAAATTAAGGACCCCTAGGCTATAAAATAACTTCAGCAGTTGAACTGTTAAAAATAATGTGGTAGCAAGAGTGTCAAAAGTATCTATCACTTACTGCGATGTATGAAATGGAAAATAAAGTGTCCATGGCAGGTATGGCAGGTAAAGTTAAATAGTATTTTCCTAAGTCAGACTATATATAGGGATTTGCGTCATTTGGCTTGTGGCTAATTCCTTAGATCTTAGAATCATACTTACACATATTTCACTTCTGATAACCTAATGGAGCTCTTGATTACACAATTGGGTCAACTTGCCATTATTAATAGAAGCATGATGGTTTTGAATTCTTTACTATTAAGTGTTTAAGTTAGTAATGATTAGATTATGGTTTTTGAGGCATTATACTTAAAGAGTGAGTTTTTATAATATCTCTATCCCTGCTATAGCCCTTGGGTAAATTGTGCAATAGGCAGGTTTTGCCTTTGACATACTTGTGTATTTTTCTGCATTCTGGGGCTCCCGTCTTTCCATTATCTCCGCGCTTTCCAGCGCTCTCACGCTGTCTTTGCTTTCATTAACTCCCCAATAACGCTGCCCCACTGATGAGTACAAATGTCTAGTAAGATTGATGTTCCAAAACTGCATGTTCACTCTTTTTATATCTGACATTCAAAATTTTTATTCTTCAGCTTGTAAGAACTAAGCTAGGTTCTTGTCTGTAAACCATCCAATTATTATGATACAAGATAAGATAAATTATTGTCCCTCGTCATCCTACATACAATGCTGTTGGTTTTCATCAAAAGTCTAATAATTTTTTCTTTCCTATTATAACTGAAGGATAAGTTGCTGTGGTCAGTTGCAGTGGTCAGTTTTCTAATAGACCTTCAATGTGAATATTTAGGAATCAAAAACCTTTCACCCAGTAACTTTTTCTGTAAAAAACAAAATTAAAGAGAATGTTCAAAAAATAAATCAAAAAAATTTGGTGAACTCTAAAACTATATTTTAACTTAACTGTGAATTTTAAAAATTTATTTAATGAATAAAATATTGCTTAAAGTGAGCAGAAATAATGGAGGGTGGTTCATCTTATAGATATTAAATTATAAACAATTAAAAATGAAAGCTAGAGGAGGAATAGTAAATATTTATGAAAAAAATTGTCTCATGTTCAGGGATATTTCTCAATGTTGATGAATAGGTAGAAACTATAATCAACTTGTTTAACTGAAACTTAATAATATAAAATTGAATAATAAATCTCAGTTATAATGCTTCTCTATCACTAAAGAATAAAAGAAAACAGAAACAACCCATCAAACCAGTAGAATCAAGAAAGGAAAACATAAAGTAAGAGCAACACCTAAGCATGGTTAAGTAAAAGCACAGTGTTATATGAAACAAATATGATCCTATAATTCAGTAATAAAAAACATGAATGGGTTAAATTCTCAAACTGTTTTTAAAATTTTTTAAAGTCATACCTTAAATGAAGATTTAAATGACAAGAAGTATATATAAAACACACATTAAAAATTAGGTACAACATTTCTATTAGTCAAGGTAAAATCCCAAGAAAAGCATGAAATTAAATGAAGAGAATTTTTGTTTTTATTGACTGAAGTTCTACTCAAGCCAGAAAATATGTCTAAATATTTATATAACAAATAATAAAGCATGTAAATATTATTTTAAAGTTTTCAATGATGTTGGGTTCAGAAGGACTTCTGAAGAAGAGACACAATCTAGAAGCTGCAAAAATAGATTATAGATTTTACTTGTAAAGATTTTTATAGCAAAAGGCAACATAAAATTAGAAAACAGAATGTAGGACTAGAGAATATATGTACAATGTATATCACTGAAAAAGGAGAATTACTCAAATATATAAAATAATTTTAGAAATCATTAAGAACCTGGCAAACAACCCAATAAAAAATGAGTGAGGGAAATTAATAGCAATTTGCACAGGGAAAAACATTTCAGGTAAATACTCTACATGTTCCGCAACCTTATGAGTAATCAGGTAAAACAAATCAAAACAGCAGTAAAGTGTGTTTTCACCTCCCAGATTGCCTCTAGATACTTTGCAATCTAAAGACTGAATACTAGAAGAACTTGAACCTGTCTGCTTACCCAGAAAGCCACTGCATTCATAGCCCCTCACCTTTACTTATCAAATCTTTGAGGAATGAATCTGATTGGAAGACTCTTACTTGTGTACAGAGTTCTAGCCAAAAAAGAAAATTAGAAATATTAAAAAATATATATTTGTAGCATTTAAACCACTACAGTAAAGGGAGACACACTAGAGATTATTGAAATGAATGCTTAGTGAGCCAATTTACCACATTCACCACAGAAGGTGACATACTAAATGTCAAAAAAAAAAATAAATAAATAAAAGGAGCCCGGCTGGGCGTGGCTCAGAGGCTGAGCATCAACCTAGGATCCAGGAGATTCCCGGTCAGGGCACAGGCCTGGGTTGCTGGCTCGATCCCCAGCAGGGGGGTGCAGGAGGCAGAGATCAATGACTCTCTCATCATTGATGTTTCTCTCTCTCTCTCCCTCTCTCTGAAATCAATAAAAATATATGAAGAAAAAATGAGAGTAAAATCTTACAGGCATTCCCTTTTTAAAAAAGGCAAAAGTATTTTCTACCCATGGTTTCATTTAACAGTGCAGTGTGTGATCTAGCATATGCAATAAAAAAACAAATCTCCCAAAACCAAAATTAGAATATACACAAAAGGAAGAGGAAAATTGTTGTACTTGCAAAAAATGTATTGTCTATCTAGGAAATCCAAGTGAATCAACTGAAAAATTACTAGAATGAGTCAGAGTTTACCAATATATTTGGTTATAAGATCAACATACAAAAGTCTATTATATTAATTTAATGCTTTTGGAATTAAAATACTGTTTTACCTTTTTGCATGTAACTTTTATGTAAAAAAGAAAATCATTTTGTCAGAAGAACATCCATACAAAATGTAACAAAATAGAATTTAAAGAGACAAATAAGAATATGAATATTTATTCACCTATAAATGTGAAATTTAAATTAGTAGAGATAGAATAAATGTCAATCACTTGTGACTATCCATTGAGGAAAGAAATAAACATAGGTCCATGCTTGGGCCTTTCCAAAACATTTCACATCATGACTTTTGGTTTCATCTCAAAAATGCGGAGAACTTGGAAGTCATCAGTCCTATCCTCACAACAAGAGACAACTAGAAAAATAGAAAATAAATTACTTTTCTTAACCCATTTGAAAACTGAGTTTGTAGAGCAAACAACCACCTTAAAATATGAAAAGACAGGTTTCAGAGATTTGGAGCTAAGATCTGCTTACCTGGAATAGAAATCACTGGAGACAAAAATTGTTAGGAACACTTAAATGATAATTCTGGTGAATTGGTGAAGGCTGAGTGTGGAACTAGCATAAGAGGGAGAAACTCCTGGGAACCACAGATTACAAAGGTACCCACATTTTTTATGGGCATTACTTCTAGGAACCTTTCCAGTTTCTCATGTTGAAGATTTAAGACAGATTCCATCATGGCTCTGGCACAGAAAAGGAAAGGGAAACCATTGTGAATTATACTTACAGACTTCTCTACAAGGGTCCTACCCTCCAGGGGAAAATACTTTTCCAAAGCCTTTCACAGTTGTAGGAAGGGAATTCCTTCACCTCAAGTCTCTTCCAGTCTTCTAACATCAGTTAAGGGTAAACAAACAAATGAACATTATCATTTCACACAGTCACATAGTGAAAATACATGGCAAGGGGAAAAAAAGCAGTACAGCTGGAGAAACATGGGCCCTTTGAAGGCCGACATTTAATCATAAGATTATAGAATGCTTCCTATCCCTTACACCTTATCACCACACTAACAGTACACTGATATAATAACAAGGGATTGAACTGAAAGAGCCGCAAAACAGAAGGTGTCTTTGAGGAGGATTACTTAGGGAAGCCTAAAAGAAAGAAGAGACAGAACCAGTTACACTAGGGAATTTTGAAGTCTCTGGAACATGGTAGCTACAGCAAACATGAACACAGTCCAATTCCTGGCCAGATTAACATACCAGAGACCTATTTGACTCATGTCCTCTTACCTGACATATTCCCAACTTTCAATAAAAAATTGCAAGCCATGCTAAAAGGTAAGGAAAATACAATTTGAAGAAGAAAAGTGATTGTTAGCACAAGACTCATATGATGCAGATGATGAAATTATCAGACAAGGAATTTTAAATAACTGTAGTTTGTTAAAGGCTCGAATGGAAAAAGTTGACAAGCAAAAATAGATAGGTAATATAAGTAGAGATCGGCAAACTCTAGAAAGAATAAAAAATAAATGGTAGGAAAAAACAAAACAAACCTGTAACAGAAATAAAGACTGTCTGTGTGTGCTCATTAGCTTAATTGACACAACTGAAGAATCAATGAGGAAGAAACTACTTCCCACACTGAAATGTAAAGAGGAAAATGGATGAAAATAGCAGAGCAGGGATCCAAGAGCTATCGGACAATTGCAAAAGTTGTCAGAATATTACATATATAATTGGAATACCAAAAGTGAAAGGAAGTAATGATAAACACCAAACTGTAGATCTAGGGATATCCGAGAATGTCAATTACGATGAATGGAAGGAAGGAAGGAAGGAAGGAAGGAAGGAAGGAAGGAAGGAAGGGAGGAAGGAAAGAAAGAGGGAGGGAGGGAGGGAGGGAGAAGAAAGAGTGAAGGAAGAAGTGAGATTAGGAGGGATGGGAAGAGAGAGAAGGTAGGAGGACAAGATGGAGGAAGGAAGGAGAAAGGGAAGAAAGAGAGCAAGATATGTTTTATGAAAGCCTCATGGTAACCACAAAAATAATACATGCAGAACATGCACAAAAGAAAAAAAGAGTCACAAAATATCATCACAAAAAATCAATAAAAGAGGAAGAAATAGAGAAAAAGAGAACAAAAGGACTACAAAATAGATAGAAAACAACAAAATGACAGTAAGTTAAGTCTTTTCAATAATTATTTTAAATATAAATGCATTAAAATTACCAATCAAGAGACATAAAGTTGGATCCAACTATATGCTGCCCACGAGACTCACTTTAGATTTAAGGATAAACAAAGGCTGAAAATGAAAGGATCAAAATATATTTCATGTAAATAGCAAACAAAGAGAGCAAAGGTAGGTATACACATGTCAGGTAAAAGAGAATTTTAGTCATAAACTCTCACAAAGGACAACAAAGGACATTATTGAATAATAAAAGGGTCGACTCATCAGAAAGTTGTAACAATTATAAATATATATGCGCCTAACACCAGAGCATCAAAAAGCATAAAGTGAACACTGACAAAACTAAAGGGAAAACTAGACAGCAACAAAGTAATAGTAGGACATTCCAGTGCTCCACTTTCAGTAATGGATAGATCATCCAGAAAGAAAGTCAATAAAGAAATTGAGACTTAACACTATAGACCATATCACCCTAACAAAATATAGAGAGAGCACTCCCCAAAACAGAAACAGAATATATATTCTCAAGCATACACAAAACATTTTCTGGGATAATTTACATGTTACATCACAAGACAAGTCTTAGCAAACTTAAGAATACTGAAATTATGCCAAGTATTTTTTCTGACCAGAGCTGTATGAAACTACGAATCAAAAACAGAAGGAGAATTGGAAAGATCACAAATATGTGAAAATCAAACCATTTCCTAAACGACCAATGAGTCAAAGAAAAATAAAAAAAGAAATTAGAAAATATCTTTAGACAAATGAAAACTGTATGTACATCTTAAGGAATGTAGTAAAAGCAGTATTAAGTGTAAAGATTATATCTATAAACTCCTATATTTAAAAAAAATTTAATAAACAGCCTACCTTTGTACCTCAAGGGATAAGAGAAAGAACAAATTAAGCTGAAAGTTAACAGAAGGAAGGAAATAAACATTACAGCAGAAATAAATGATACTGAGGTTAGGAAAATAATAGAAAAAAATCAATAAAACCAAAGGTCTTTTTTTTCCTTCAAAAAATGACAGACCTCTTGTTACTTTAAGAAAGAAAAAGGAGATTCAACACAATCAGAAATAACAAAGGAGACATTACAACTGAAGCTACAGAAATAAAAAGGATCACAAGAGACTGCTATGAATAATTATAAACCAACAAATTGAATAACCTAGAAAAACGGATAAATTCCAAGTATATACAACCTGTCAATACTAAATCATAAAAAAGTAGAAACACTGAGAGACTAATAATGAATAAGGAGATTGGATCAGTAATCACAAAGCCCTAGCAATAAAAAGCCCAGGACCAGATGGCTTCACTAGTAAATTCTACCAAACTTTTAAAGAAGGATTAATATCAATCCTGCTCAAACTCTTCCAAAAAACTGAAGAAGAGGGAACATTTCCAAACTCGTTTTGTGAGACCAGCATCACTCTGACACCAAACCAAGATAAAAACATTAAGGAAAATAAAATTACAGGGCAATATTCTGATTAACATTTATACAAAAATCTATAATGGAATATTATCAAACTGAATTCAACAGCATATTAAAAAGATCATACACCATGATCAAGAGGGATTTACCCCTCTGATGCAAGTCAATATGGACAAATCAATGTGAAACACTAATTAACAGATTGAAGGATATAATTCACATGATCATCATAGTATATACAGAAAAAAAAATTGACAAAATCCACACTTTTTCATGATAAAAACAATCAACAAACTAGGTATAGAAAGGATGTACTTCAGTATAATAAAGACTACACACCATAAGCCTACAGCTAATATCATACTCAATGGTGAAAAACTGAAAGCTTTTCCTCTAAAATCAAGAACAAGACAAAGATGCCCACTCTCAACACTTCTGTTTAAAATAGTACTGAAATTCCTAGCCAGAACAATTAGGCAAGAAAAAGAAATAAAAGAAATCCAAATTAGAAAGGGAAAAGTAAACTTATCTGTGTTAACAGATGACATGATTCTGTATGTAGAAAACCTTAAAAGTGTCATAAAAAAAACACACTGTTATAACTAGTAAATGACTTTAGGAAAGTTGAAGCATACAAAATCAACATGAAAAAATCAGTTGTGTTTTGAACCATTCCAAAATAAAATTAAGAAAACAATTTCACTTACAATAGCATCAAAAATATTTAAGAATAAACTTCTGACCCAGCTATCCCACTTCCGGGAATATATCCAAAGAATCCCAAAACACCAATTTGAAAGAATATATACACCTCTATGTTCATACAGTGTTATTTACAATACCCAAGGTTTGGAAACAACCCAAATGCCCATCACTAGATGAGTGGATAAAAAAACTGTGGTATATTTATAAAATGGCATACTATGCAGCTGTAAAAAAGAAGGAACATTTGCAACAACATGGATGGAGCTGGAGAGTATTATGCTAAGCGAAATAAGCCAGTAAGAGAAAGATAAATATCACATGATCTCACTTATATGTGGGATCTAATGAACCAAATAAACTGATGGACAAAATAGAAACAGAGGCATGGGTACATGAAACAGACTGACAGTTGTCAGAGGGGAGTGGGGAGGGGGGGCTGAATGAAAGAAGGTGAAGGGATTAGCCAAAGAACATATATACATGACACTGACACAGACAATAGTGTGGTGATGGCCAGAGGGAAGGGAGGGCTGAGCAGAGGCCAGCAAAAAGGTGAAATCTCTAATAGTGTCAACAATAAAAATGAAGAAAAAAAAGAATAAACTCAAACAAAGTGATACAAGACATGTACACTTAAAACTAAAAAAAAAAAAAAAAAAGGCATTAAAGAGTACACAAATAAAAGAAAAGGCGTCCATGTTCATAGATTGAAAGAATTAATATTGGTAAAATGTTCACACTACCCAAAGTGATCTACAGATTCACTGCTATCCCCAACAATATCACAATGGCACATTTACAGACACAGAAAAAATAATCTTAAAATTCAAATGCAATCTCAAAAGACCCAGAAATAGCCAAAGTGATCTTGAGAAAGAAGAACAGAACATCACACTTCCTAATTTCAAAATATATTACAAAGCTATAATAATTTAAAAAGTTTGGTACTAGCATAAAGACTGACTTATAGATAAATGGAGCAGAATATAGAGCTCAGAAGTAAATTCCTGCACATATGGTCAACTGATCTTTGACAAGAATGCCAAGGCCACAAAATGGGGGGGAAATTACTCTCTTCAACAAATGGTGTTCATAAAACTGTATTTCAACATGCAAAAATGGAGAAAAAATTGTACCCATACATTAGACCATATACAAACAGAAAGTGAAAATAGATTAAAGCCTTAAAAATAAGACCTGAAACTATAAAACTCCTAGGAGAAAATATATCAAGTTTCTTGACACTGGTCTTGGCAATGATTTCTCAGTTGTAACATCAAAACACAGTAACAATAGCAAATGTGGACAAGTTGGGCTGCATCATAAAAGGAATATGTGAAGATAAAAATTTTAATTTTCTTATTTTTATTGATATAACTGATAATAGTTTGCTCAATTAATACAATAATAACCATAGTGTATTCAATTCTATATATACTTATATATGCTTATGTATAAATAAAATGAATGACAACAATGATACAAGGGAAGGAAAAGAGGAATTAGAAGATTTTATTATTATAAGGCACTTGCACTACTTGTGAAGCAGTGTAGTGTTATTTGAAAGTGGACTTGGATTAGCTATAAATGTACATTTCCAGTGATAAGGCAACCACTAAAAATGCATGAAAAAACTACAACTGTTATTCTAAGAAAGAAGATAATATGAAATTATATAAAATGCTCAATTCAAAACACAAAAAGCAGAAAAAGTAGAGATGGCAGAAATAAGAACAAAGAACAAGGGCAACAAACAGGAAAAAAATAACAAATGTGGCAGATTGTTAATCCAACTACATTAATAGGAATTTTGAACAACAATGGTCTAAACACATAAATTAAAAGACATTTCCATCAGCAGTGAATGAGGATTCCTTTTTCTGCACAATCTCTCCAACATTTGCTATTACTTGTATTGTTGATAATAGCCATTCTAACAGGTATAAGGTGGTATCTCATTGTAGTTTTAGTTTAGTTTATTTCTTTCTTTTAATATAGCTCTATTGGTCTCAGAGAGGAAGGGAGAGGGAGGAAGAGAGACAGAAACATCAATGATGAGAGAGTCATTGATCAGCTGCCTCCTGCATGCCCCTACTGGGGATCGAGCCTGCAACCCAGGCCTGTGCCCTGACCGGGAATTGAACCATGATCTCCCAGATCCTAGGTCGAAGCTCAACCCCTGAGCTACACCAGCCGGGCTCATTGTAGTTTTGATTTTCATTTCCCTAATTGATAGTGAAGTTGAGCATCTTTTCATAAAGAACAGAAATTGTCAGAGTGGATCAAAAACCAAGACCCAAAAATATATGTTGTTTATAAGAAATCTACTTTAAATTTGGTATTTACTCAAAGAATTTCAAAGCTAATGTTCACTAACCTGTACATGAATGTTTATATCACCTTTATTTATAGTTGTCTGAATCTTGAAAGCAACCACAATGCCCATCAACAGGTGAATGAATAAATAAATAAATAAACTGTGGTATATCTGACCATGAAACATTATTCAGCACCAAAAATAAATGAGAAGATATCAAGTCATAAAAAATGGCTGACATTTAAATGCATATCACTAAGTAAAAGAATTCAGTCGGGAAAAGCTACATACTGCATGATTCCAACTATTTTTCGAAGGCAAAACTATGAAGACAGTGAAAAATATCTGTGCTTGCCACAGAATGAGGGAAGAGATAGATGAGTAAATGGAATACATAGAACTTATAGGGCAGTGAAACTATCCTGCATAATCCTATAATAATGGATATATATCATACATATTCGTGAAAACCCATAGAACATACAATACCTAAAGTGAACATTATTGTAAACTATGTATTTCAGTGATACTATAGTGTCATTATAGTATCATCAGTCATAACAAAGGTACCACTACAGTGGAGAATGTTGATAATGGGGGGAAATTTTCATGTGCGGGGGTAGGAGGTGTATCAGAAATCTTTGTACCTTCTGCTGAAGTTTGCTGTGAATCTAAACCTGCTATAAAAATAAAATCTATTAAAATGTATATTGTAAACAATACCCTAACCAGTACAAAAATTTTAAAATTAAGTATAATTGATCCACAAAAAGAGAGGAGATGAAATGAAGTAATAATAAATGTTCAATCACAATCAGAAGATGCAGGGGGGAAAAAAACAAAGAATAAATTCAGTGAATAGAAAACGGTTGCTATTATTTAGATATCAATCCAACTATGTCCACAGTCACTTTAAATGTGATTGGTCTAAATATATGAGGTAAAAGACAGAGATTTTCAGAATAAATAAAAAATCAAACACAATTTTATGTTGTCTACAAAAAAATCAAATTAAATATAAAGACAAAGGTAAGTTAAAAGTATAGTGATGAAGAATATATACCAAGAGAAAACAAGATGGCGGCGCAGGTAACAGCTGCACCCGCCGCCTCCCGCAGCCACAACAAAATCACAACTAAAATCCAGAACTACCGTCGCTCAGAGCCTCCTGGGATCCGGCTGCACAGAAGCCCCACAACCAGGGAGCTGAGGCGGCCCCGAGAGCGGGAGGAGGGGCGGGGATGGGGCGGGCGGGGCCGGATCCCGGAGACAGGCCGCGGGCCACACCCGGTGCCGGGGAGGGAATCTCAGTGGTGGGGGTTCCCCAGCCCCACAGCAGGCCCCCAGCCCAGGGCTCCAGGCTGGGAAGAGACGTCCCCACAACTCCCGGCTGTGAAACCAGGGGGACTGTCCCTGAGGGTCGCGGAGGCTGCGGGAGCCCCAGCAGCTCCTCTTAAGGGCCCGGCACGGACTCACTCGGACGCTCCCTCTGAGCCCAGCGCCGGGCAGCAGCCTGAGAGGACCCGGGACACTCGGGGGGAACTAACCTGCCTGAGATCTGGGCGAGAGGTGGAGGGGCGGCTTCATCCCAGGCAGAAGGGCTGGCAGAGGCCATGGATCCTTTGGCCAGTCCTCCCCGCACACAGCCCGCAGGCAGGCGCCATATTTGAATCACCAGCACTTGACTCACACTTTAGGCCCCGCCCCGTGATTCCCGGAGGCCCCGCCCCTCCCCACCTGCAGCTCATCCTGGCCATTTCCAGGGGCTTTTCTGTGCAACTGGCCTCTCGAGCCTCATGCTTAGGACTTTCATAAAATCTCTCAAACAAGCAGCAGCTGGCCCCATATGGCTTGATAAGTGGTCCCAGGCCTGGTACTAGCAGCAGCCTGCATTGGCTTATAGGTTGGCCTCTCCTGGACACCTCCAAGCCCAGCACAAGGAGCAGCCAACTATGGTTTGCTGTGTAGCTCATGCTGGGTGGCCCTGGGCAAGGCACTGGCACAGGCTGACTTTGCACCTCCAGGGAGGCTCCAGAGACAGGGCACCTGGTGGTCAGACTTGACCATGCTGGATTACAACCCTACCACATCCACGAGTGACACACTCAAGGGGCACACTTGGTGAACACCAAAGCTCCATGGAAGTAAATCCTGCTCCATAGGGGTGTCTCCAGCACAGCAGACCTTTGGCTGTAGTTGCAGCTGGTCCTCATAGCTGATTGGCCTGGGGGTCAATTCCTCCCAGTGATGCCAACAGCAACCAAGGCTCAACTACAACAGGACAGTGCACACAGTCCATAGGGGAGCACCTGGAAGGCCCAGCTCAGGTGACTGGGGAGGCTGAGCCACTGGACCCCACAGGACACCTACTACACAAAGCCACTCTACAAATTCCAGGAGACATAGCAGCTCTACCTATTACATAGAAACAAACACCTGGAAGCAGCCAAAATGTGGAGGCAAAGAAACATGTCACAAAGGAAAGAACAGAAGAAATCTCTAGAAAACGGACTAAATGAAATAGATTCAAGCAAGCTAACAGATACAGAGTTCAGAATTTTGTTTATAAGGATGCTCAAGCATATTAGTAAGAGTAGTACAGAAACAGCTGAGAAAATTGATGACATAATAAAGTACCAATTTGAAATGAAGGCTACATGAACTGAAATGAAGAATAATTTACAGGGAATCAACAGTAGAGTAGAGGACGCTGAGAATCAAATCAGCAATTTGGAACATGAGGAAACAAAAACACCCTACCAGAAAAGAAAAAGAAAAAAGAATCCAGAAATATGAAGATAGTATAAGGAGCCTCTGGGACAACTTCAAGAGGCCCAACATTCGTATTATTGGGGTGCCAGAAGGGGAAGAAAGAGAGCAAGAAATTGAAAACCTATTTGCAAAAATAATTACAGAAAACTTCCCCTACCTGGGGAAAGAAATACACTTACAAGTCCAGGAAGCACAGAGGGTCCCAAACAAGAGGAACCCAAAGAGGCCCACAGCAAGACACATCATAATTAAAATGCCAAAGGTTAAAGACAAAGAGAAAATCTTAAAAGCAGCAAGAGAAAAGCAGTTAGTTACTTACAAGGGAGCATCCATACAACTGTCAGTTGATTTCTCAACAGAAACTTTGCAGGCCAGAAGGGAGTGGCAAGAAATAGTCAAAGTGATAAAAAAACATGGAACTACAACCAAGATTGCTCTATCCAGCAAAGTTTTTATTTAGAACTGAAGGTCAGATAAGCACCTTCACAGATAAGAAAAAGCTAAAGGAGTTCATCACCACCAGACCAGCACTACGGGAAATGTTGAAGGGTCTTCTTTAAGAAGAAACAAATGAACAAAAGAATCTGATGAACTAAATAGATCCAGAGACATTGACACATGCCACAGACGATCATATTTCAGAGGAAAGAGGGGCGTGGAGGGTGGGAAGAGATTAATCAAAGAAGTTATATGCATATATACATAACCCATGGACACAGTCAATAACGGGGTGAAGGCCTGGGGAGGGGTAGGAGCAAAGTGCAGGGGGTCAATTAGGGGGAAAAAATGGGACACCTGTAATACTTTCAACAATAAAGATAAATAAATAAAAAAGAATATATACTATGATAATACTAATCAAAAGAAAGTTGGAGTAGCTATATTAATTTAGGGAGATAACAGACTTTCCAAAAAGGAGTATTATTAGTGGCAAAGAGGAACATTACATAATTTTAAAAGGATCAGTTATCCAATTCACCATACAATTCTAAACATGCATGACCTTAACAACAGAATATCAAAACACATGAGACAAAAATAATAGATCTGAAAAAAGAGAAATAGAAATCCACTATTAAAGTTAGACACCTCAACACCCATCTTTCAGTAATTAATAGACCAAACAGGAAGCCAAGCAGTAATAATATAAATGACCTGAACAGCACTATCAATCAACATGGTCTATTTGAAATTTATATTATACTCCATCTAACTATAGCTGAATACAAATTCTTCTCATCTTCTCACATAATATTAACCAAAATGGACTACATTCTGGTTCATAAAAGACAAGGTAACTTCTTTTCTTTAAAATTAGAATAGCAAAAAGTATGTTTTAAACCCACAATATAAACTAGAAATCGATAGCATAAAGATAGCTGAAAAATTCTTAAATATTTGGAGATTAGAAAACATACCCTTAAATATCCCACATGTCAGAAAAAAGTTCCAATGGAAATTAAAAAGTATTTATAATTAAATGAGAAAAATAAAATATATCAAAATTCATGACGCACAGCAAAAGCACTGTTTTTTATAGAAATGTGTAGTGTTTAATGCATATATTTAAAAAAGAAAGATATAAAATCAGTAATCTAAGCTTCAACCTTAAGAAACTAAGGAAAAGAGTAATTTAAACCTAGACAATGATAAGAAAAACAAGAACACAAATTAGTGTAGAAATCAATTAAATTGAAAGCAGGAAAGAATACAGAAAATCAATGAAACCAAAAGTTTGTTCTTTGATAAGATCAATAAAATTAATAAACTTCTACTCATTCTAATGGAAAAGAGAGATAAAAATAATCAATACCATATATGAAAGACAGGGCATAATTACTCATCCCAAGGACGTTAAGAGGATAATAAAGGAATATGCTGAATATCTCTATGTCCAAAATTTGATAACTTGCATGAAATAGACCAATTCCTTTAAAGACACAAACTACCTAAATTTACAGAAGCATAAATCTATAACCTGAATAGCCCTATATCTATTAAAAGAATTGAATGAATTGTAATCCACCCCATCAATCTTTTAATATTGTTTCTGCAAATGATGACCTGTTAATTAATATGGAAATGCAAATAAGCAACCTGTTTGCTTAAGAATTCTAGGAACTTCAAAAGAAGCAAACTCCAATCTCTAGACATTCAGCTCTAGAAAATTTGCTGACTTTCAACCAGGCATCTGAACAGACCGTGCTGACTTGCACTACTCCCCTCAACAGTTTACTCCCCTCCTTTCTCCTTATAAAACCCCTGCCCACTTCCAATTATTAAGATGGTCTTTGTGAGATTAGTCCACCATCCTCTCAGGCTGCCAGCTCTTGAATAAACCTCCTTTCCTTTCACCAACCCTTCTCTATCAATTATTGGCTTTAGAGTGGCAGGCAGCTGAACCTGGGCTCGGTATCACACTGATTAGTAACTTTCCCCAAAAGAAAACAATAGGCTCAGATTATTTCACTGTTAAACTTATCAAACAATTAAGGAAGAAGTGATTTAAATTCTGTACAATCACTTCCAGATAACAGAACAAGAGGGCATATATCTTAACCTGTAATATGTGGCCAGCATTATGAAAACCAGGGAAAAAAAGACATTGAATGAAAGGAAAACTACAGACCAATATTTTTTGTGAACATAGGGGCAAAAATCGTCAACAAAACATTAGCAAATTGAATCCAACAGTGTATAAAAATAACTATATACCATAACCAAGTGGAATTTATCCCAGGTATGCCTTGCTGGTTTAACATTAGCTAATCAATTGAACTATATCACATAGTTACATCAATAGATGCAGAAAAATCATTTCACAAAATTCAAATTTTCAGCAAACTAGTAATAGGAAGTTCCTCAACTTGATAAATGACAACTCTAAAGAACCTATAGCTCACATAGTACTTAATGGTGATATACTGGATTTCCCCTAAAACTGGGGAAAGACAAGGACTTCCCGTCTCACTATTCCTATTTAATACAGTTCTGGAAGTTCTAGGTAATATTATGAGATCATAATAAAAATGTATATAGATTGAAAAGGAGAAAATAAAATTCTGTTTGTAGATGACACAATTTGTCTATTTTTAAAAAAAAACAAAAACCGCAGGAACTAAAAAACAGTATAGCACATTTGAAGAATGCAAAATCAAAATACAAATGTTTATTTATTTTTTCATATGCAAGCCCTGAACAATTAAAAAACAAGAAATTTAAAGTTTTGCGCTACCATGTTTTTTGCAGTAGCTAAAATACAGAAACAACCTAAGTGCTGTTGACAGATGAATGGATAAAGAAATATGGTATAGAGAGTGGAAAAAGAAATATAAATATTTTATGTATAATGAAATACTCTTCAGTCTTATAAAATAGGAAATAGGAAATCTTGTCATTTGTGGCAACATGAATGAGTCTGGAGGACACTTTTTATATGAGACAAGCCAGATACAGAAAGACAAATAATCCATGATCTTACTTATATGTGAAATCTAAAAAAGTCAAACTCATAGTAACAGAGAGTAGGATAGTGGTGACCAGAGGCTGACTGGTGAGGAAAATGATAGCATGCAGCTCAAAGGGTACAAATTTTCAGTTGTAAGATGAATAAAGTCCAGAAATCTAATGTACAGCATGGTGACTATAGTTAATAATAATGTATTGCATACTTGAAATTTTTTAAGAAAGCAGATCTCAAATGTTCTCACCACAATAATAAAACGATAAGTATATGAGATAGATGTGTTAATTACCTTTATTGTAATTATTTCAGAATGTATATGTATAGCAAAACATCACATTATACACCTTAAACATAAAAAAAAATTTAATTGTCAATTATATCTCAATGAAGCTGGAAAGAAAGTAAACTTATATTTTACATCTCTTATCTTTATTACTGGTTCTTCTGTCATAGATTTAAGATTTTGAAAGCCTTAAATTAGGAATTTTTATGCTGCAGACCTCAGGTTGTGGTAGTTCATTGGTTAATTATCCACCAAAATGTTAAACTTATGCTAAATTACACACACATATATAACACTGTTTAAAACATGTGTTTTAAAGTACATTATTTGTTTGTTTTTGTTTTTTTAATCCTCACTTGAGGATATTTTTTCTATTGCTTTTTCAGAGAGAGTGAAAGGGAGAGAGAGAGCAACATCTTTCTGAGAGAGACACATCAATTGGTTGCCTCCTGCAAGTGCCCTGACATGGGCTGGGGATCCAGCCTGCAATGAGGTACATGCCCTTGGTCAGAATCAAATCCTGGACCCTTCAGTACATGGGCTGACGCTCTAACTACTGAACCAAACCGGCTAAGGGGTAGAGGTCTTGTATGTCATTGTCTACATTTATACTAATATATTTTAATTTTTTAGTGATAACTTAAATTGAATTGTTTTTACTTTTTTTTACTTTTTTTTTTAATATCTTTATTGATTTCAGAGAGAGGAAGGGAGAGGAAGAGAGAGATAGAAACATCAATGATGAGAGAGTCATTGGTCGGCTGCAGCCCATAACCCGGGCATGTGCCCTAACCGGGAATCGAACCCCGATCTCCTGGATCCTAGGTCGATGCTCAACCACTGAGCCATGCCTGGCTGGGCTGTTTTTACTTTTTATAAAAGTTTTAAATGTTGGTTTTATTAGCATTATTAGTATTATGAACATTGCCAAAGTCCATGGAAATAAATATCTATAAACACCTAACACATAACAAACCATCAATAGCTCTCTTTATATTTTATTTCATAGCTTTGAAGGTAGTCATATTTCAATTATTATCTAAGAGATATTTCTATTATTGACTCTGAAAGACATTATGTATGAGAAATGGAAAACCTATTGTAAATTTATCATCACATTTATCAACAGAGGCAACCAAAGTTGAATTGTGATATATTTATTTATATATTGCAAATTTAAAACTAACATTTAAAAACTTTTATAAAAAGTAAAAACAATTTAATTTACATTGGCACCAAAAAATTAAAATTTATTAGAATAAATGTAGGCAATGATGTATAAGACCTCTATGTGGCTAACTACAATACAATTATGAAAAAAATCACAGATCTAAATAAATGGAGAGATAAGTCTCTATTCATGGTTTAGAAAATATATATTGATACAAGGTGACAGTGGAGTTGTTAAAGTTACACTCAACTCCTCCCAGGACCGAACTGGAATTACAACTAAAATATAGAGCAATCAACCTGAATAACCAACTGAAGACTAGCTAAAGAGAAGTCTTATAACCAAGGATTTACAGAAGAAGCCACATTGAGCCTGGTAAGAAGGGCAGAGACATGAAAAGGTCTGGCTCTGCTCCTATGGGTGGCAGCAGCTGAGATTCTGGAAGGATAGCTCAGCTATAAAGGTTCTCCCTTAGGAGCATGGGATCTCAACCCTGTGCTAGGCTCCCCAGTCCAAAGCACCAGATCTGGGAAGAGGAGCCCATATAACATCTGGCTGTGAAAATCAACAATGAGTCTGATCATCAGGGAGAGATGGGAGTCTGCTAGAAATCCAAGTGCCCTCTCAAAGGATCAGCACACAAACTCTCATTCACCATCACACACCCTGGGTTCTGGCAGGTAGAGAGCAGCTCAGAGAAGACTAGAGGTATACAAGAAGATACCGGGTTTTGTGGCTCCAGGGAAAGAACTGAAGGGACAGCTACCAGGGTCCTTGTGCTGAGTCACTTTCCCACACCACCTGGAGATGCCATCTTTCTTGGGTAGTGCACTCCCCTCCATACAGTGTCAACCTGAGGAAAAGCAACAGCCCCACCTTCCCAACTCCCTGTTGCCCAGCCCCACCGTGTTGACACCCTACTTAGGAGTTAGCTGCCTGGGTCAGTGGTGTAGAGTTCTGGGCAGACTCAAGGGGTATCAGAGACTGAGTTTTGTGGTTCTAGAACAGGACCGTTCCACCCTACTCTCTGTGAGCCTGATGGGAGCCATCCCCCCATGGGAGGTACAAGTAGACGCGTGCTCCAGGCTCCCAACAGCCTTGCCCTGCTGAGTTCACAATCTCCGGGAAGTCAAGCCAAAATCTGGGAAAGACTGAGTTGTGTGACACTAGGACGGGGGCAATTTTTCCCTCACAACTGGTGCAGAGCCCCCCATTCACATGGCCAAATCATGATTGGTTTGGGTCTCAAAAACTCTGCTGGCCTCACACTGATGACTCCCTGAGCCCCTACCCCACCACAAAAGTATGGTAGCACCCCATAGGTGTCAGTGCCTTGGTGTACTATATGACTTTCATTCAGTGACCACAGACCCAGCACTGGTACTGAGTTTGAATCTGTATAAACCTGGTAAACACCACTTGCCCCTACCTGGTTACTCACTGACAACCTACCTCACACAACTCAATACTGCCAGCAGCTCTTTCATTGACTGAGTCTAACAGGCATCAGGCAGCTGGAGACAAATCTTTGGGTGCTTTGGGCCTTTTGCTGACCTACCCCTTGGTAAGTACTGGTGGAAGCCAGCCTTGGTGCACACTTTGCCCTTCTCATGCACACTGAGGCCCAGAAAAAGTAGACAGAGGCCTAGGATCGCTTTGTAGCTCCAAACAGATTGCCCAGAGCTAGACACAGGCAGCATCTGACATTATCCCTCCAGAATCTCAGAAGCCAAGCAGAGTGACCTCAGCTCACCAGAGTCCCTCTCAAAAGGCCCCAGAACCAACACACCCAGTGGCCAGCTTCAAACATCATCAGAGCAGGATCCAATTAGCTCCACAAGTGGTACATCCAAAGGGAGATCTCGAAGACAAGTACCACATGATCTCACTCATATGTGGAATATAATGAACAAAATAAACTGATGAACAAAATAGATCCAGAGACATAGAAACATGGAATAGACTGAGGGATCTCACAGGGAAGGCGGGGGTAGAGAGTGAGTGGGAATAGATCAATGAAAAAACTTATATGCTTATATGCATAACCTATGGGCACAGACATTGGTATGGGGAAGGCCTGGGGATGGGGTGGATGTAGGGTTGAGGGGATCAATGAGAAAAAAAAGGGGACATCTGTAATACTTTCAATAATAAAATAAATTTAAAAACAACAACAACTGGAGATTTCAGGGAGATCAACATGGCAGCGGGCAAAACCAGAGAGAGGGTGAGACTGTGAGTGGGTGAGTGTGTGTGAAGGAGAGTGTGTGTGGGTGTCAGTGTGTGTTGGCATCTGTTAGGCAGTGCAAGAACTCCCAGTGGGCAGTTTGAGAGCTCCTGATTGAGGAGCTGCCAGCCAACACCATGCGCTGCTCCTCCAGGCCATTCTGGAGGAAGTAGTAGGGGACTTTAACACTCCAGTGACATCACTGGATAGATCTACCAGAGAAAAACCAACAACAGGGAAACAGCGACACTAAAGGGCACACTAGATCAGAAGGATTTAACTGATATTTACAGAACATTTTACCCCAAAGTTGCAGAATATACACTCTTCTCAAGTGCATATGGGACATTCTCAAAGACAAACCACATGTTAGGGCACAAGGCAAGTCTCTAGAGGTTCAAGAAGATTGAAATCATATCAAACATCTTCTCCAATCACAAATGCATGAAATTAGAAATCAACTACCAAAAAACGCTGAAAAACATTCAGACACATGGAGGCTAAATAGCATGTTATGAAACAATGAATGGGTTACTAAAGAGATCAAGGAAGAAATGAAAAACTTTCTGGAAACAAATGAAAATGAGGTCACAACAACCCCAAATTTATGGGACACAATGAAAGCAGTCCTGAAAGGAAGGTTCTTAGCACTACAGGCCTACCACAAAAAGCAAGAAAAAATGTATAATAAACTATCTAACCCTACAACTTAAAGAATTAAAAAGAGGACAAAAAGAAAAGCCCGGAATAAATAGAAGGAAAGAAATCATAAGATCAGCGTAGAAATAAATGACAGAGAGTCTAAAAAAACAATACAAAAGATCAAGGAAACCAAGAGGTGGTTCTTTGACAAGATAAACAAGATTGATGAACCTTTAGCCAGACTCACCAATAAACAAAGAGACAAGACCCAAATAAACAAAATCAGAAACAAAAAAGATGAAGTAACAACTGACTCAAGAGAAATACAAAGGATTGTAAGAAAATACTATGAACAACTATAGGCCACCAAGCTGGGCAACCTGGACAAATGGAAAACAAGGTAGTGGAAAACACCCAATGAAGCAGCAAAAAGAAAAAAATAATAATTTTTAAAAATGAGTAGTAAACCACCATCCTAACAAAATTGTAGGCTGAACTTAGTGACCCACTTCCAAACAATAGAATAAGGAAACAGCAAAAAGAGTTACTACAATGGAGAAATAAGATTGAACCAAGTTTTCTAGGTTAACATCATGAGTGATAATTCATGCGGATAAAACAGTGTTATTTTCTGAGTTTTCATAAATCATGTATGTAAGATGTTTTAAAATAGGAAAATTTACAGAAGACAAAGAGTCTGTAATAATTTTGCAGTTTTTCTGTAGGTCTAAAATTTTCCAAACTAAACCACTAAAACACTTGTTTTTAAAAAAATACTATTTGTTTAACTACCTCTACCCCTCCCCCCATTCACACACATGCACAAACACACACCACTCCTGCTGATTAATTTCCATCCTTGACACAGTATAGAAATTCATGAATGTTATGAAAATGTCAAACTAGCTGTTTGTATAGTTTAAACAAAAGACAATTGTCTGTCTGTATCCATTTTTATTTACTTATTTTTATTTATTTATTTTGCAATTTATTTATGTATTTTTTATTTATCTTTATTATTGAAAGTATTATAGGTGTCCCATTTTTTCCTCCCAATTGACCCCCTCCATCTCTCTCCAACCCCCTGCCCAGGCCTTCACTTCGTTATTGTCTGTGTTCATAGGTTATGCATACACGCATATAACTTCTTTGATTAATCTCTTCCCACCCTCCACCCCCCTTCCCTCTTTCCTCTGAAATATGATCGTCTGTGGCATGTGTCAATGTCTCTGGATCTATTTAGTTCATCAGATTCTTCTGTTCATTAGCTTCTTCTTAAGGAAGACCCTTCATCATTTCCCATAGTGCTGGTCTGGTGGTGATGAACTCCTTTAGCTTTTTCTTATCTGTGAAGCTGTTTATCTGACGTTCAGTTCTAAATGAAAGCTTTGCTGGATAGAGTAATCTTGGTTGTAGTTCTATGTTTTTCATCACTTTGAACATTTCTTGCCACTCCCATCTGGCCTGCAAAGTTTCTGTTGAGAAATCAGCTGACAGTCATATGGGTGCTCCCTTATAGGTAACTACTTGCTTTTCTCTTGCTGCTTTTAAGATTCTCTCTCTTTGTCTTTAACCTTTGGCATTTTAATTATGATGTGTCTTGCTGTGGGCCTCTTTGGGTTCCTCTTGTTTGGGACCCTCTGTGCTTCCTGGACTTGTGAGTCTATTTCTTTCCCCAGGTAGGGGAAGTTTTCTGTCATTATTTTTTCAAATAGGTTTTCAATTTCTTGGTCTCTTCCTTTCCCTTCTGGCACCCTAATAATACAAATGTTGGACCTCTTGAAGTTGTCCCAGAGGCTCCTTATACTATCTTCATATTTCTGGATTCTTTTTTCTTTTTCTCTTCTGGTTGGGTGTTTTTGTTTCCTCATGTTCCAAATTGCTGATTTGATTCTCAGTGTCCTCAACTCTACTGTTGATTCCCTGTAAATTATTCTTCATTTCAGTTCATGTAGCCTTCATTTCAAATTGGTACTTTATTATGTCATCAATTTTCTCAGTTGTTTTTGTACTACTCCTACTAATATGCTTGAGCATCCTTATAAACAAAACTCTAAACTCTGTATGTTAGCTTGCTGACTCTATTTCATTTAGTTCGTTTTCTAGAGATTTCTTCTGTTCTTTCCTTTGTGACATGTTTCTTTGCCTCCACATTTTGGCTGCTTCCAGGTGTTTGTTTCTGTGTATTAGGTAGAGCTGCTATGTGTCCTGGAATTTGTAGAGTGGCTTTGTGTAGTAGGTGTCCTGTAGGGTCCAGGGGCTCAGCCTCCCCAGTCACCTGAGCTGGGCCTTCTAGGGGCTCCCCTGTGTGGGCTGTGTGAACTGTCCTGTTGTAGTTGAGCCTTGGTTGCTGTTGGCATCACTGGGAGGAACTGACCCCCAGGCCAATCAGCTGTGAGGACCCGCTGCAGCTACAGCCAAAGGGCTGCTGTGCTGGGGCACCCCTGTGGAGCAGGATTTACTTCAGTGGAGCTTTGGTTCACCAAGTGCACCCCTTGAGTGTGTCACTCGTGGATGTGGTAGGGTTGTAATCCAGTGTGGTTGAGTCTGACCACCAGGTGCACTGTCTCTGGGGCCTCCCGGGAGGTGCAAAGTCAGCCTGTGCCAGTGCCTTGCCCAGGGCCACCCAGCATGAGCTTCACAGCAAACCGTAGTTGGCTGCTCCTTGTGCTGGGCTTGGAGGAGCCCAGGAGAGGCCCAGCTATGAGCCAGTGCAGCTGCCGCTAGTGCCAGGCCTGGGGCCACCTATCAAGCCATATGGGGTCCGCTGATGCTTTTTTGAGAGATTTTAGGAAAGTCCTAAGCGTGAGGCTGGAGAGGCCACTTGCACAGAAAAGCCCCTGGAAAGGGCCTGGATGAGCCGCAGGTGGGGAGGGGCGGGGCCTCCGGGAATCACGGGGCGGGGCCAGAGGCCTGAGTCAGGTGCTGGCGACTCAAACATGGCGCCTGCCTGCCGGCTGTGCGGGGAGGACTCGCCACAGGAGCCATGGCCTCCGCCAGCCCTTCTGCCTGGAGGAAGCCGCCCTCCGCCTCTCGCCCGGATCTCAGGCAGGTTAGTTCCCCCCGAGTGTCCCGGGTCCCCTCAGGCTGCTGCCCGGCGCTGGGCTCAGAGGGAGCGTCCGAGTGAATCCGTGCCGGGCCCTTTAGAGGAGCTGCTGGGGCTCCCGCAGCCTCCGCGACCCTCAGGGACAGTCCCCGCGAGTTGTGGGGACGTCTCTTCCCGGCCTGGAGCCCTGGGCTGGGACCTGCTGTGGGGCTGGGACCCCCCCTCCTCCGGGAAACCCCCACCCCGAGATTCCCTCCGGGTTTCCCCGCGGCCCCGGGTGTGGCCCGCGGCCAGTCTCCGGGATCCGGCCCCGCCCGCCCCGTCCCCGCCCTCCTCCCGCTCTCGGGGCCGCCTCAGCTCCCTGGTTGCGGGGCTTCTGTGCCGCCGGATCCCAGGAGGCCCTGAGGGACGGTTGTTCTGTGTTTTAGTTGTGATTTTGATGTGGTTGCGGGAGGCAGCGGGTGCAGCTCTTACGTAGGCCACCGCCTTGTTTCCTCGGTTCTGCGTCCATTTTTAAACATTTTAATTTGCTCCTTTGGTGTGATGTAGCGTCTTAAATGTTTTTTATGAAGATATCTCAGAGAAGAATTCCTAAATTCTAGTTCTGGTCAAATACATACTGTATAATTTTCTTTAAATCATGACAGTTTGTCCAAAGTTATTACTGCAGTAAGAACTAAGAAGAAAGGCTTATAAAACCAAATATAATGTCTATTGTTCATTTGGATAGTGCGTGGTAACTCGGGTCAAGAAGAATTGCTTAGAATCTTTATGTACTAGGGTGATATTTTATTAGAATTTACAAAAAATGAAAGGTAAAAAAGAGAACCCTTTGTAGTAAATTTATTTAAGAAGATGAAATATGAAAAACAGTTTCGGTTTTAGTATTTGAAGGTACTGAGGATTGAGGACCTCTGCTTAGTAAAGCAAAAGTGTCACAGCTTGGTCCTGAAGGAGTTACTTCTACAGATAAGAAGTAGAATTTGACTTTTATTGAATTGGCCTCTCCTGCAACAATGGCATTGACCATTTTCCTAAGACTGGCAGCCAGAATTCTAATAAATGCTAATTGTGTTTGTGCTTTTGGGAAGATTTGACACAGTTCACTAGGAGTAGAAGACAGACCACTTACGCCTTCAGTTTGGCTCCTAAGTAGTCTCAAAATGGTAATGATCCACAGTCCCCACTTCCCTGGCTGAGACTTGATTTAGTGACCTTGAAAAAGCAAAGGACTATGTTTCCATTTTGTAATTCCCACTCAGCTATCGCAGTGACTTGTTTCATGCTAAATTTAAGTACACTGAGAATCTGTTCACACAGAGCTGTCCTAGATGCAAAGTGGCTGCAGTTTTTATATGACTATGTTTTCAATCAAGGATCAGACACTTATTCTGTTATTTCACATTATATAAGAGAAATGGAATTCTGCCTTATTTTTGATGAATCCTATTGAATCACATTGCTTTAGGTAAATTGATTTCTATGATTCCTTTGTATATGAAAGCAATATGCCAAATATTGAGTATATAAACCTTTCATTAGATAAGGGTCTCATTTCCTCTCCATTTTCCTATAATGTGTATCCTCATAGAGGGAGGAGAAGGATCACAATTATTTGTAGGTCAGTTTTGTTAAATGACATTATCATTCAGTTTCTAGTTTTATAAAGACTTTTGCTTTACCAAACAAACCCAATAGTGGTGGGTTTAAGTACCCATAGCTAAAACTTCAGATAATGTGATCCTTGTTCTGAATTCCATTGACAAGTTCCATGCACAGGAACTCAGGTCTTTACTGGTACTGAAGTCTCTTCTGAAAAAGAAATATTTTGGCCCCGACTAGTATGGCTTAGTTGGTTGAAGTGTCATCCCATACACACATAGGTCACGGGTTCGATTCCCAGTCAGGGCACATACCCAGGGTGTGGGTTTGATCCCCTGTCGGGAGACAACCAACTGATCGATGTTTCTCTTTCATACCCATGTTTCTCTCTCTCTCTCTTCCTCTCCCTTCCTCTCTCTCTAAAATCAGTAAAAGGATATCCTCGGGTGAGGATTAAAAAAATAAATATTTTGGTATCTACCACTTCTGACACCTACCCTAAAACAACTGACATTTGGAAAACACAAAGTGGTGATAGTAACCTTGAAGTATATTCAGCAATTTATTGAAATATTTCTTTTGATCAAAGAGCTCAACCAATCTCTTCACTCCATTAAGTTGTATAGTTTCATTCATTTTCATCAGCTTTACAGTATCTGAATGACTCTCAGTTCTAATACCCTTCCCCAGCTGCTGCTGTAGATGAGAGGTTGTTTTCCTCCAATTGCCATCATTTTTATTTATTTTTCTTCCTGCATCCTGATATGTAGATCTCTGTATAGAAGATGAGATTTTGGGGGGGTTGGGGAGGGATGTGGCAAGATTGGAACTAGATTTTTATGAACCCTCCACCATAAAAGCTGTTTTATATCAGTCTAAACTCTAAGCCTGTTTTTGCAAAGCATAGCAAAGCTAATTGAATATAGAGCCAGCCAAGACATACGGTCAAAGGCCTATGTCTCTGTTGAATAATGCTTCGGTCTGTCTAAAGCATAAAGCAATAGGAAATTGTAGGCTGGGGACATTCCTAATCTGTGCAGGGGACTTGAAACAACAACAGAGGCATGAAATGACTCAAATAACAAAACAGAGGCATGTTCCAAAATGCTTTGCTCTCAATAGCTCAGTAATACTGTCCTTTAATTCATTTCTTGCAGATTCTATCACTGGTGTGTCCATTCTGTTAAATGTTTCTCTGAATTGAGAAAGATTAAATTTTGCTAGAAAGAAAAAAGGTCATATTTTTCTCCCCCTAATTGCCACTATGTGTGCTCAAATTTGTTTACACACACACACACACACTGATTTATGACCCAGATATTAACCCTCTGGTGAATATTCTAGATTGCTAATAGTACCTGCTTCTTTCTAACTTAAAATATTTTTCAGTGTTTAAAGGCTGGGTTCAATTTAATGAGAGTTTGTGATTTATGACATAGTAAAATATATTTTCTCCACCCATCTACCCTGCTTCTCCTACTCCTGCTGCCACCACTAACTTTTTCAAATACCTTTTCCCAATATCTCATACCCACAATTAGAGCTAAATACACTCAAGTAGAGTCCTTAATCTAAATTGGATCATAGCCTGTAGATCATCCTTACTAAGATCAGGTGCATTATTAGGAATGGATCAGCAGTGGTTGAGATCTTGAATAAATGGTGAGTTTTGATAGGGAAGAAAAAGAGGAAAAGGTTTCAGATATGAGACTTTATTGCAATCGTATGACTGGAATGTGATTGTGAAGACCGTCCATAGCAAGTTGTGGCAATGAAGGCTCTAAGCAATCCAAAGGCATGTCACAACTTCAGTATAAAACAGCTGTTTTTAGGGAAAGTATTTGTTAGCAAAGTGCTCAGATCTTGAAAGTCCCTGGCAGAGTGAAACAAAAAGAAGAACATAAATATGTTCTTTCCCCCCCTTCTCTCTCTCTCTCCCCCAATCTCTCTCTTCATATATACATTTCTATATGTGTGTGTACATACATATACATTTCTCTTGACTCTAGTGCTTGACTATAGTAGTGCTTTATATCTATTATTTCTGTTCCCCTATCACTAGCCTGTAAGTTAGGCATAGATGTTCTAATTATACCTTTTTTTCTTCTTCTTGTCATTTAAAAAAATATAGTAAGCAGAACACAGGAGAGTAAGTGCCCCATCCAAAGTCACACAGCTAGTTGATGGTAGAGCCAGTACTAAATCCAAATTTTTAGTACGTCTCAGTATTTTTCACATTTTCTCAAGGATTCTTAGAGTGTCTGGGAAATTCTAAGTGGTGGTTGTAAGGGGAAGGGGACAAGAGACAGTGGATAGGTCTCTGTATAGCTCCTGATTTATCTCTCTCTTTACAGAATTATTATGTAAATTATTAGCCTTGTCCTTGGTCCTTTATTCGGCCTTCCTGGTTGTTTATTTGTTTAACACAGCGCCCTTCCCACATCTCCCTGAGGTCCTCTCCCTCACCCTCATCTCCATTTAAAATCCACTTGGCCTCCATTGTCCAGAAACATGAGACCACAGCTGAAATGTGAAGGAAAACAATAAAAAATATTACTAACCGTGACCGTCCAAGGTCCCAGGTCTTAGCCTAAACCTTATATTTCAAAGAACACTTAGATAGACTTTTCACCTGTCACAGGAGGAAGAAAAAAAGAGCTTTCCGAGCTCGAGAGGAGACAGTTTGGAGAGAATGTAAAGCTGTAAACAACATGGGATCCCAGCCTAAGGTTTGGGGAAGTGGGGAACATAACCCCCATTAAGTTAGGATTTTCTCGGTAGAAAACATTTGAATCTCTCGATCTGGTGAAACACAGACACCCTGCAAAGCTCTCGGAAAACTCTTCCCTCGACATCATATTGCAAGAATTGATAGTATGAGGTGTGTAAAAATTGTCGTGGTGTGGCTAGGCTGAAGGCACGGATTTTCCAAGGTTCCCTAGTCAGGTGCACAAGTTAGCTGAGGAGGAGAGGTATCCAGATGACCTACAGGAGGTCTTTTGGGCTGTGACAGAAGGCTGTCGCACAAATCAAGAGCAGATAACCCAACAGGGAGTCAGATAAGGGCACCATGACATCAGAATGATGTGGGCAAACAGGGGAATGTAGCCCACTCTTAGGATTAGCTACATCTTGGAAAATCGAAACAAAGAGAGATCAAGGAAGGGTGATGTAAATGTGGCTTAGAATATACCGCAGGGACAAGGAAAGGGTGACAGGGATGTCATGCATTTGATAACATTTAAACTGCAATGACAGAAAAATAATATAAGCGACCTAGTTCGTCTGAAAGTGACTTGATTACTGTTTCACCTCAGACAAAATGGGGATGCCTGTAGAAGTTAATTTTAATTTTTGAAAAATAGAATACACGCCTAAGTTCATGGTACTGTGAAATTTGGACATAATATTAATATGTCAGCTTCCCATATAAGGTTTTATTTTAACAGAGAATAGCATCAAGGAAAGAAAACAGATCTGAATCTGTGAGAAATTGACAGTCTGCCTCTTAGGGGTAAAACACATTAGTGAGAAAGTGGGCCCATCAGTTCCTAGTAGTTCATGCCCATTTTTCTCAGCGTTACAAAGTTGCCAGGTGGTTATTAAACTTTCAGTCTAGAGGATTTCATGTTAAAATGAGGTTAGCCTTGACAGTGACCTAGAGTCATAGCTTTCTGTAATATTAGAGCTGGGGTACCTTAAGTATCTTCTCCACTTTACTGATGGGAAAACTGAGATTGAGATGAGGGAAATTACTTGGCTTCCTTTACGTTATGCTCTGATTTTACAGCCATTGATAGTGAACAACTTTGGTTCCATTCTAGGAAATTTCTGGCCTGGATTACACTCATATTAGAAAACAAACATAGAAAGTAAGAATATTATCCCATGGGATTGTTATTACTTTGGGGCACCATGAAAAGTAAATGAATAATTGGTCATAAAGTATTTAGAAAAATTAATTACTAAACAAATGTGAAGGATCTCTATTAATGCTGTTAGTAAAGCCATACAGTGACTCTATGCACCCTTGTCTAGATTAAAATCTCCCAAACTGAGAAAATAATCTTTTTGTCTGAATTAATGGTGCAAGGTGAAAATTAAATTATTCCTTTAACATATGGGGACAGCTATTTTAAACACTTCAGCATGGCTTTGACTACCCTCTGTATTAGCTTAGCTTGCGTGAAATCCACAAACATTATAAGTGGTCATAAAATTACCAAGCCCTTCTCGGAATGGAATACAGAATTGGCCTTTGTGACCTTCAGCAGCCCTACAGACTGCCTCACACTGACCACAGCAATAGTAATTTTTTTTATTATGTCCAAATTTGTCAGCCATGAATTTCAAATGACACTTTGAGTTTCATGTTACTGCACAGAACTAAAAGGAGAGCCTGACAAGATTTTATTACCCCCTCCATAACTTTGAAGACGTCAATCAAATATTTTATAACTCTTCTTTGCCGGCAACATTCGTGTGCTTCGTAATAACAGTATATTCCATAGGGTCAAAAAGGTCACTAAAGGCTACTTTTTGCTTTTAGCTCTCACACGTGCAATTGATTTGGATATTTGCTTATTTCCCATTTGCTTTTTTTTTTGTTTACCAAATAAAATAATCACTTTTATTATAATGGATCTTGGTATATCTGAGGGGAAATACAAGCAAACCAAACAACACACCTATAAATAACCTATTTTTTTCTAACAAATGGATTTTCTCCACCTTGTGTCCAGATGTTACCACCATTCGTTTATTTCACAAGAGCAGCTTGCTGAGAGCTCTACCTCATTGGCTCTGGTCCTGACCCTGCCAAATGTGATCATAATCCACAGTTGCAGGTGTTAGCAGAGGTCTTCAGGACTTCATCACCACCTCTTGATTTTGATGATACTGCAATTCTACCATAGTGTAAAGTGGGCAACTTCAGGACTTGCTTGATCTGCACCTTTCCCCCCTCTAGGGCCCTTATCTATTATACTGCAAAACACCTTTGGGTTGTGTACCTTATATTATCTGTCTGCAGACCTATCTTAAGACCGGCTTAAAGCCTCACTGTTTTTAAGACACTGATGTATCCTGTAGTGTATCCTGACTCAAACTTGCAGTATTTCACATGGCGGCTTTCCTCAGCTTTAAAGGGGGAAATTACAACTTGCCCAGGAATCTGCTGCTTCACTAATTTTGAATTCAGAGAAAATATTTCTTTTCACTGTACCATATTGATTTCATCAGCAATTAATGTCGAGCTCCAGTGCCTCACCCTGACATTTAAATATCTTTTTTTAAAGATATATTCTTGCAAAAACAAAAGAAGGCAAAACAAAAAAAACTACCACTCTTTTTTTTTGCTGAGAGATCTTTAGATTCAGAGATTGCTATAGATAACATATCAATAGTTCATTAAGTCATTTGACAAGTATTCTCATAAAAGTTTTGAGAATAACATTCACTGGGTAAGTGGTGAGGTCGAAGTGCATGCTAGTTCTCCCCTTGACAGCGCAGGGCAAAGCTGCTAAATATTACACGTGTTTGACATTAGGAAATATTAGGTCCACATTAGGAAAAGTGTATGTTTCCTTTTTTATTCAAGTTATTGGAGTGGCATTGGCTAATAAGATTATATAGGTTTCAAGTGTACATTTCTATGATACACAATCTCTACACTGCACTGTGTACCCACCACCCAGAGTAAAATCATCATCCCTCATCAAATATTTGACTCTTTATGCCATTTACTACCCTCCACCCCCTTTAATTCTGGTAATCACTACTGTTGTCTGTGTCTGAGTTTTTGTTTGTTTGTTCATTTATTGCTTTCAATTTTATATCACACATATGAGTGAAATCATGTGGTTCTTAACTTTTTCTGTCTGACTTATTTCACTTAATATGATATTCTCAAGGTCCATCCATGTTGTTGCAAATGGCAATATTTCATCTATTCTTTATATATATATATATATATATATATATATATATATATATATATATATATATCTTTATTGATTTCAGAGAAAGGAAAGGAGAGGGAGAGAGAGAGAAACATCAATGATGAGAGAGTCATTGATCGGCTGCCTCCTGCACGCCCCCTGCTGGGGATCGAGCCTGCAACCTGGGCATGTGCCCTGACTGGGAATCAAACCCTGATCACCTGGATCCTAGGTCGACGCTCAACCACTGAGCCACACCTGGCCAGGCTTCATCTATTCTTATGGCTAAATTATATTCCATAGTGTACATGTAGCGCATCTTTATCCAATCATCTATCGCAGGACACTTTGGTTGTCTCCATGTCTTGGCCACCGTGAATAATGCCGCAATGAACACAGGGGTGCATGTATCTTTGAGAATAAATGTTTTCGAATTTTTTGGGTACATACCCAGAAGAAGGATTGCTTCTTCATATGGTAACTCTATTTTTAATTTTTTGAGGAGCCTCCATACTGTTTTCCATAGTGACTATACTAATTTACATTCCCACCAGCAGTGAAGGAGGGCTCCCTTTTCTTCACACCCTCTCCAACACCTATTATTACCTGTCTTGTTGATAACAGTCACTCTAACAGGTGGGAGGTGGTGTCTCATTGTAGTTTTGATCTGCATTTTCCTAATTGCTAGTGAAGTTGAGCATCTTTTCATATGTCTGTTGGTCATTTGTATGTCTTCTTGGGAGAGATGACTGTTCAGGTCCCCTGCCATTTTTTAAATTGGATTGTTTGTTTGTTTGGGGTTGAATTGTATGAGTTCTTTATATATTTTGGATATTAACCCTTGTTGGAGCTGTTGTTTGCAAATATTTTCTCCCATTCTGTTGGCTGCCTTTTTGTTTGGTTGGTGCTTACTTTTGCTGTGCAGAAGGTTTTAGTTTGATATAATCCCATTCATTTCCTTTTGCCTTTACTTACCTTGACTTTGGTGTCTAATTCATAAAATCTTTTCTAAGACAAAGCCCATAAGTTTAGTACCTATGCTTTCTTCTATGTAATTTATTGTTTAAGGTATTATATTTTGGTCTTTCATCCATTTTGAGTTAATTTTTGTATATGGGGACAAATAACAGTCCAGTTTCATTCTTTTGCATGTGGCTTTCCAATTTTCCCAGCACCATTTATTGAGGTGACTTTCTTTTCCCAATTGCAAGTTTTTGGCTCCTTTGTCAAAAATTATTTGCCCATATACATGTGGGGTTTTTTGTGGGCTCTCAGTTCTGTTCCGTTGGTCTCTGTGTGTTTTTCTGCCAATACCATGCTGTTTTGATTGTCTTTACTTTGTAGTATAATTTGAAGTCAGGCAGTGTGATACCCTGGCTTTGTTCTTTTCCCTCAGAATTGCTTTGGCTATTCAGGGTCCTTTGTGGTTCCATGAAAATATGATGATTTTCTTTTGGTTTATTTGTTTAAAAAATATCATTGTATCTGTAGATTACTTTGGGTAATATGGCCATTTTAACTATGTTGATTCCTCAATTCATGAACACGGGACATCTTTCTATATCATTGCATCTTTTTCAATCTCTTTTACTAATGCTTTGTAGTTTTCAGTATATAGGTCTTTCATGTTCTTTGTTAAGTTTATTCCTAGGTATTTTATTATTTTTGTTGTAATTGCAAAAGGAACTGTGTTGTGTGTTTTTTCTTCATTTCTTTTTCTGAAATTTTATTACTAGTATATAGGAACGCAGTGGATTTTTGTACATTGATTTTGTATCCTGTACCTTTACTGTATTTGTTTATTGTTTCTAATACCTTTTTGGTGGAGTCTTTAGAGTTTTCTATATAAAGAATCATGTCATCTGGAAAAACTGACACTTTCGCTTCTTCATTCCCAATTTGGATGCTTTTTGTTTCTTTTTCTTGCCTGATTGCTCTGGCTAGGACTTCCAGAACTATGTTGAATAAGAGTGGTGAGAGTGGACATCCTTCTCTTGTTCCTGATCTTAGAGGAAAAGTTTTGTTTTTCACCATTGAGTATGATATTAGCAGATGTTTTTCATATATGGTCTTTATTATGTTGAGGTACTTTCCTTCTGTACCCATTTTATTGACTGTTTTAATCATAAATAGATGTTGTATCTTATCAAGTCCTTTCTCTGCATCTATAAGATCATATGATTTTTATCCTTTATTGTGTTGATGTGGTGTATTACATTGATAGATTTGTGTATGTTGAACCATCATTGTGCCCCTGAAATGAACCCCACTTCATTGTGATGTATTATTTTTTTAATGTACTATTGTATTTGATTTGTTAATATTTTGTTCAGAATTTTTCACCTGTATTCATCAGAGGTATTGGTCTGTAGTTTTCTTTTAAAATTTATCTTTATTCTTGAAAGTATTACAGATGCCCCCTTCCCCCCCCCCCCATTGAACCCTTCTACCCGGCCCCTGCCCCTGCCCAGGACTTCACCACAAAATAGCTAAGATCTGTAGTTTTCTTTTTCTGTGTTATCCTTGCGAGATTTTGCTAACAGGGTTTTGTAGGACACATAAAATATGTTAGGAAGTATTGCATCTTCTTTAAATTTTTTGGAAGAGTTTGAGGAGAATATGTTTTAAATCTTCTTTGAATGTTTGGTAGAATTCACTAGTGAAGCCACAGGGTCCTGGATTTTTGATTTTTTAGAAGTTTTTGATGGTTGTTTCAATTCCCTCAAGGTTGTTCTATTTAGATTTTCCAATTCTTCATGATTCAGTCTAAGAAGGTTATATATTTCTAGGAACTTATCTATTTCTTATAGGTTATTGAAATTGGTGGCATACAGTCTTTTATAGTATTCTAGGATGATCCTTTATATATCTGTGGTGTCTGTGGTAACTTCTCTTTCATTTCTGATTTTGTTTGAGTCTTTTTGCCTTAGTGAGTCTAGCTAGGAGTTTGTCAATTTATTAATCTTTTCAAAGAACCTGCTCTTTGTCGCATTAATTTTTGTATAGTTTTTGTTCTATTTTTCACTCAATTTTGTTCTAATTTTTATGATTTCCTTTCTCCTGCAGACTTTGGGATGCTTTTGTTCCTATTTTTCTAGTCCTTTATGATGGAACATTAAGTTGTTTACTTGACATTTTTTCTTGTTTTTAGAGGTAGGCCTCTAATGATATAAAATTTCCTCTTATTAATGCTTTTGCTACATCCCCCAAACTTTTGATATGTCATTGTCATCCTCATTTATCTCTATATATCTTCTGATCTCACCTTTTATTTTTTCTTTGAGCCAGTCATTTTTTAGTAGCATGATTTATTTGTGTGTGAAATCAGTGTGCTAAGTGTGTTCTTTAATGTTTCCTGTCGGTGAGGTGAATACGGGTTCTTATCCTCAGGGAAGCAATAGGTGTGTGTGATCACATGCCTTGCTCAATATATGTGGTAGAAAAAGAGTTCAAAGCCATTTTCATTTCTCCACTTTCCCATCACCCTTTTCTAATCATCACTTTAGAAAACAACTCTTCCTAAGATCATCAATAATATCCATATCTTCTAAACCAAGGAGCAATTATCAATCTTAAATTAATTTTTTCTTCTTGAAACATTCTCATCTTTCGGCCCTCATGATTCCACACTCACTTAGCTATAGCCTACTTTTCTGTCTATTCTTTTTTAAGTCATTTTTTCAATTACAGGTGATATACAAGAATATATTGGTTTAAGGTGTACAGCCCAATGATTAGACATTACATAACTTACCAAGTGATCATCCCAATAAACTTGTACCCTGAGGCTTCAACTCCCCAAGACATCCTGAAGAACTGTGCACTTTTCCAAGTTACATCTCAACATTCTTTTGATATATCATTTTGGCCTCACTGTTTATATGTAAGGCCATTTTCCCTTCTCTTCATTGTGGTAACTCAAAGATCTCACTCTTTCCTTGAATGCTTTTCATGGTGGGATTGATTTGAATGGACCTTACTTTGCAATTGAATTTGACTTACAATTCACTTCTTTGAATTCTTTCAAGAGGCCAGATCTACTAATCAATAGATATTTAAATTTATGTGAAACTTAACATGTTAAAGCGATATTCTCTCTCTGTATCTTCAAGTATATATAGCCCATTCTGATTCAGTTTATTTTTTGGGTCAATAGATCAAACTCAGGCTGAGTTCACCAAATTCTGTGAAAATGCTCAAATCTGAATTATTGTTGGTAATATTTTTACATAGGATTTTTTACTGAAGGCTGATATATGATCTCCATTTTTTTCTAGCTTTATCAGTCCACACTAATTTTGTTCTTAGACTAGATTACTCCTTGAAGTACCAGAGAAGTCAGTTTAAGAGAAATTAGTGAACATAGAGGAGAACTCCCACAAGATTATATACACCCAGATTTGGAAGGAATAAACTAGCTGCATCTAAATTATTCTACCTTTATTTCCAAGAAGAAAAACATATTGTACAAATTAATTATTGTAGTCAACATATTCTACTATCTGGCATTACTATGACTTTAATCAGTATGTGAAAATCATTGAAACTGTAAATTCTGTCTTTGCTGTCATGCAAATTTGTTATGGCCTAATTGAAAATCACATCATAAAAGTCTTGTGTTTTTTTTTAATTTAAAAATATTGTCAAGCAGTATGCAAATTCAGTAACAGAATCTTTAGAAGTCTCATGGGGGAATCTTGCATAGCTTATTTTTAAGAGAGTTGTATTTTATTGTAAATGTTGGTTCTTTGTACACAACCTAACATATGTTGCAAAAATGTGTTAGCTCCCTAGGTAACTCTTGAGTAAAATATGTCATGTTTTATGAGAGTCTTGACTATTTTACTTTAAATTTCATTTTAACATCTAATTCTGAACTTGAGGTATTTTATGTACTTGTATGTAATCCACAACATTTTCTATGTGACACTTCACATTTCAAAATGTAGAACACCAAGTCTTACTTGCACTATATTTCATTTCTCTTATTATACACTCATTATTTTTTCTTTTTTTAATTGAAATATTTTATATGTAACATAGTGTGAATTTAAGGTATATAATGTGCTGATTTGATACATTTATATATTGTAATATGATTGCTCTTGTAACAATAGTTAGCATCTCTATCATGTCACATAATTATCACTTCTTTTTGTGGTTGGAAAAATAAAGATTTAATCTCTTGTACACTGTTGGTGAGAATGTAAATTTGTTCAGTCGCTATGGAAAACAATATGGAGGTGCCTCACAAACTAAAGAATAACAGTCTCTTTCTCAGAAATATCAGCAAACCTTTGATTGTACATTATTGGCCACATAGGACAAATGTCTATTAAAACAACCACTGAGGGCAGATAAATGGTTTATGCTCATCAAGGTGTAATCTTGGAGGTTTGAGGAGGTCTCAATCCTACATAGACCATATGGATTGAGACTAAAGAAGGGGATATTCCTCAAAGAAAATACTGGGTACTATTTTAACAGAAAAGTGTTAGGCAAAAAAATAATAGATGTCTGCTTCATAGTAAGGGGGCATACAGATGGCCAATAGACATATGAAGGGGCGCTCAAAGTCACTAATCATCAGAGAAATGTAAATTAAAACCAGAATGAAATATCACCTCACACCTGCCAGAATGACTGCCATCAACAAATCCACAAGCAACAAGTACTGGTGAGGGCGTGGAGAAAAGGAAGCCCTTGTACACTGCTGGTAGGAATGCAGACTGGGGCAGTCTGCACTGTGGCAATCAGTATGGAGTTACCTCCAAAAATTAAAAATGGAACTGTCTTATGACCCAGCAATTCCACTTCTGGGAATCCTTCTGAAGAAACCTGAAACACTAATCAGAAAGAACCTATGCCCCCCTATGTTCACAGCAGCCCAATTTATAATAGCTAAGATCTGGAAACAGCCCAAGCACCCATCAGTAGATGAGTGGATAAAAAAGCTGTGGCACATTTACACCATGGAATATTACTTGGCTGTAAAAAAGAAGAAACTTTTACCCTTTGGAACAGCATGGATGGACCTGGATAGCATTACGTTAAGTGAAATAAGCCAGGCAGAGAAACACAACAACCCTATGATTTCACTCATACGTGGAATCTAATGAACACGATGAACTAACAAACAAAATAGAGACAGATTCATAGAGAGCAGGCTGACAGCTGTCAGGAGGGGGGGGGGCTGGGTGGGAGGGGTTGAGGGATTGAGCAAAGAAGAAAAAAGAAAGAGAAACAGCTCATGGGCATGGACCACAGTGTGGTAGTTGCTGGGGGCAGGAGAATGGTGGGAGAAGGTCGAGCAGGGTGTAGGAGGCATAAATGGGGATGGACGGAGACTTGACTTGGGGTGGTGAACACATAGTACAGGGTACAGATGATGTGTTGTAGAGTTGTGCACCTGAAACCTACATAGTTTGTTAAACGGAGAGGAAGGAAGGAAGGAAGGAAGGAAGGAAGGAAGGAAGGAAGGAAGGAAGGAAGGAAGGGAGGGAGGGAGGGAGGGAGGGAGGGAGGGAGGGAGGGAGGGAGGGAGGGAGGGAGGGAGGGAGGGGGGAGGGGAGGGAGGGAGGGGGAGGGGAGGAAGGGAGGGGGGAGGGAAGGAAGGAAGGGAGGGAGGGAGGAAGGAAGGAAGGGAGGAAGGGAGGAAGGGAGGAAGGGAGGAAGGGAGGAAGGGAGGAAGGGAGGAAGGGAGGAAGGGAGGAAGGAAGGAGCTACAAGATATTTGGCAAATATCTCCCCTAAAAAGAAGAATGACCTGGGGAGCTTTGGAAATGGATCCTGCCCAGGCTGCACACCTGAAGGGAAATTCATGAACTCGGCGAAGCCAGACGCCGGGGTGAGGGGGGCGCGCTCCTGCCCAGCCTTAGCCCTTCCCCTCTGAGCGTGACCTGTGCTTTGGAGCAGGGCAGAGTGGACTTTTGGGGAACGTCGTCTGGCAGAGAACCGTTTTTGTCCAGGGTTGGGCACAAGCCCTTTGTGGAGGAAAGAAGGAAGGAGGAAGGCACGGAGGCTGCGGCCAGCGCGGCCACCATCAGGGCGTTTGCATGAGCAAGGTGGCCTTGGGGCCGCTGCCAGCGCAGCAAAACCAGCCGCGCCCCCCCCCCCCCCCCAGGAAATGCTCAGCCCTGCCCGCAGCTCCTCTTCTCCCGTCTCCTGCTGACCCACTTTCCCTCTGATATTTCAATACGTGCTGGAAATCCCAAGTGACCTTTGGTGATAATCCAAATATAGAGGGCCTAATGTTGAAATAAAATGAAAAAAAAAAAAAAGAAGTGTAGACTTTGGAGTTCAGGAGCATAGTGATTAAAGACCTAGGTGTGCGGTCAGACAAAAAGTTCAATTCCTGCTCTGCTACTTAGCAAGTATGTTATCTGAGGCAAATTATTTAAAATTTCTGAGCCTCAGTTTCCACTTCTGTAAAGTGAGGACTGCAATCAATGCTTGATTGTATGGCGATGTGGTCTCAGCTAGAAGAATGAATTGTGTATCTTGCACTTAGCATAATGCTTGGCACAAGCATTTGATATACAGTAGCTATTATTATTGTTGTTATGATTAAAACAAGCATTGAGGAAAGATGTGGAAATTATAATAATAAAATGTTGTCTTAAATTATTAAAATCTAATGCAATAAACACTTACTGAGCTAGGCTAGGCAATGGAGATACAAAGAGATTACCAATTAAGTACTATTTCCAAAGAATCCACATAATATGGGTGTATTAAGAATGTAAAAAATTTAACCCCCCTGCCCTTTATCACCTTTTGTCCAAAGTAACATTTATTAAAGTCCTAGACATTAAAGGGACTTGAAAACGATGGTAACGTGTTCCAAGTTTGGGGAACTTTGTCTTTTTACTTTAATTTTACCTGGTCATTTATATTTGACCCTTTAACAACTGCCAGTAAGGTTTTTCTGTTAGAAATATTTTAGTTTCAAGTAACAGAAAACTCAATACATAGTGTGTCAAGGAAAAGAAGAGAGAGAAAGGAATCCATGGGTTTGCTTAACAGCTAAAAAGTCTGGGGGTAGAATTGGCTTCAGGATCAGCTATATTTAGGGTTAAATGGTATCATCAGGACTGATCTCATCTCTGTCATGACTCTTCCTCCAACTGGTTTGGCAGAAGATAGCAACACTGTCTTCAGTGCCTACATCATCTCAGGTTTTTTGTCCAGGTAAAAAGAATACTGGTCTATTTTCTAGAAATATCAGCAAACCTTTGATGGCATATTATTGGCTGTACTAGGACATGCAGATTGTTCAAACCATCCCTGAGGGCAGATAAATCGTTTAGGCTAATCAGAGTACAACCTTGGAGGTCTGGGTGGTCTCAATCCTGCAGAAACCATATGGATTGAGAGTGAAAAAGATGATATTACTCAAAGGAAATACTGGGTACTGTTTTAACCAAAGAGTGTTAGGCAAAAGAAAAAATAAATGTCTACTTCACAGTAAGTTTTTTGTTCAAGCTGAAATACTTAAAAGATATACCCAGAGGTGACTTAAACACTTAATGATCATGTAACTAATAAACTTCCTTTGGTATGCCACAGCAGACTGGTCAATATCTTGATTTGATTTGGCCAATATAATTTTATCAATTATCACATGGTATCACTGACTTTTTCTCCTTAACATTTTTAGCATAATGTATGTTGGAACTCTGCCTAACAACCATTCTTGAAAGAAGGTTTATTATACCTATTTACAAGTTATAAATACATGATGATTTTAAAGAAGTGTCAGGGAAGTAACTTTTTCCAAATATTAATCCAGGCTAGAAAATTTAAATAACTGAACTGCATAATTTTCATTTTTCTGTATCATGTAAGACATTTGATAAAAGTGTTAAACTCAGAAATATTGTTTTCGGTCAGAAGAATAATAACTGAGTAAAGACAAAATGACAAAAGATGCAAAGATGAAACAATAAAAAAGTGATCAGAGTTTAGTATTTGGACTCTATTAGCATGAATTTAAATTCTAGAACCCGTGTGTTACAGAGTCAATTTGTACTTTGTTATAATTCAAGCCTCATGTTTCTATGAAGTTATCGGCTCTATTTGGAGGAAAAATCATTCACCATTAAAATGCTTTTGAAAATGAAGCTGAGTTTTTGAAAAGCTATGTTTCATTCCATAAATGTGTTTATCTTTAAAAGCCATTCATCAGCTTGTAACTTCTTGTAAAACTTAACCATGGTCAGTGCTTTAGTAACTTCAGAAAGAAATGCTCCAAATTGTGCCGCATGGAAAAACTATGAAAAGAAATAATATCGATGAATAAAAAGTCTAATTCCCATTTAAAAACTGACAAACAATTAATGGAATAAGAAAATGTGTCAGACATGTTTTTAGAAATATAGTTTAATCTTTATTTCTTTTAAAGCTCTTGCATTTCATGAGTCAGGTTGAGCCAGAGACAAAAATGAACAGATGTAACACTTATAGTAGACCATATACACCCATAAAGAAACTGTTATATATGGTCTTACACAGTTTATAAATTAAGTTTTTATTGTAATATGTCTCACAAATTCCACAACCAACTGCTACTGTTTTTATTTTATTTTCTGAAAAGATGATATAACAGAAAATATCCCAGTCTCAGTGAAAACTTGGTCCTTTCAGGCGTGGATTAGAGGTAGGTTGAGGACTTGGCCTTCTGCTGGTACCAACACAGTAGTGTTTGGACTAGAGACAGTAAAGCGCCACTCACATGCCTCCTCTCAACTAGAAAGTCTAGCTTGAGTAAGATGTAGCTACTGCCTTGACTATGAAATCTGGAAAGTCCCAAACAGGAGGAAGTCATAGATAGTTGAAGTGACAGTTTGGCTAATGCACCAAAATAAGAGGTTTAACTCAGAACAAAACACTCCAGAATAAAAAAAAATAACTATCAGGGCAAAGAGATGGAAATTTAACAAGCTGCAAGCCTGTCATAGTGATAATGGAGGCACTTAGTAACAAATTTGGTTCCTGTTATCTATTTTTAAAATTGGCAGGTTTCTACTTATCCATAGGTCAGAATTCTGGGAAGCTTTATCTACTGGGAACATAAACATAAATCAGAAGCAAATATAGCTTCTAATCAGAAAATGTATAATATGAGGATCCTGCATTTTACTATGTGGGAAAAACAGAATCACTTCCCAGCAAAACAGACATATGATAGATAGGTGATAGATAGATTAGGTGAGATTGGATAGAGATGATAGATAGATCCATGATTTATAGATAAAATTATAGAAATAAGACCATGAACAGTAGCAGGATACACTGTCGACCCTGAGATACTATTTCTCAGCCTCCACTGGGGGACTGCGAGGACAGAGTAGGTAGACAAGACATGGAAGATGAACCTTTCGCTCTTCTTATATCCAGAAGCTCCAGGCCTGCTCCATAACGTTCATATTTGCCCAGCCCTTCACCAGTTCCTCCCAGTGTTATTTCTCACTCTCTTTTCTCTTTAACCCATTATTCCCTTCTCTTATCATTTCCTGTTTATCTTCAGTACTAATGTCCCTTTATATGCCCGGCGCTTAGTCTCTTTTTCTTGTAGGTTTTCCTCTTTTTATCTGTTTTTCTACCTGCAATTGTATATTAGATGCCTCTGAATGGATACTCTACCCTGTATCTCCAGGAGTCCCATCCCCATTCTTCCCTGAAACAAAATTTCCAAAGGGAGAGAGACTTAGAAAGCCCAGTGGAACAATGTTCACAAGTCCAAAAGCAGATGTTTTACAATCAGACCAATAATGCAATGTGCACTAAGTTATTAACCAATGAGTTAAACATTTTCTACATGCTGCCTATAATTACAAAATATTTACAAATGAGTATCTCCAGAACCTATATATTGGTCACCAAAATGTGAAAATGTTCATCATCAAAGAGTGATCTCTTGATACTATATAAATGTGTACTATAGAACTATAGAAGAGAAGATCATCACAGTGATGTTTCATGGCCTACAAGGAATCACTGATCAAAATGAGTAATGGATACTTTATGTGTGAGGCAATAGGGTGAATTACATGTATTGGAAAATATCTTTTTACAAAATAACGAAAAATGCTGGATAAAATATATTTTTACTTGTTTATTTAATTACCTGAAAAGAAAAATGTTAGTTATATAAGGAGTGTTACTTTGGGCTTGAAGTTACCTCAAAAAATTAAAAATGGAACTGCCTTACAACAACGATTCCACTACTGGGAATTTGTCAGAAGAAACCCAAAACAATAATTTGAAGAATACATGCACTTCTATGTTCATTGCAGCATTATTTACAATAGCCAAGATATGGAAGCAACCCAAGTGCCCATCAGTAGATGAGTGGATATAAAAGCTGTGGGACATTTACACAATGGAATATTACTTGGCCTCAAAAAAGAAGGAACTCTTACCCTTTGGAATAGCATGGATAGACCTGGAGAGCATTGTGCTAAGTGAAATAAGCCAGGCAGAGAAAGACAAGTACCACATGCTTTCACTCATATGTGCAATTTAATGAACAAACTGAACCACCAAGCAAAATAGAGACAGGCTCATAAATAGAGAGCAGGCAGACAGCTCTGGTTGGGGGAGGGGATGTTGAGGGTGGGGGTGTTGAGGGATTGAGAAAAAAAGTAAAAAAAAGAGAGAACTCAGGGACATGGACAGCAGTGTGATGACTGCGGGGTCAAGGGTTGTGTGGAGGTGGAAGAGGGCATAGAGGGGATAAATGGTGATGGGCAAATTAAATTAAATTTAAAAAGAGTTTGAGAGTATAAAAACAAAAACAGAACAAAAAATGCATAAATAAACAAACCATCCTATGTGAGAATCAGGAAAAAACAAACAGAGACCTCAAAGACAGCGTATATTGGAATCATTAACTAGAGAATATTATAACTATCTAAAATAGATGTACATGAAATATAAAGATACAGTTTAAACATAAATAGATGGGAATATAGATATCATGCTATCAGAAAGCTTAACAAAGCTTTGTTAATAACAGACAAAATAGACTTCACTTTGAAGAGATAGAAGGATATTTCTTCATGATAAGCAATCGATTCATCATGAAGATTGGCACAGGAGTATGTATGCACCTCATAACAGAGCCTCATAATAAATGTAGCCAAATTTTGTAGAATTGAAGGGATAAATAACCAAAACCACAATTAGATTTTAATCTCTCTCTCTCTCTCATAGAAAAATTAGACAAATTGTGAAGATATAAAGAATGTGAACAACACTATTCACCACCGTGGCCTAAATAATATTTATGGAACACTACACTAAAGTCCTTCATAATATATTTTTCTTTTCTAGGACACATAGCACTTTCCCAAGATAGACCATATGTTAGGTCATAAAAAACAAAAAATCTCAACTAATTTAAAATGGCTAAAATCATAAAGAGTATGTTCTCTGACCACAGCAGAATAAAACTAAAAATCAAAAAAAGATATTTAGACAGACCTCAATAGGTTCCAAAATCTATGGGTTAAAGAAAAATATCATAAGTAGAGTAAGAAATAAGTCAAACTTAAAAATAATGAAAATAATGCATAGCAATTTTTTTGGTTGCAGCTAAACAGTTTTTAAGGGGAAAATTTTAGCTTTAAAAGCCTATATGCATAAAGAAAACTGAGCTAAATAAACAATTTAATGTTCTACCTTACCAACTTAGAAAAATTAAATTCAGTGTAAGAAGAAGGAAGAAGTATTAAAGAGATGGGTAGAAATCAATTAAATAACAAACAGAATATGTGTCTTTGAAGTGATTGACTAAATTTATAAACACTTAGCTAGACTAACCAATAATAAGGAAAGATAATAGAAATCATCACTTTTAGAGTGAAATGGAGCTTATCATTTCAGATTTTATATCCATTAAAAGAAAAATAAAAAATATTGTAAACAACTGTATGCTAACAAATTAGACAATCAAGATAAAATGGACAAATTCTTTGTAAAATAGTATATTAAAAGTGATAGAAGATAAAAAATAAAAATAAAAATCTGAAATGTTCTATATCTAGTAAAAGATTGAAATTGTCATAACAAACCTTCTCACAAAGAAACATCCAGGCCCACATATCAAATATTTAAGAATGAATTCCACTCAAAAAAATATAAGAGAGAGGAAAACTTCCCAACATATTTTATTTTAAACTAAACACAGAAACAACATAGTTTATTTTAAACTAAAAACAGAAAAATAACTTCCTTAAACTGATCAAGTGCATCTACTCAAAATCTAAATGTTCATCACATTTAATATTATATATTGAAAGCATTCAATTTAAAATCAAGATAAAAAAAATATTTCCTGTCACCCCTTTTATTCAGGTTAAAATTGATGCCAGTGCAAAAAAAAAAAACAAAACACAGAAAAAAGATATTAAGAATAGAGGTGAAAAATGCACTCAATACTTAAAGATGATATGATTGTGTATACATACAAGCTCAATGCAATATACAGAGAAATGATAATTTATTAAAATATATAGCATGTTTGTGTCATATAAAACCAATATGCCAGTGCCCATTTTAATTCTTTACACCAGCAGCTAATAGAATATTGAATTTAATGTTGTCGTATACAGTAACAACAAATATATGTAGACATTTAAAAATAAATGTAAGACTATTTTGTAAAAAATTATTAAACTTTTAAAAGATCTAAAATAAATGTACAGATATGCCTTGTTCATTAATGGGAAGACAATTTTATAAATATATTAATTCTACAGAAATTGATCTATAGATTTAATGCAATTACAATAAAATCCCCAGGATACCAGTTGTGAAAACTGACAAATGATTTTAATGTATACAGAAGTGCAGAGGGCTAAAAACAACAAAGGCTCTTACAAAGAAAATATATAAGGCAACTGTCTCAGCCTGCCAAGCATCAAAACATTTTAAAAACTAAGTAATTACAATCAAGTGATATAGGAAAATAAATAGGCTAATGGGCTTCTATCTCAATCAGACTTTGTAATAAAAATTCCTGTAACTTCTGTAAGAACAAATATTTAATCCGTGATCCCAACCCCAGAAAACTTAATCACCACTGCAGACCATTTTGATATATTTAACTGTTACGTAGGCACACCACTTACAGTCTTTTCTAATCCATTGGAAATGCAATCTTCCAAGCTTTGTGTTGGCTATATGGCCTAGACATTTGTGACTTACATTTGTTCGAAGACTTTTTAAGAAACGAATGGCCTTCGTAATGCTCAAAGTTGCTATGTTGACAACCGCCCCTGGAAAGGAATCTTACTTCATGGCCAGCAGGTCTTGAGCAGGGGGCCGGGCATGAGCTCCCTTCGCTGCCACGCTGCATGGTGCTTATGATTCATTCAGCTTTTGAACTTCCATTTGAGTTTGGCATTAAATGGAACCAATTGCCCTTCTGTGATTTTCCTGCAGTGATTACCTCTACTTCAGGAACATGACTAAGACCCTGGCATCTCTTTTCAAATAAGTCACCAAGGAGCTATCTGAAAAGAAGAACTTTTGGCTTGAACCCCAACCACGTCTCCAAATGATTGCAAAGTTAATAACAATCTGAAGAGCTCTTCAGAGCCTACTGAAGTATGTGTCTGTGGGATTAGTTAGAAATGCCTTTCAAAATAAAATCTATTAAGTTTTAAAAGACCTGTGAGAAGTATTTTATGTGTATAAGAACCTCTAAAAATAATGACACAAGCCGACATGGTGGGGCATGTCATCTAGGAGTCACGCATGATATACCATGACTAGGACCACGGAACTGAATTTCTGCATCCCGAACTTTACTGTCACTACATAAAAATAACTACTCTGCTGCTCAAAAATGCTTTGAGCAAAAGCTCTAAAGTTCCAAATGATCCTGCAAATCCCATTTCTATATGCTTTTTAAGTTGTTTAGTTCTGAATCAGCAGCCTAAAAGTGTGTTTAAACACTGCAGGTAACCATTTCCCATGGAACAAATAGGAAGGAAATCAGGTTATGGTGAGGGCACCCAGCAGGACTGTTCCACTGTCTACTCAGTGTCAGTGTAAACTGATTTCTTTAAGAAAGACACTCAGGGAAAGGAGAACAGATTGCAGAAAATGTTCTGCGTGCAAAAAAGAGCAAAGAGATAGGATACAGGATACTTGGTGATAATTATGCAAAGGGATAAAAAACAGAGAAACGGTATAGCTATAGCATAAAATTATTGCAGCAGGTGGAAGTTGTACAAACTAGATTTGCTTGAAGCTGCACAAAACAGATAATACATGAGTGTTCTGGCCTGTTATCTTTCTTTTATGCAAAATAATTGCTAGCTCATAAGTTCCTGATGGTTTCTTTATCATGGTTCATGTTACTCAAATTGCCATTTGCTAAGCACAAGGTTTGAGCTAAATAGTAACAGTAATAATAATAATAACAATAATAATAATAATAAAAGTGCATCATGTAGCAACTACAGAGGAATATGTGCATTACGAATAATCCTAATAAAAACAAAATTCTGAGCATGTTGCTGGAAGAAATATAAAGAGCTCTGGAAATTGAGATATATTTGTGTTTACAAACTTAATTAGCTTCATGCTAGTTAAGCAAAGCAGTTTACAGAAGAGAACATTATCTGAAAGGGTAAACTCTCCCAGCCCAACCTTGAACACCTAAAGGCAGCTACTTCAGTAAATGAAAGCAATGCATTCTTCCACTTTAAGAAAATACAATATTACTAGTGAGTGGACAACTTTTTGAAGATTATTTTATACTCACCCAAGAATATGTTTGTTTGTTTGTTTTTATTTTAGAGAGAGGAAAGGAGAGGGGGAAAGAGAGAAGAGAGAGGGGTAAGAAACATGGATCAGTTGCTTCCCCTATGTGGCCCGACCAGGGGTCGAACCCGCAACCTAGGTATGTGCCCTGACTGGGAATCAACCCGCAACCTTTAGGGGTGACACTCCGACCAACTGAGCACCCAGCAAGGGCGATAATTTTTTTTTAAGTGGTTTATTTTGAGATAATTTTAAATTCATGTGCCATTTTTAGAAATAATGCAGAGATTCCTTATGCCTTTTCCCTGGGGTCCTACAATGGTAACACCTTACAAAACTAACATTAACATTTTTGTAAATGTTAATTTACGAAAATAAATTTCGTAAATAAACGTTTTTGTTTCAGTTTTCATTTCTCTGTGTACAAGAGTACAAAGCTGAATCATATGGTAGTTACATGTTTTAATTTTATGAGAAACTGCTAAACAATTTTCCAGAGTCACTGTACTTACTTTATATTCCCACCAGCAACCTATGAACCATCATATTTACCGTATTCTTGCCAGAATTTGGTGTTGCCACTATATTTTCATTTTAGTCATTTTGATAGGTCTGTATGATCACTAATTATGGTTTTAATTTGCATTTATTTAATGGCTAATGAAGTTGACTATCTTTTTTGTGTGTTTATTTTTCATCCATATATCCTCTTTGGTGAAAAGTCTGTTCATATCTTTTATTTTATTTTTTAATTTTTTAGTCCTTACCAGAGGGTATATTTTTATTGATTTGGGGGAGGGGGGATGTGAAAGAGAAGCCTATCGGTTGCCTCCCACACTTGCCATGACCCGGGATGGAACCTGCAGCCTAGGTGTGTGTCCTGACCAGGACTGGAACCCGCAACCTTCTGGTGTGTGGTATGAAACCCCAACCAATGGAGCCACCAAGTCAGGGCTGTTCATATCTTTTGATCATTTCTCATTGGATTGTTTGTGTTTCACTATTGAATTCTGGAAGTTCTTTCCAAAATACTAGTTTGTTGTTGAATATATGGTTTGCAAACACTTGCTCCCATTCTGTAGCTTGTTTTTTGGTGTGTGTTTTTTTTAACCCTCTTCATTGGGTCTTTTACAGAAAAATTTATAAAATTTTGATGATGTCTAATTTATCAAATTTTTACTCCTGTGGATCATGGTTTTGGTGTCAAGTCCATGATTAATTTCAAGTTAATTTTTGTATAAGGTGTAAAGTTTAGATAGAGGGCATTTTTTAAATTTTGTTTTGTTTTTATTTTTATTATTTTCCTCTTTATTTTATTAATTTTTTCCATCACCATTTAGCCCCCGTGTGCCTCCTTTCACACCCCCTCCGCAGTCACCACACTGCTGTGCCTGAGTTCTTTCTCTTTTCTTTCTTTTTAGCTCAATCCCTTCACTTCCCTAACCCTCCTCCTGCTCTCTATGAGTCTGTCTCTATTTTGCTTGTTAGTTCATTTTGTTCATTAAATTCCATATATGAGTGAATCATATGGTACTTGGCTTTCTCTGACTGATGTAGTTCACTTAGCATTTTGTTTTTATTTTAATTGGAGTTTTTGCTGTTGCCTATGTGTTTATGTGTGTGTGTAAATATATATTATTGTGTAAATATATATTATTGTATATATATATATATATATTATTGCCTCCAGATATTCCATTGCTCTGGCACCAATTTTTAAAAAGGATATCTTTTCTCCATTGAATTGCTTTTGCACCTTTCTCAAAAATCAGTTGGGCAGATTTATATGGGTTTTGTGTTTATGGGTTACCTTTTCTGTCCATGGATCTATTTGCTTATGTGTCTACCAATATCATACTGTCTTGCTTCCTCTACCTACATGGAAAGCCTTAATATTAGGTAGAGTAACTCCCCCATCTTAATTATCTTATTTATTTCAAGTTTTTTTTAGTTATTCCTGGCCTGTGTTTCTCCATAAAATTTTACAAAATTTGTTTATGCTACAAAAAAGCATTTTCTAGTGTTTTTTATAGGAATTAATTAAACCTGTGGATCAATTTCAGAATATATGACATTTTTACCATGTTGAGACTTCTAATTAATGAGCATAATATGTGTCTCCATTCGTTTAGATTTTTTTTTATTTCTTTCATCAACATTTTGTAATTATAAGTATGAAGGTTCTAGAATTATTTAACCTTATATTTATGTACCTCAATTTCTTTGGAACAATTATAAATTGTATTATTTTTAAATTTCACTTTCCATGTGATAATTAGTATATAAAAATGTGATTGATTTTTGTGTGCTGATCATGAATTCCATGACCTTGCTGAATTCATTAGCTCTAGGATTTATTTTTGTAGACTCCTTGGTATTTTCTACATAGAAAATCATGTCATCTACAAATAAGTACAGGTTTATTTTTTCCTTACAAATATGATTGATGTTTATTTTTTCTTGCCTAATTGCCCTTGCTATAACCTCCAGTAGAATGTTGAATAGAAGTGATGAGATGAAAAAACCTTTTGGTGATCCTGATATCAGGGTGAACACATTCAGTCTTTCATCATTAATGTCAGTGGTAGCTTTTTTGTAGATGTTCTTTATCAAAGTTGAGCAAGTTCCCCTCTATTCTTAGTTCTTTATGGTGTTTTTTTTTTATCAATAGGTGTTAGATTTTGTCAAAAGCCATTTAGTATGATTCTAAGATATTTATTCTTTAGCTTGCTGAAACGGTAGCCTACACTGATAGATTTCTGAAGGTTGAATCAATCTTGCATACATGGAATAAATCCCACTTGATCACTTTGCATAAATCTTTCTTTACATTGTTTATTTATATCATGTCAGTTCCTATTTGCATCTAAATTCATGATAGATATTGGTTTGTAGTTTTCTTTTTGTTACTCTCTTTCCCTCGTTTTGGTATTAGTTTATGACTTCATAAAATTAGTTGAGAAGTGATCTCTCCTCACTTATTTTCTGGAAGAGGCTGTTGTATTGGAAGCCCTAAAATTTCCAATTCTATCTTTCTATTTTTGTCAATTACAGTTACATTCAATATTATTTTGTATTAGTTTCAGGTGTACAGCATAGTGGCTAGACAATCATGTACTTTACAAAGTGGTCCCCTGATGTTTCCAGTACCCACCTGGCATCATACATAGTTGTTACAATATTATTGACTCTATTCCCTATGCTGTACTTTACATCCCCGTGACTATTTTATAACTGCCAATCTGCACTTCCCAATCCCTTCATCTGTTTCACTAAGTCCCCAAACTCCCTCCCCTCTGGCAACCATCGGTCTGTTCTCTGCATCTACCAGTTATTTTCCCTTTTGTTTGTTCCTTTATATTGTTCTTTAGATTCCACATATAAGTGAAATCAATGGTATTTGTCTTTCTCTGACTCACTTGTTTCACTTGGTCTGATGCTGTCTTTCTAAATTTGAACTTCACAGGGCCTTAAAGGCCTAGCTGAGCATTTTCCTGCTCGCACCAGATAAGCCCCTAATCCGGAAAGAAAGGTTGCTACCTGTCCAGTCCTCAAACTAATGGGTCTCACCTTCCTGTGTGCCCTTGAAATTAACCAACCAAACAAATCTTCCCATGGGAACCAAGGGTCACCTCATAGTCTTGCTATTATGAAGCCTACCTTCCACAGCCCCTGTTGGTTTAATCTATTATGAGTACAATCCTTGTGGCAGCTCTTTGTGGTGTACAGTGTCTTCCTAAGCCAGGGTGTGAATACGTGTCACTAACAAACCACTGCTGATATCGTATGCCCGTGGCTGAGTGCTGGGTGATCTGCCATTTCTCACTATTTAAGGTGGGAGCCCCGCTTTCACCAATGGAGTCAATAGAAGGTAGTTAGAACAATTGTGTACAATTGGTATTAATTCACAAATACTTGATAGATTTCTCCAGTAATATTAGATATGTCATATTTGGAAGCTTTTGGCTACAAATGAAATGTTTTAAATGGTTATAGGACTACACTATTTCATCCTGGTTGAAATGTAATTTTCAAGGAATTGGTCCATTTCCTTTAAGTTGCCCAATTTAAGAGAGTAAAGTTGTTCATATTGTCCCTTACTACCCTTTAGTGTTTGCTGGATCCCTAGTTGCATTCCCTGTTTTAATCCGTTATTTTGTTTATCGGTGCCTTTGATGTTCTTATCTTTTTCAGTCCTGCTAGAGATTTATGAATTGTATTATTATTTTTTTTTAACCCTCACCCGAGGATATTTTTTCCATTGCTTTTCAGAGAGTGGAAGGGAGAAAGAGAGAAAAAAACCCACAAAAACATCAATTGGTTGCCCCTTTCATGTGCCCCGATAGGCCAGGGATTGGAACCTGCAACCGAAGTACTTGCCCTTGGCTGGAATTGAACCTGGGACCCTTCAGTCCGAGGGCCAACGCTCTAACCACTGAGCAACCGGCCAGGGCTGAATTGTATTAATTTTTAATAACTAGCTAGTGGCTTAATAGATTTTCTCTATTCTTTTTCTTCTTGTAATTTCATTAATTTTTGCTCTTTTTCTTTATTTTTAATTAAAGTTATTGGGGTGACATTATTTAATAAAATTATATATGTTTCAAGTGTACAATTCTATGATAGGTCATCTGTATATTGCATTGAGTATATATTTCTTTCTGTTTGCTTCAAGCTTATTTCTTCTTTCCTCCTTTCTAGGCAAATTTTTTGTAATGTGAACAGTTGTACTATAACTTTTTCTCTCAGCACTGCTTTAGTTAAATACCACAAATTGTTCTATTTTTATTTTCATTCCGTTCTGTTTTGTCTTTTGTTTCCTTTAGACTTTCTCTTTAACCATAGATTATTTTTAATTAAATTTATTGTGGTGAGATTGGTTGATAAGATCATATAGGTTTCAAATGCACATTTCTATGATATATGATCCGTATATTGCATTGTGTGTCCACCATCCGAAGTCAAATTGTCTTTATATTTGGCCCCTTTTACCCTTTACTCCTCCTCACTCCCTTCCCTGTGGTAACCAGCACACTGTTGTTTGTATCTATGAGTTTCAGTTTTACCTCCCACATATGAGTGAAATCATATGGTCCCTAGCTTTTTCTGACTGGCTGATTTGCTTGGCATAATATTCTCAAGGTCCCTCCATGTTGTCGCTAATGACAGTATTTCATCTTTTCTCATGGCTGAGTAGTGTCCCATAGTATATATGCCCCACATGTTTATATAGTCCTCCGTCAGAGGACACTTTGGCTGTCTCCATGTCTTGGCCACCATAAATAATGCTGCAATGAACATAAGGGTGCATATATCTTTGCAAATAAATGTCTTAGAGTTTTTCAGGTACATATCCACGAGAGGGATTGCTGGGTCATATGATAACTCTAGTCTTAATTTTTTGAGGAGCCCCCATACTATTTTCTATAGTGGTTGTACCAGTTTACATTTCCAACAGCAGCAAAGGAAGGTTTCTTTTTCTCCACAACCTCAACACTTGTTATTACCTGCCTTGCTGATAGCAGCCACTCTAACAGGTGGGAGGTGGTATCTCATGGTAGTTTTGATCTGCATTTCCCTAATAGCTAGTGAAGTTGAGTATCTTTTCATATATCTGTTGGTCATTTGTAAGTCTTTTTGGGAGAGGTGTCTGTTCAGGTCCTCTGCCCGTTTTTAGTTGGATTGTTTGTCTAAGGCCATACCACCTTGAATGCGCCCAATCTTGTCTGAATTGGATTGTTTGCTTGTTTGGTGTTGAGTTTTGGGGTCTTTCACTAAGTTTGGGATGTTTTCAGCCATTATTTCTTCAGATGTTTCTGTGGCTGTCAGTGGGTGTGAGGTAGGGGATAACTTACCCCTCCTTGGTTCCATTATTGCTACCGCTGCACACAAATCATACCAAACACTATCAACAGTTCCGAGGCATGGAAGGGGTTGATCCAGGAGGCTCAGCTGGTGATGCTGCTGCAGGCAGGTAAAGCCTACCACCGCCGACTGGTGCGAGGCAGTGATTGGTTTGTCCTGGCAGGCTCTGCCAGTCATGCTTTCCTGGGAGACTGTGCCACTTCTGCTGACCACTGTGAAGTGGGAATTGCATAGTCACACTGTGTTTTGCTAGTGATGCTGCTATATGCAGGTCAGGCGTTGCTACCATTGGATATGGGTCTGCCTCCCAAGTCCCCTCTGGGTTTTGCCTTTCCCAGTGCCTTTTCCAACTAGATCAGACTTTTTTCCCCTTTCTGTTTTTTATTTGTATATCTATGCATTGTGGTTGTCAGCTCCAGGGGTCTCTGTTGCCCAGTACAACATGTATAAGAGATTAAAAAATAAAACACTGGGAATTCACTGCAATCTAGTTATTCAACTCCTGAGGAACCTAGCCACTCAATCTTCTTCTTGATACCTTTCATTGTTATTTTATAATTGTCAGTTTAATTATTTCAGGATATTTACTTGTGTTTAGAAAGAAAGAGTGGGATAAAATGGTTTACTACATCTTGTTCTGGATCATTTTTATAACATATTTCTTTGCTGATATTTTCTATATTCTAATTTATTTCAAGAGAATTCACAGGTGTTTGCTGAACAATTTTCACGATGACTGCTTTTAAACTCCTTGTGAGATAATCCCAAATTCTGATTCACCTTATGTTGGCCATCAGTCGATTGTCTTTTCTCATTCATATTGTGATTTCTGTGGCAATTTGTGTAACAGATGATTATGACTATATCCTAGATATTTGGGGATATTATGAGACAGTGATTCTATTTTATCTCCTGTTGAGGTACAGGACAAGGGACAGATGTGTTTGTGCGTGTGTGTGTGTGTGTGTGTTTGTCTGTGTGTGTGTGTTCAGTTTCTTTCTGTGCCCTGCCGATTCATACCAGGAAAAGTGGAGGGCTGGTTCACAATAGTTCACTGCAGACTTGTTGGGGAGAGTGGAAATTAAGCTTCTCCCCTCAGCATTCCTGACACATTTCCAGTGAAATTAAGGCATCATTTCACCTGGTATGAAAATCCACAAATGTTGTTGCAAATGGCAACATTTCATCTTTTTAAGAGTGAGCAGCATTCCATTGTATATATTTACCATATTTCCCTTATCCAAACACAATGGAATATACAGATGCTGTATTATAAAGTTGTACACCTGAAACTTAAAATGTTATTAACCAATGCTACTTCAATAAATGTAATTAAAATTAAGGAAAAGTAAGGCATGACCTCACACTTTCCTGTTGCCCCTGAGTGAGAAAGGGGTAAGATCAGCTGACGCCACGGAGTGCAGTAGTGGAAGGCTTACCCACTGCTTTGTTGCTTTAGGGTGCTATGGAAGCTGAGCTCCTCACTTAACCATGTTGGCAGTAGTGAAGAAGAGGCAGAAATGATGTCAACTAGCCCTACCTCCCACTCTCAGGTTCCATGGCATTGATGCCAGGCAATGGTAGAGGCTGAGCTCCCTACTGGACCCCACTGACTGGGGGCTGGTAGAGAAACAGAGTGTCATTGATGCTGAATTGTGGTAGAGGTTTAGCTCCACGTTAGGTCCTGCTGACCCTGGTGGGAGATACAGTGCCAAGAAGCCCTGATTCACAACTCCTCTTTGTGTCAGTGTTGCCAGAGGATTGTGAATGTTTAGCTCCCCCTGCTTCCCTGCTGACACCAGGAAGAAAGTGAAGTGCTGACTAGCTGCAGCTCACACTCCCTTATTTGGTCTCACTGATGCCAGGTTGGGGCACAGGCACAGCTCCTCAGTGGGACCCACTGACCAGGGCGAGAATGAAGCAGATTCAACACTAGCTCTACCTCACATTCCACTGCTTAATCTCTTTGCTGACAAGTGAGAATGGATGCTCACATTGATATTGGACAACATTCCGACTAGGCTGGCAGGAAAATCCAGCACCACCTGCTTCCACTGGGTGAGAGACAGAAGATAATCTCCCATTCAGCTTCCCAGAGCAGGGAACCAAAAAGCCCCCTGCTTCCGATGAGAGGTGAATGAAAGACGAGCTTCCCCCTCAGCCCTGCCAATCCAATCCAATGGGGAAATCAGGGCATCACCTGCTTCTGCTAAAAAGGGGATCAATTATTTCCCTGTTTGGACTCACTGACATTGCAGACAGGGGAATTGGACTTGCTCATCATGCTTGTGTGTGGCGTGGTAGCATATTAATTCCCCATCAGTAGCATTGAAATCATGGGGGGGGGGGGTGCTTTTTATTTCCTGTCTGTGTCTGGTTGGAGTAAGATAGGTATTGCAAAGGTTTTCTGTCATTAGGCCACCCTTTTCCAGTTCCTTAGGCTAGGAAAAAAAGTCTTTCTTGAACCTACTCTTGTGTGTACCCTTTCTTGGTTCTGAGTTGGGCGTTTTTGCAGGAACCTGTTCAGGATATATGGGAGCCAATAAGCAGACCCTGGGGAGTCACTGCCATCTCGCTCCTCAGTTGTGAGCTCCCATGGCAGTCCAACTTCTCTCTATATGTTAGAGCTTTCTCAGGCTCTTTTGCCATGTTATATCTGCTATGTCAAAATCCCATCAGCCCTGCTAGGTTTCTTAAAGGCAAAGAGAGGAAAATATATACCAAACCTAGAAATAAAATGTGTTTTCTAATACAAAGTGAGGTTTATTAACATTTTTATGGTAAATGCATAATTTGCAATAGTAAGATCAATTCTAGGCATATGTGTTGTTTCATAGATGAAGCAGATGCTAAAATCATTGAGATTTGGGTTGAAATAAGAAAATTCTTTGGAATTAAATTTCTCTAAGCTTAAATTAATGCCCATTTCTGCTGGAATCTTACTCTAGCAATATCCAGGGGTACCTGTGGGTATACTATTCCTTGAATGTATAGAAAGTACACTGGGGACATACTTTGTTTCTTTCAGCCCACTAAAGAATTATTGAATACACTGAAGAAATTATTGACTAAATTACATTAGTGTTTTGAAAAGCGTACTGTTTTACATATATCCGTAGTGAAGCACTTATTTTAAGAATAATTATAACCACACTGTTAACATTTAGTTATTTGTGGCAATGAGAATTTTGACTAGCAAGGATGAATGCAAGCAAAGATATTTAAATTTTTCATTTTAACTAAGGGAGTTTAAAGCACACATGCTCCTTTTCAAATTATAGACAAATTCTGCAAATTATTTTTGTATGATTAATTTACACTAAAAGAAGAGCATATTTACAAGGATATCTCATGGCAATTGCAGTAGTTGCCATAGTCCTGATCATCTATACCTCCAGCACCTATAGTCATGATATGCTGGACAAGCAGGCTAAGAGGCCAAGGAGTCACTGGGAGTTACACCACGTGGCGTTGGTAGCTGGTGAACAGCAGCGAATTCCATTTTCTACTTTTCTATGATACTGATGGCCTATACTGAGCAAGTAGTAGCAGCCGGGTGGCACTTGTTTCCCCACTCTCGACTCCCACTATGTCATGAGGATCCGGATGAGGTAGGCAGAGAAGGCTGCGTCTCTCTTCTTCTGCATAGCTCCGTTGTTGGGTAGCTGCTCCAGTGGACTTTACCAGCTGAAGGCAGCTCCCATATTCCCAGCTTACTGAGATGGAAGACATGTTCCTGGTAGGCTCATTGAGTTGGTGATCATTGGCAGACTCATTGTCCCTAGCTGGGGGCTGCAGATGATCCGCAAAGGGCAGCGGCAGCAACCAAGTGGCACCAGTTCACACGCACGCACACGCACAGATCCTGCTACACGGAGACCTGGGTGGGAGAGCCATGAAGTGTGAGTTTCCCATTCTGCCTCCTACAGCTGCAGCTAAGTAGCTCAGAGTTTCTATCCAGGGTAGGGTCAGAGGAAGCTCCAAAGGTCGAAAACACCTTGCCTTTGTCAAGGCGCCTAACTTTAGTTGGATCAGACTGCGGAACAATTTATATTCCAGGACATAAATTCAAAAGGCGAAAAGTAAGAGAGCTATCAATTAGATAAAGCTAACAGGTAGGTGTGATGTCAATGTTGCAGATAGATCTGAGGAGTGATCGGGAGATCAGGGATAAAATAGTAACAAATGGTTTATCTAAAACTAGAGTCATTCCTGATGTTCAGAGAGATTTTGTAAATGCACAGGGCTGTGGCATCTGTGGAGCAGCATCAGAGACTGCGCACTGTGGGAGAAATAGACTCCACTGATCAAGTCCAACCCAGTAATTAAAGAAATAAACAACAACATAAAAAACATTTGGGTAGGCAGCATAGGGGATTAGTATCCAGAGAGACTACAACATATTTTTGAAAATTTCTAGTTTTCAAAAAAATATTATGAGACATGAAAATAAACAGGAAAGTGTGACCCTAAACAGGAAAAGCAGCAGGCAATAGAAACTGTCTTTGAGAAACACAGACGTTGCACTAGGTAGAAAAAAATATCAAAGCAACTGCAATAGATATGATCACAATCTAAAGGAATCCATGCTGAAAGAATTAAAGGAATATATAATGGTCATGTCTCATCAAACAGAGAATGCCTATAAAGTTCAAGTAATTATGAAAAGAAGTCAAATGGGAATTCTGGAGTTAAAAAGTATGATACTCAATATAGCAAAAAAACCCGTCAACTAAGAATTCTACATTAACCAAAGCTATCTTTAAATTATGAAGGTGAAATAAAGACATTCCCAGATTAACTTAAAAACTTAAAATATGTTTTAATGGGGATTACATTGCAAAAAACACTAAAAAAGTTCTTCAGGCTGAATTAAGTGACATCAGAGAGTATTTCAGTCCATATGAAAAATAAAGATCACTGCTAAATGTATTCATGTAGGTAGTTATAAAAAACAGCATAATTGCATATTTTCTCATTTCTTCTTTTAACTAATTTTAAAAGATTACACAGAGCATTGTATGTATATAATTGTGTTGTCAAGTCTATAACACATATAAATGTAATGTATTTGAATATAACATCACAAAAAAGTGGGTTTAGAATAAAGTTGTACCGCAGTAATGTCATATCACCAGATAATAAATGAAAGCCATAGGAAGAAATGAAGAGAAATGGTGAACAGAAAGGTTAGAAGAGAGAGCTCTATAAATATGTACCTTAGTTCTTTATTGTCTCAGGTTAACTAAAAAACAAAATTATAGCAATAATAATTATTAAAAATGTATCATTAGGTTCGTAAGATATATTGACATCGTAGACAAGGGTGGGCCAAAGTAGGTTCACAGTAATTAATAAAGTAGGTTTACAATAATTAATAAATAAATAATAGAAGAATAAACTATGTTTCGCCTACTCAAAACTGTAAATCTACTTTTGCCCCCCTCCCCGTATATAGCAATAGCATCTAACAGGAATCGGAGAGGGAAATGTACCAAATAGGCATCAAGTTTTAAATCTCACTGAAATAAGATAATGTAAATTGGAAATATGTTCTGCTAAGCTACATGTTGTAAATCCTAGAGCAACCACTAAAATTCCTCCAAATACAGTTTATAAATAATTAAACAAGTTAAAGTGGCACAGTAGAGCATATTCACTTGTTGCAAAATAATACAACAGAATACAGGGCCTAATAAGTTCAGGATACACATATTTTTAATTATACATGAAACAATAAAGGAAAATGACTATATGCTACGCCTTAAAACACGTCTTATAATTAAAATTAGTTGAAATATTTTCTCTGACCCAGTGGCATTAGGTTGGAATTGATAATAAAAAAGCAATTAGGAAATCACCCAATTCTTGCGAATTGAGTTATACGTTTCCTCCAAGGGAGCAAACAAATATATTCCAATTAAAAACTTAAAGGGAAATTTTTAAATATTTTGAACTGAATAATAATAATGATACAACACATCAAAAGTTACGTGACACAACTAAACAATTATTTTGAGGGAAATTCATGTTCTTTTATTCACATATTTGATATAAAAGACTGAAAAATCAAATAATCTAATGTGATCCAGTGGGAAACTAGAAAAATAATAACAAATCGATTCCATGAAAATGTAGAAGGAAGGCATTAATAAAGGTAAGAGCACAAATTCACAAAATAAATGTGTTAACGGAGAAAACAAAGCCAACATTAATTTAACAAGAACAAGCTGATAGGTTGGGTTGGCGCTGACAAGTCTTCTCCCTCTCACTGAATAGGATTCTGCATCCAGACCTGTTGCATTGCTGCTTTAAGTCCCTTTACTGGGGGCCCAGGCTCCTTCCCCACCCTAAGGATTCAGGCTTGGCTTCATTACTTGCTTTGGCCAAGAGAATGTGAGGAGAAACAACATAGCGTCTGTTCCAAATCTAAGTCTTGGGAAAACATTGCCATTTCCTGCTCTCCCACTTTCACTTTTGCAATCTGACACAAGTAGAATATGCTCAGAGTGTTTGGTAGTTTAGGAAAAAATGAGAAATGTGGAGCGAAAGCAATTCTAACTTATAGGGTAGACCAAGCCTAGCTCACCCTAATACTGACATGGAGCCAACTTATGAATTCATGAGGGAGAGAAAAAATGTGTATTATATAATTTTTGTTAGTTTTCCTTATACATCATGCATAAAACAATAGTGGCCTTGCATTATTTATAAAATTGATAAAGCTCTGACTAGGTAAATAGAGAGAAAACCAAAATGACTAATTTCAGAAGTGAAAAAGTGAACATCACTGTAGATCCCCCAAATATGAAAATAACAAGGCATCATGAAAATTTTATACCCATGATTTTGACAAATTTGATAAAATAAGTAAACTCCTTTAGAAACAACTTATTAAACTATTAGAAATAGAAAATCTGAGTACTTCTATTTATGCCTATTTAATAAACTCACTCTGCTATTATAATTCTTTCCTTTCAAAAAGCCACCACAAACAACAAAAAGCAAGCACACAAAACCCACTAGGCTCAAAATCAAATCCTGTGATATAATTTTTGACACATATTTGATTTTAATTGTGGTAAAACTTATAGAATTTACCATCTTAACCCTTTCTAAATGTATATTCAGCACTATTCAGTATATTCTCATTTTAGTGCAACAGATTTCCAGAACTTTTTCATCTTACAAAACTGAAACTATATCTATTTAACACCTCTTGATTTCCCCCTCTACCTGACCCTTGGTAACCACCATTCTACTTTCTCTTTCTATGAATTTGACTACTTTAGATACTTCATAATGAAATAAGACAGTATTTGCTTTTCTCTGTCTGGATCATTTTACTTAAAATAATGTCCTCAAAATTCATACATACTGTAGCATCTGATCAGATTTCTCTCCTTTTAAAGGATGAATAATATTCCACTTTATGTATATACCATATTTGGTTTATCTATTCATTTATCAATGGTCATTTGGGTTGCTTAAATTCAGATATTTTAAGTTCAAGAATGCATTGAGATTCTCAGATGGAAATATCAGGAAGACAACTATGTATTCAAAGTATAAAATAAGTGACAAATGTTAAGGCAAATCCAAAGATTAGCTACTCAGACTCTATTTGACAATTGAGACTCTCTTTTCATTGGATACCTGCAGACAAATGTATTTCTTCCAAAAGTAATCAGAGGTGAAAGTGACAGGCATAGTTTACCTGCATAGAAATAAATCTTGCTAAAGTCACATTCTGTATTAGTTAGAACTTACCTGGTTTTGTTTCACTGCTTATGAACATCTTGACTGCAATAGCAATTGAGGATTTAAACATTACTTAGAAAAATTCTTAAACTTGAGATTTTATGAATGGTTCAGAGTATTAATTAAGAATGAATTAACCTATAAAAGGATATGGAATGATGATATAAAAGCTCTAAATGATATGCAATGATTAACACACATCTCATATGTAACCATTGTGTATGCACATATAAAACCAGTATATATCACATATATTTAACCACTGTATACCATATATATGCATATTATTTTTTACATTAAAACAGAATGAGAACTCTATTTTAATTGTACAGAGGGGAAAAACCAATGTAACAGATAATGTTACATAGAAAGTCTTCACTACAAGAGTGGGTGGAAATTCGACAAAAAAGAAACCAATGCACATTAAAAAAGAGAAAGAACCCATGGACACAGAAAACAGTGGGGTGGGGTAGAGGTGGAAGAGGGGATGGGGGGCTAAATGGTGATGGAAAAAATAAAAGGCAAAAAGAATCCAATGCATAAAGGAAAAAAAAATTCCATAAAAGGAGCCACAAGAAAAAGTTTGAAAAGTAGAGAAAAAGAAAAAGGCAATCTGGTGAAGGGAAGCATTTTCCTGCATCAGGAATATTGGAAGATGTTTAAAGAATGAAGTAAACTACCAAGAGTTTAATTACTAGCAGGGTGACTCATTAGTCAACTTTTGTATAGGCACATGGAAGAAGCTTTGTTTGATTCCATAATTGATTTCTTGTAAGTCTAAATCAATTCATGGCTATCAAGAAAAATGTGCTCTGAACTGCAAGTCTGAACGAACTTGGGCAAACTTGAGGCCTAGAGATTCCTTCAGAAAGCCAAGTTCCCCAAGGTGGTCAACAGAATTTCTAAATCTTTTTGGCATAAGAGGACTAAAGAACCCAAAGAAATGGCTTTTGTTGATGTCATCATTGCTGTTTTTCCCTATGGCTGGATGATAGTGTATCTCGAATCTCAAAGTTTTTATTAAAGGCTAACAGATAATATTTGAAATACACTTTTAGAGGTTATTCTAAAGTTAAAAATTTAAGAGTCTTTTGGATTAAATTACTTAAAAGGTATTTTAAATATTTTCTACCAGGCCCATTGCATTGGAGTGGGGCTATGGTAACACACTACCTCTGAGGGTGAAAATATAAGGCAACTATTTGGCATTTTTGTACTATTATTGTATTTGCAGTGATTTACAAAGATCCCACTGATTCTCCAAGTAGTAAAATCAACATTTCTCAATGTTGTAATTTTAATTGATGAGATTATTTTCCAGGATATTCTTATTAAATCACATAGCATATAAGAAGTTTTTTTGCAGCACAGCATTTATCAAGAACCCTCAAGAAAAAATGTTGATAGAAAGGTCCACATTTTAAGAACGGAAAATGTTAATCTATAAGATCATTATTTTTTGTTGTTTCTGTTGCATCTGAACTAAATTGAACATAACATGCAATTACAGTTTACAGTCAAAGATTGTTTGATTATGCATTCTTCTGTGTTACCTGATTTTACAATGGAAATAAAACATAACTTTGGTCCCAAGAAGTTATGACTGCTCATAGGGTGCCAACACCTGGATAAAATGGAACAATTTCAGCAATTGTCTGGCTATATTGCAATATCCACATGTTGCTTGCTGGGTAGATGAAGCATCAATGTAACAATAGATAACTGAGAAAAAGAGGTATATATATTTTTTTAATTTAAAAAATACCTCTACAATATATAGATGATGTATTATAGAGTTGTACAATCAAAACTTATGTATTTTTATTAATCAGTGTCACACCAATAAATTCAATAAAATTATTTAAAAAATTATTTCTGAAGAAATTTAATTTTGTGAATAATTCAGTTCAAATAATAATCCAATTCAAAGGGGCTTTAAAAAGCATCTAGTATGCATTTAACATATGCTAAGCATCATGGGAAATCAAAATATGCATAAAAATATTAATACTAATTGAATACTATTCTGTGGCAGGATCTATGCTAAGCTTATTACATGAACTATCTCCTTTTATTCTCATAGCAACTTTATAAAGGAAGACTGATTGTTTTCTCAATTCTAAAGATGAAAAACCTGAAGCATAGGAAAGTGACTTATTCTAAGGTCATACAACTTGTAAGTAGCAGAGCCTGAACTCAAACTCGGCCAGTCTGACTTTAGAGCTTGAGTTATAACCTACTATATTCTTCTACCTTCAGTCCTAAAGGCAATCTGATCAGAGAAATGGGACTAGAGACCCACCTAACAGAATTAAGTGGCAATTCATGTAGAACATGCAGATACTATGAAAGATTAGAAATAGACCCCGTTTCTTATTTGATGGAATTGAAAGGTTTCAGTGGCAGTCATTGGCCTCCTCACAATTACTTTTGTAGCCTGCTTTGATTTATTTGTAAGAACTATCATACTCAGTGATTTTAAAAAAGATGACAAAATGGATTAGGATGAAGTTATCTTATAGCTTGTATTTCATTTTTCCCTGTGCTCACATCTAATGCAGAGGGGGTTTCTTTCTAATTAACTATTTTCTATCCTTCTACCCAGAAGCCAATGATAAAGCTGAATTTAAGAATCCTGAAACACTAATCAGAAAGAATCTATGCCCCCCTATGTTCATAGCAGCCCAATTTACACTAGCTAAGATCTGGAAACAGCCCAAGTGCCCACCAGTAGATGAGTGGATAAAAATCTGTGGGACATTCACACCATGGAATACTACGCAGCTCTAAAGAAGGACCTCATACCCTTTGGGACAGTATGGATGGACCTGGAGAGTATTATGCTAAGTGAAATAAGCCAGGCAGAGAACGACAAACATCACATGATCTTGCTTATGTGTGGAATCTAAAGAACATAATAATCTGATGAACAAAATAAATTCAGTGACATGGAAGCATATATCAAACTGAAGGATCTCAAAGGGAAGGTGCGCTTGGGGGGTGGGGTTGGGAGAGAGTAACCAAAGAAGTTATAGACATATATGCATAACCCAGGGACACAGACAATAGTGTGGCGAAGGCCTGGGGAGGGGGAGTGTGTGTGGGGTGGACAGGATCAATGGGGATAAAAGGTGACATCTGGAATATTTTGAAAGATAAATAAATAAATAAATAAATAAATAAATAAATAAATAAATAAAGCTCATTTAAGCCAGAATAATTAATTAATCAATTAAATGCATTATCCTTGTCCACCTTCACAACCAATCAGTTTCCAAACACTGATGCTTAATTTCTCCTTTCACATCTATTCTTTCCTTTGCATTCCTACCATCACCACACTGATGTGGTTCCTTTTATAGTACTAGACTTGCTAATGTTCCTTAGACAGGTCTTTTTACCTATGGTCTCATATATCTTCCCTTCTTCCCCTCCCATCTTAGCTATACTACATTGACGATCATTTCTACAACACTCCTCCTGTCTTGACATTTTCAAAGATATAATCTTTCTGTAGAGAACTACATTTATAGTATTAAAATCTTAAATTCTAGAATTTTAGTTAAGGAATTCTCAACTCTCTCTCTCTCCATATATATACACATATATATATGTATGTATTTACATCAGCAAAGATTCTGGCATAAATTGTTGCACTTTCTGTGGTGAAATTATTCCAATCTAATGATATGATTTCCTATCGTACTGTCTCTCTAAAATCCTATCCCTCTTAAGGACAAAAATCTCAGCAGTCATACGGGTCAGGCTCATAAAGAAGGGAACACTACGTCTCCATGACCAACCCAACACCACAGTTTCTTTGCTCCTATTCTGAACTCCTACAGTGTTTTGCTGACCTTTTAAAAAGCCATAAAACCACATGGTTAGGTTGAAATTTAAAAGCCATCTAGTCTAACAATCCATTTGATTATCATGTGACTTCTACAGCCTCCTTAAAATGAGTCATCTAACTTTATTGGAACACTCTCAGCCATAGGAAACTGACTACTTTGTGAGGCACTCGATTTTATCTTAGTATAGCACAACAGAGGTATTTCCCATATTAAGTAAAAATAAACATCTCTGACCATTTTACCCATGGTCTTTGTTCTATCTTGGGTTACCAGCCATAGAAAATAAAGTTCATGAGATGACAGATATTAGAAGTAAAATGGAAATCATGAGTGTAAGACAAAAGTTAGCCTGTGGTGGAAGTAAATAAAATCGGAGGCAGACATAAGCTGAGTCAGTAAGCATGGCAATTCGCTAGCACAGAAATCAATGGATTCTCATTGCTCACTTCTGAGTGGATCATTTCTAAATGAATGGCTCTAGTGGCTGCTGTTGGCTCGCAGATCTGCTTTCAGACAAGGAGGCTACTGTTGCAGCTTGAATAGCATCATCTTCACGAAGCCTGGCCTGTATGACTGCGGAGATTTTTGTTGTTGTTGAAAACATGAATAAACAATGAATAAAGTGTCTTCTTACCTTTCTCGTGTATCCATCCAATAAACACCTGCCCAGTGATTTAATCTGAATGTGTAACTGTCTGGTAATAATTTAAAATTAAATAGAAAAATCCAAAACCATATGCAATACAGTATTTTTAGATTATATAACCTTGTGGAATCATATCTTAATCCCCATTCTGATTTCTAGTATATTTATTGCTTCCCCAAGCTTTGTGCCATCAGCAGATCGTATAACTATGTTCTAGCTTCTTTTAATGTATAATAAAAAATGATCGGACCAAAAAGATAGCTTAAAAAAAACCAAACTCCTGGTTGCTATAAATCCATTTATGAATATATTGCATGTCTGGCTGAAAGACTATTAAAAACAAAAATCAAACTTTATAATTGTACTGTCATCCAGCGCATATTTCTCCATCTTGTTCAGTGTCTTATTTTAAAGCTTGTTAAATGCCTTTCTGAATACACTTAAAGCAAGTGCAAGACTGTAAGTGCTCATTCTATGTGTGCATATCTCACACCGTATTAAGGTATAATAGAGGGAAAAGTATGGACTTTAGACTTGGATATTATGGGTTTGAATACCAGATCTGAAACTTAGCAGCTGTGTGATCTCAGACATATTCTTTAATTTCTCTGTGCTTTGATGTCTTCACCAATAAGCTAAGAGTGATAATAATAAATAATAAATTCTATCTTGTGGATATTAATGTATACAAAATACGTAATCCCACACCAAAAACATATCTTTTCATTGTTAGCTATTAGCTATTACTCCAATTAATCTGTTAGTTCTGTGTAGGTGAAGAGGCGTGAATTTTAAATCTCTGCATTCACTGTTCCAACTTGAATGGTGTTGCGAACACAGTAGGTATTCAAATAGCAGCTGATTGATCTTTAGTCAATGAATATTTGTTGCCCTAGCTGGTTTGGCTCAGTGGTTAGAGCATCTGCCAGTGGACTGAAGGTTCTTGGGATCAATTCCCTTCAAGGGCACGTATCTCAGTTGCAGGCTCAGTCCTCAGCTCCAGTCGGGGCACATGCAGGCGGCAACCAATTGATGTCTCTCACATTGATGTTTCTCTCTCTCTCTCCCTTCCACTATCTCTGAAAAGCAATGAAAAAAATATCTTTGGCTGAGAATTAAAAACTAATAATAATATTTGTTGAGCACCTAATGCATGTGAGACATATAACATAGGGAATTTTATTAGTAATTAGCAGAACTCCTCAAGAAAAACAAGTCAATTCAGATTTACATATAAATATGAGGTAGAAAGAAAAGAAAGCAAGAGGATTGGAAAAGGAAATAATGACACCCAAGACTTTTTATGAAATAGATGTTGTTCAGGGCAATTGAGAGGAAGGATAATTTCCTATGAATAAAAAGTTCTGGTAAATAAGGAAAACATGAAGAAAGCTTAGGGAACTTTTGTTAATAAGATTAATTATTTAAACACCAAATAGTCTTTAGAAACAACAGCCGGTAGGTTCAGGGAATTAGGTATGGTTTTGATAATGTTATACAGTAGTTTATAATAGTGAAATTTAGAAACAACTTAAAAGTCTAACAGTATGGTATTAATTCAATGATAATATTAACAACACATCCATGATCTGTTGGTGAATATATGTAGACATATATATTGAAAGATGGCCACCTTGTTAAGTTGAAAAAATACGTAAAAGAATTGTACATACAGTATGGTCTCAGTTTTCTTTTATAATATATGTATGAAAAGGTCTGATGGACACAACAAGGGTGAGATTGCAGTTAATTTATAGTTTCTTCTTTTCTGCCATCAGTGTAGTGTAGCATTTTACAACAGATATCTTCTATTTTGATGACAAAAAAGGATTATTATTTTTATTTTCTAGTTACATTTATAGAGTATTTTTTTACTATTCAAAGTAATTTAAATGTATATTGCTAACTTTTCACTTTTATGAGGCAGATGAAGAACACATCACTTACTCCAACTTAAAGGTAAAGAAACAGGAGTCACATGGCTTGTTAATGTCAGAATTAGGTCTAGAAATGGCTGCATTTTATCATTCTTCCTGCTGAACATGCTGGAATTAACAGCAATGATCACCAAAACTATTTAATAATTTGTTTTGAAATATTTCAGGATGGACATACTTTTATTTCAGTACTGTTTCTTTAACTTTTTTCCATTTCCTAAGTAGACTACAGTAAAATATATATATATGTTTCACAGAGCAGTTAGCCTTCAAGTGAACTTATAATTTACCTTTAGTCACCTTTCTTTCATTTTTATTCAATGAGAGCATCTTATAGCCTAAGCTAATTCTAAAAAGTGAATTAGGGAGCTTAAAAGAATGTTAACATTTTTTTTCTAGCAACATTTGGTGAACCAGGAAAGCAATTTTCTAAGTGCTACTGTAGTAAAGATGCCTTTCTTCCAGAGATAATCTGTCTGTTCAGAAATACAACACTTTCAGTGCATATATGTGGAAAGCAAAGGGAAAATAGGTTATATAAACATTGTATTTTTATTGTTATTGAGCTTAGCTTTGTATTTAAGAAACAATTAGAGACTTTGAGAGAAATGGTTATGGACAAGATGGAATAGATATACATCTTATTTCCCCCATTTAGTACAGTTATAAAAACCCTGGATATTATATATATAAAACAGACATGAGAAAACAGAGAATAAGAAAAGAAGGTAAAGTAGTTAGGGAACTAGGAATCCAAAGAACAGCTCTGTGGTGGGAACCATGGATTTTCTTTCTTGTCTCATATACCCCAGACTGGATACTAGAGAATGCAGCAGCCCAAGAATACTTTTTTTTTTATATGACAGGGAAAAATCCTCAACAAAAGCCTATTTGTAATAGCTAAAGTACCATGAAGGAAGAAGCCTACTAAGAAAAACAAAATACTTCGAGACATCAACCATGCTACTGTTGTCTAACAACACAGTCCTACCCTTAATTCATCAGCAAAGACAAAGAGGGAGCCTACAATCCTACCTTTGCTCTGCTGTAAGGAGGCAAAGCTCTCCTTCCCCGTGCCATCCACCAGGGTGGTATCACAGAAGAACTAGTGTTGAGCAGGAACTTTCATTGCTGCCAGCTGGTAATGGGGCACCCCGCTTCATGGAATGGGTGGAGATGTGGAAAACCAGGACTTCACACACAACTGGCAGGATGGAGGAATCCTTCCAAATCAATGCGATTTCCAAAGGGGCGTATAACATGCGGCACAGATAAGCAATAATGAAGCTATCTCTTCAGTGCAAACAGAAGCCATGTGGAGAGCAATTAAGAGGTGTCTCTTCCCCAACCAGACAGTGTCATCAGAAGCCTAGTTCAGTGCCTGAAATTTCAACTTCACCCAGGAGTAATGAGGTGCTGCTCCCCTCCTGGATTATCAATACAGGGTATATGAGTAATCTGTACTTTTCACTTTCACTTGGAAATAGAGAGGCAACAATCCCCTTTTCTTAGTTTGATTCTAGAAGCAGTCTGCTAACACAGGTTTTATGTAAGATTAAGTGTTTTATGGCATAATATCCAGAATATCCAGGATGCAATCAAAATCACTTGTTATACAAAAAGCCAATCTCAACTTGGATGTGAAACGGAATTCAAAAGATGTAGTGAACAATACAGATAACACAAACATTGGAACTATCTGACAGTTTTAAGGCAGTTATAAAATGCTTCAATGAGCAATATAAACATTATTGAAAATAAATAATAAAGTTAAGCCTCAACAAAGAAATACAACATCTCAGCAAATAAATAGAAGATATAAAGAAAAAACAAACGTATATTTTAGAACTGAAAAATAGCTTAACCAAATTGAACTAAAACAACTCTACAGCACAATAGAGAGGACCCAGGAAAGAGTAAACAAAAATAGAAATTATACAATCTCAACAACAGAGAGAAAATGCTTTTAAAGAGTACCAACTGCAACTAGAAAATGAGTAAGTCCTAGAGATCTAATGCACAGCATAGCAATCATCATCAACAATAGTATATTACATACTTCAAAATTTCCAAGAGACTAGATCTTTTTTTTTTTTTTTTTAATATATCTTTATTGATTTCAGAGAGAGGAAAGGAGAGGGAGAGAGAGAGAGAGATAGAAACATCAATGATGAGAGAGTCATTGATCAAGCCCGCAACCCGGGCCTGTGCCCTGACCGGGAATCGAACCCCAATCGCCTGGATCCTAGGTTGACGCTCAACCGCTGAGCTACGCCCGGCTGGGCCAAGAGACTAGATCTTAAATGTTCTCACCACAAACATGTAATAGAGGTGTTAGTTAAAACCATAAAGGTAATCAATCACATTATATAAATGTATCTAATCAACATGTTGGATCTGAAACTTACATAATAGTATATGTCAAGTATATTTTAATATAAACTAATACATAAATAAGAAGTATATAAATCAGATATCAAAATAATTTCAACCAAAAAAGAAAAAAATCAATCAATCGTGAAGAACTAACAATTATAAACATCTATGTACCAAACTAAATAGGCCTAAAACTTACAGAATTGGAGAGACAACAAATTCATGAAGAATATTGGAAAATTTTAATACCCTATTTTTAATAATGATTAAAACATTTAGACATATCAATAAGGAAGTAAAATACTTGAATGCCCCTATAACCAACTAGACTTAACAGACCTCTGTGTACACTCCACACAACAACAGCAGAAAACATACACACATTATTCTCAATGGCACAGAGAATATTCTCCATAATTGACTATATATCTTGGGCCATAAAGCAAGTCTCAATACATTTTAAAGAATGGAAATAATACAATTATTTTCTCTAATCACAAAGGAATAAAATTAGAAATAAATAACAAAAACAAATTTTGGAAATTCACCAATGTGTGAAAATGTAAAAACATATTTTTAAATAACTAGTGGATCAAAGAACAAATCACAAAATAAACTACAAAATATTTCAAAGAAATAAAATGGAATCAAGGTATACAAAAATGTATGCAATGCAGCAGAAGGCACTGGTTAGAAGAAAATTTGTAGCTATAAATGAATATTTTTAAAAACAGCATTTATCTAAAGTTAATAATCTAATTTATGATGTTAAAAAAAGAAGACCAAACTAGACACAAATCAAGCAGATAGAAGGAAATGATAAAGGTTATAGGAGAAATAAAATATAGACAGAATAGGAAAATAATATCTATAAAACAAAAGATTATTGCAAAAGATTAGCAAAATTGGCAAAACACCAAATACTATGAAAATTTGTACATTGACATATTACATTACCTAGATAAAATGAACAAATCCTAAGAACACACAAACTACCAAAACTAATTCAAGAGATAAAAGGAAATCTGAGTAGAGCTATAACAGGTAAAGAAATATTAAATTAGCAATAAAGAACTTCCCACAAGGAAAAGTTTAGAAATAAATAGTTTTACTGATGAATTTTATCAAATGTTCAAGGAAAAGTTAATAACAGTCTTTCACAAACTCTTCCAAAAATTAAAAAAGAGGGACATTGCTCAGCTTATACTTTGATGCCACTATTACTGTTATCAAAATCTGACAAAGATATCAAAAGAAAAAGAAAACTACAGACCAATATTTTTTATTAATATATATACAAAAACCTTCAACAAAATACCAGTAAATAAAATCAGCAACATATAAAAATGATTACACACCAGGACAGAATGAGACCTTTCCTAGGAATGCAAGGTTGATATCACATTTGAAAATCGAGCAGTGTTAATACATTATACCATATTAATAGAATAAAAGGCAAACCCCACTTTATTATTTCAATAGGTACAGAAAAGGAATTAAACAAAATGCTACAAACTTTTATGATTAAAAAAAAAGTTCAACAAACTAGGAATAGAAGGGAACTTCCTCAACTTGATAAAGGGCATCTACAAAAAGCCCACAGCTAACATCATTCTTAGTTGTGAAAGGCTGAATGCTTTATCTATAAGTTAAATATATATATATTCATTTCTGGTACAGATTTTTAATGTTGTACTTGCAGATCTATATAGCCAGAGCAATTAGGTAAGAAAAATAAATCAAATTTATCTCTAGATAGATTGATAAGTAGATAGACAAAATATATAATATATATAGATCAATACGTAAAATCAATTATATTTGTTTATGCTAGCAATGAACAATGTAAAAATGAAATTATAATTTAATTTTCATTGACAAAAGTGAGAAATAAATTTAACAAAAGAAGTATAAGAACTGTACACTTAAAACTCAAAAACATCTTTGAAAGAATTTTTTATAGACATAAAAAAATCTAAGTACATCCTATGTTCATGAATAAAAACACTTAAGTTGTGAGGATAGCAGTACTCTCAAATTGATGTACAGATTTACCATCATCTCTTTCAAAATCCCAGCTGCCTTTTACTCAGAAATTGACCAGCTGATACTGAAATTCATAAAACAATTCAATGGGCACAGAGTAGCCAAAAAAATCATGAGAAAAGATATAGTTGGTTGAAATCACAGTCTGATTTCATGACTTAATACATTGTTACAGAAATGAAGACTGGGTGGTACTGGATAACAGTAGGCATACAATTCAATGTAATTGAATTGAGAGTCCAGAAATAAAGCCTTACGTTTACAGTAAATTGATTTTTATAAGGGTGCCAAGAAAATTCAATGGAGAAAGAATAGACTTTTCAACAAACACTAAAGAATGGAGTTGGATCACTTTATATACAAAAATTAACTGAAAATCGATGATAGACCTAAATGTAAGAACCAAAACTAAAACTCTAGAAGAAAACATTGAAGTAAATCTTTATGACCTTGGAGTAGGCAATAGTTTCTAAAATCTAATACCATAAGCACAAGTGACAAAAGAAAAAAATATAAATTCGACTTCATCAAAATTTAAAACTTTTGTGTTTTAAAAGACTTATCAAGAAAGTAAAAAGAGAACCCACATAATGGGAAAAAATATTATCAGATCTTATATCTGATAAGGAACATCTATCCAGAATATATAAAGAACTCATACAACTCAATAAAAAGATAACCATATTTAAATAATAGACAAATTGTTTGAATAGATATTTCTCCAAGGAAGGTATATGAGCAGCCAACCAACACATGTAAAGATCCTCAATAGCATTAGTCAAAGGCAAACACATATCAAACCCACATTAAAATATTACTTCACATCAACTAGGATGGCTAAAATAAAATAAAAAGACAATAAGTAATATTAGCAAATTGGAACCCTCATACATTGTCGGTAGGAATGTAAAATGGTAGCAGATTAATGGAAAACAGTTGGATGGTTTTTCAAAAAGATAAACTAATATACTAAATGACTCAGCAATATTGATCCTCTGTATATAAACTATGCATCCACACAAAAACTTGTACAGTATCCATAGCAGCATTACTCATAATATCCAAAAGGCAGAAGCAACCCAAATATCTATCATTGATAAATGTATATACAAAAGAATAATGTAGTCATACAATGGAATGCTATTTGGCAATAAAAAATAAAGTTTTGATACATGGTACAATAAAAACGAACCTTGTAAACATTATGCTCAGTGAAATAAATCAGAAACAAAAGTAAAATTTAATTTATGTAAAATGTCCAGAATTAGCATATGCAGAGACTCAAAGTAAATTACAGGCATACCTCATTTTACTGAGCTTGGCAGATATTGTGAATTTTGGAAATTGAAGGTTTGTGGGAACCATGTATTGAGCAAGTATATCAACGCCATTTTTTTCAACAGCATTTGCTCAGTTTGTGTCTGTGTCACATTTTGGTACTTCTCACAATATATCAAACTTTATTATTATTATTATTATTATTATTATATTTGTTATGGTGATCTGTGATCAGTGATTTGTGATGTTACAATTGTAATTGCTTGGGGCCACCACAAACTGCACCCATATAAGAAGACAAATTTCAGCCTGGGCTGGCATGGCTCAGAGGTTGAGCATCGACCTATGATCCAGGGCACATGTTCGAGTTGATGGCTTGATACCCAGGAGGCAGCCAATCAATGACTCTCTCACCATTGATGTTTCTATCTCTCTCTCCCTCTCCCTTCCTCTCTCTGAAATCAATAAAGATATATTTTTAAAAATTTTTTAAAAGAAGAAACTCTTGCCTTTAACAAAAATTTAAAAAAAAGAAAAAAAGACAAATTTAATAAATAAATGTGTGTGTTCTCATTGCTCCATCAACTGGAAGTTGCCCTTTAAGTCTTCCTGTCCTCAGGCCTTCCTATTTTCTGAGATACAACAATATTGAAATTATGCCAATTAGTATTTCTACAATGGCCTCTAACTGTTCAAGTGAAAGGAAGAGTTTCACATCCCTCATTTTAAATCAGAAACTAAAAATAATTAAGTCTAGTGAAGAAGGCATGTTCAAAGTCCAGATAGTCTGAAATCTAGGCCTTTTGCCAACAGTTAGCCAAATAGTATATGCAGAGGAAAAGTTCTTGAAGGAAATGAAAAATGCTACTCCAGTAAACACACAAATGAGTAATCAAAAGAGCCTTGTTACTGACATGGAGATTGCTTTAGTGGTCTGGAGAGATCAAACCAGCCACAGCATTCCCTTAAACCAAAGCCTAATCCAGAGCAAGCTCCTAACCCTCTTCAATTTATAAAGACTGAGAAAGACAAGAAAGCTGCAGAAAAGTTTGTAGCTAGCAGAGGTTGGAACACAAAGTTTAAGGAAAGAAGCCATCTCCATAACCTAAAAGTGCAAGGTGAAGCAGCAAGTGCTGATGTAGAAGTTGCAGCAGGTTATCCAGAAGATCTAGCTAAAATATCAAAAGTGGCTGCACTAAACTACAGATTATTAATATAGATGAAACAGCTTTATGTGAGAAGATGCCATCTAGCATTTTTTTAAAAAAATTATCTTTATGTTGAAAGTATTACAGATGTACCCTTCCCCCCCCATTCATCCCCTCCTCCCCACTCCTTCCTCCTCCCCAGGCCTTCACTGTACTATTGTCTGTGTCTATGGGTTATGTATATATGCTTATAAATTCTTTGGTTAATCTCCCCCCCCCCCCCGCCCTTCCTTCTGAAATACGTCAGTCTGTTGCATGCTCCAATGCCATCTAGCACTTTTATAGCTGGAGAGAAGAAGTCTATACCTGGCTTCAAAACTTCAAAGTACAGTGGGAAGGGGAGTGCGGGGGACCGAGTAAAGGAAATTGAAGAGCTTTGCTAAAGAACATACATGCACAGCCCATGGACACAGACAAGAGTGTGGTGAAAGCCTGAGGAGGTGGGGGCTGGGTGGAGGTTGGAATGGGGGAACTCTGTAATAATGTCAACAATTTAAAAAAAGCTTCAAAGTACAATCTGACTCTCTTGTTAGGGACTAATGCAGCTGGTGCCTTCTTTAAGTTTAAGCCAAAGCTTATTTGCCATTCTGAAAATCCTAGGGCTCTTAATAATGATGCTAAATCTACTCTGCCTGTGCTCTGTAATAGAACAACAAAGCCTGGATGAGAGCACATCTCTTTACAGCATGAATGGCTGAATATTTTAATCCCATGGTAGAGACCTACTGCTCAGGGAAAAAAAAAAAAGATTCCTTTCAATTTCTCATTGACAATGTGCCTGGTCACCCAAGAACTCTGATGAACATGTACAACAAGATTAATGTTGTTTCATGCCTCCTAACACAACATAGCATTCTGTAGCCCATGGATCAAAGAGTAATTTAATTTTCAAGTTTTTTTATTTAAGAAATTTTGTAAGGCTATAGCTACTATAGACAGTGATTCCTTTCATGAATCTGGGCAAACTAAATTGAAAACATTCTGGAAAGAATTCACCATTATAAATGCAATTAAGAACATTCATGATTCATGGGAACGGGTCAAAATATCAACATTAACAGCAGTTTGGGAGAAGTTGATTCCGAGCCTCATGGATGACTTTCGGGGTGCAAGACTTCAATGGAGGACGTAACTACAGATGGGGTGGAAATAGCAAGACAACTAAAATTAGAAATGGAGCCTGGAGATGTGAGTGAATTGCTGCAATCTCAAGAAAAAACTTTAAGAAATGAGGATTTGCTTCTTATGGATGAGCAAAGAAAATGGTTTCTTGAGATTGAAACTACTGCTGGTGAAAAATCTGTGAAGATGTTGAAGTGACCAAAAAGGATTTAGAATATTACATAAAATTAGTTGATAAAGCATCAGCAGGGTTTGAGAAAGTTGATTGTAACTTTGAAGGAAGTTCTACTGTGGGCAAAATGCTATCAAACATTATTGCATGCAAAACAAAAATAATTCATAAAACGAAGAATCAATTAATGCAGCAAACTTCACTGTTGTGCTATTTTAAGAAATTGCCACAGCCACACCAACCTTCAGCATCCACCACCCTTCTTAGCTAGCAGTCTTCAACAATAAGGCAATATCCTCCTTCAGGAAAAAGGTTATGACTCACTGAAGGCTCAGCTAATGGTTAGCATTTTTTAGCAATAAGTACTTTTAATTAAGGTGTGTACATTGTTTATCTAGACACAATGCTATTGTAGACTTAATAGACTAAAGTATAGTATAAATATAACTTTGATATGCACTGGGAAACCAAAAAAAATGTGTGACTTGCTTTATTGCTGTATTTGCTTTAATGTTGTGGTCTGGAACCAAACCCACAATATCTCTGATGTCCCTGTATTGGTGGCCAGGGCCTTGGGTAAGGGGTAAATAGGGAGTGGCCCATGCCACTGGGCATGCACCATTTTAACCAGCATTCCACCCCAATAAATTTATCTGCGGCAGTATAATGAACCTAAAAGAAAGATGTCTGCTGAATTTATTGCTCGAATCAGGATCTAAGGAGTTAGAAGTAGTAACCGGAGAGTAAATTGCCTTTTCCAATAATAGTATAATGGGAAGTCCCCACAGGCTTTCTCCAATAAAGCCACCAAATTGCTGCATAAGCAAAGAACCAGAGTCCAGGTATCTGTCCCACAGAGGGCACATATTCCAGGTCACAACATAATAATCAAGCATATAGATTACATTTAGTCAGGGAAAACTTTTTCAACTTTTCCAACTCTCCTTCTTTCCCCACTGACCCTGGAGCAAACAGAAGGAGCAGATCCAGTTGTGGAAGAGGTGGGATGGGACCATTGGGTGCAGGTTATTTTATCTTTTCACTTTAAGCTCTTGAACCTGACTCAAGACAAGATCTCTCCTTGCAAATATAGAGATTAATCTAATTGTGAGGTTTACTTTTTTTATTCAGATTACATTGGACTTCTTAATATACATAAAATTGTGTTAAAACCGGAAATTTATCAGGTAAACTAGGGGATCATCTGAAGAAATTGTGCAAGGATAGAGATCTTATTAAGTGGGTCTGCAAGGGAAAAATACAAGAAAAAATTTAAAATTTGATGATTTTACTTTACTTCACCTTATTCAATAAATTATTCGACTCATGTATTTTTGAAATATTTCAAAAGTTAGTGTAAGAAATTATTTTTAAAGAAAACTTACAATATACTAAGTCTATTCAACTATTATTTCCTCTTTTTCAAATTTATTTCATTGACTGGAAAATGATATATCTATGGCAAAGCTCTTCGAAGTAGGTTTTACTGAATAAATATGACATTAACTGGCCAAATGTGTACTGACTATATTTTGAACAAGTGATTTCTATCTTTGTTTTCTTAGAAAGAATAAATAAAAAGATAATGCTGTTTAGGAGCAAAATTATATGTGGTTCATGGAGAGTCAATCATGAAAATTTTATCTGGACTGATTCTAAATGAAAAATCAGATTATACATTTTTTTAGAAACTGTCTTTTTTCATAATTCAGTCCTACAAGAAGAAAATAAGACACACATTGAATACATAGTTAATTTATTTGTGAAAGTCAATATATGGATACCATGCTCTCTCATGGAATATATGTGCTAATACATATAAAATGTATTCTCAAAATTAAGGTGTCCTGATATGGTTACCTTTTATGGTATCTGTCTCCCCTCAATGGACTGGGCACCTTTGGAACAACACTGGTGAGTTACCCATTTTCTCGTGCTTAGCACATCGCCTAGGCCTGGCGCACGGTGTACACCACAGAAATGATCTAGAAAAATGGATGCTAGGATGATTGACTGAAATCATTCTGTGAATGATTTCTGCTGGAAGACAAGAATCAGAGTGGGATCAATATCAGGAAAACACCATTTGAAGAGGATCCCAAACCTTTAACTTGCTCAGAAGTCCATATTCCTGTAGAAGCAAGGACCATGTCTCAGGGATCATTGGACTCACTTCCATACCTAGCACGATGCTGTGAACATAGAAGGGCCTCCGGAATAATCCACGCGTTGTGTTAAGTCCAGTGAAGCAAATGTGGTGCAGCTGGGCTTTGATCCCTGTAGCTCACGTTTCTCTGCGTGTCCACTGCTCTATTGTGTACGAGCTGGAGCTCTTCTAGGGCTTCACCCACGGATGCACGCCAGGAGGGAAGAAAACACGAAGTCATGCGAGCCGGTGTTATTGTGATCATTTGAATTCAGGTTATGGTCCTTTTCACCTCTTGTACTTTTTTCACTTCACAGTACATTTAAAGTATATAAATTGCATCCCAAATGCTTTTGCTGTGAATATTGTAACTCAACTAAATTGCATGCTTTTAGATTCCTTGATTATCCCAACGCTGCTCAGCCCAGCCACAGAAGTTCAACTTGAGAAATAAATGGCATGAATTTTGCCGCTGCATTTGTCACGAAGTCATGGAGAGACAATCTTCTACGTCTCTGTGCATCTACTTTTCAGTTGACAACATAGAAAAACACTGCTTTTCACCCATTTCTTCATAAATATGTAGGAGGGTTAACAAGTTTGGAAGCCAGATGCTAGCCATCGACATATGTTTTCACATAGCATTTTTTATTAGCTTGACCCTACATACTCCTTAAAACCTTCCCTAGAGGCCCAAAGTGTCCCATGAGTACCCTTGGAATAGATTCCTCATCTATAAGATTCTGGATCAATTTTTGTGGCATATAATTAATGAATAATTTGAATTCAGCATTAATGACTGACATTCTTGGACCAATACAAATCCAAGTTTTCTTGGGTTTATGCAGTGATATATGAAAAGAATGGAATCTAGAAGCAAAGCCATACCCGTGATTAAATCCCACTAATCACAGGAATCTGGAGAGCCACACACCTTTTCTCGTAGTGATATAACAGTCCGCCAAACCACTTATACAAGAAAAATTTAATTTAGCATTGAAAATGAGTGTTGGCTGAGTGGCAGTGACTCTCTATTCTTGTTTCTGCTTTATATCTAAATTCCAGGCTGGATGAGCTAGGGTATGTCTGTAAGAGTGTGAATTCTTTCTTCCATACCCCTTAGAACACATCATTCCACTCTGCAAAACTGAAAGAAATGAGATTAAAAGAATTTTTATAGTGTATCTTTTTATTGCTTAAGATTTTCACCTCTGGTACAAAGATTGTGTTAAATATTGTCATTTGAAGACAATGAGCCAAATTTAGTTGTATAGTAATCACAAATGGCAATTTTATTTTATATTTTGGATATTGAGTGTTAAACGGAAAGAAGTATATGACTTTCTTTGAACTTTCAGACCATTTAGTGTGGGGCTCCTGTTAACTTACAAAGTGATGAAAGGGACTGCATTTTGATAGCCTGGTATCTCTGAGGTTCTGTAGTTTAAGCCTAGCTTACCCTCCAGGGGAGTAGAGTTTATTTTTCTCTAGAAATGCACATTCTGGTCCGACCGGGCGTGGCTCAGCGGTTGAGCACTGACCTAGGATCCAGGAGATCGCGGTTGGATTCCGCATCAGGGCACAGGCCTGGGTTGCGGGCTCGATCCCCAGCAGGGGGTGCGCAGGAGGCGGCCGATCACTGACTCTCTCATCATTGATGTTTCTCTCTCTCTCTCTCTCTCTCTCTCTCTTCCTCTCTCTGAAATCAATAAAGATATATTTTAAAAAAATGTACATTCTGGAAGGTCAGGGTTCATATACATTACTTCTTTTGTGGTTCTTGGTAGAGAAGTGCAAATATTAGAGACCTTTCAATATATATAGATGTTGATAGATAGATATAGATATAGATAGATGATAGATGATATAGATAGATAGATATAGATGATAGATGATGATAGATAGATAGATAGATAGATAGATAGATAGATAGATAGATAGATGATAGATAGATAGATAGATAGATAGATAGATAGATAGATATAGATAGATAGATAGATAGATAGATAGATAGATAGATAGATAGATAGATAGATGATAGATAGATAGATAGATTAGATAGATAGATAGATGATAGAGATAGATAGATGATGATAGATAGATATAGATAGATAGATAGATGATAGATAGATGATAGATAGATAGATGATAGATAGATAGATAGATAGATAGATAGATAGATAGATAGATGATAGATAGATAGAGATAGATGATAGATAGATGATAGATAGATTAGATAGATAGATAGATAGATAGATAGATGATAAATAGATAGATAGATAGATAGATAGATAGATAGATAGATAGATGATAGATAGATAGATAGATAGATGATAGATAGATAGAGATAGATGATAGATAGATGATAGATAGATGATAGATAGATATAGATAGATAGATAGATGATAGATGATAGATAGATAGATAGATAGATAGATAGATAGATAGATAGATGATAGATATAGATAGATAGATATAGATATAGATGATAGATAGATAGATAGATAGATGATAGATAGATAGATAGATAGATAGATGATAGATAGATAGATAGATGATAGATATAGATAGATAGATAGATGATAGATAGATAGATGATAGATAGATGATAGATGATAGATAGATAGATAGATAGATAGATAGATAGATAGATGATAGATATAGATAGATAGATATAGATATAGATGATAGATAGATAGATAGATAGATAGATAGATAGATAGATAGATAGATAGATGATAGATAGATAGATAGATGATAGATATAGATAGATAGATAGATGATAGATAGATAGATGATAGATAGATGATAGATAGATATAGATAGATAGATAGATAGATAGATAGATAGATAGATAGATAGATAGATGATAGATAGATAGATAGATTAGATAGATAGATAGATAGATGATAGAGATAGATAGATGATGATAGATAGATATAGATAGATAGATAGATGATAGATAGATGATAGATAGATAGATGATAGATAGATAGATAGATAGATGATAGATAGATAGAGATAGATGATAGATAGATGATAGATAGATTAGATAGATAGATAGATAGATGATAAATAGATAGATAGATAGATAGATGATAGATAGATAGATAGATAGATAGATAGATAGATAGATAGATAGATAGAGATAGATGATAGATAGATGATAGATAGATATAGATAGATAGATAGATAGATAGATGATAGATGATAGATAGATAGATAGATAGATAGATGATAGATATAGATAGATAGATATAGATATAGATGATAGATAGATAGATAGATAGATAGATAGATAGATAGATAGATGATAGATAGATAGATGATAGATAGATATAGATAGATAGATAGATAGATGATAGATAGATAGATAGATGATAGATAGATGATAGATAGATATAGATAGATAGATAGATAGATAGATAGATAGATAGATAGATAGATAGATAGATGATAGAGATAGATAGATAGATAGATAGATAGATAGATGATAGATAGATAGATAGATAGATAGATAGATAGATAGATAGATAGATAGATAGATAGATAGATGATAGATGATAGATAGATAGATATAGATATAGATGATAGATAGATAGATGATAGATAGATAGATAGATAGATAGATAGATAGATAGATAGATAGATAGATAGATGATAGATAGATAGATGATAGATAGATAGATAGATAGATAGATAGATAGATAGATAGATAGATGATAGATAGATAGATAGATAGATGATAGATAGATAGATAGATGATAGATAGATAGATAGATAGATAGATAGATAGATAGATAGATAGATAGATAGATAGATAGATAGACATAAAAATATCTTTAACATATACATTGCAACCACTAAACTGTAAAGAAATATTCTCACATTTCTTACCAAGGGAAGTTTAAATATGGGTGTTTTAGAGAATGGCAATAACCACAAATCACTACTTTTAAAACATATTGCTGTAAACCTTAATGTATGGAAAAGTGTTTTCTTAGTTAACATTTTAGATAAGTTCTATACTCTTCCTATAAGTTACATGTTTTTCATATCTTAGAGGTTAGTTATCCAGTGATGTGGTATGAGACATCTAGTAAAAATTAACTATCTGAATCCAAGAACACAATAATTCTAAGTGGCTAACGTTTTTCATTCTGAGATTTAATCATGAATTTACTGAATGTTGCTATTAATAGTATAGTCATACTGGGTTGATTATGTCATCTAAGTTGAATAGGTTGTTGGAGTATTTAATATCCATGCAGGCTTTTGTGGGTTTTCAAAATCAGATTCCCTCTAAAATAGCATTAACATTTAAGAATACTATACATCCCATCCAAGGTCTTCCTTTCTTTTTCCTGCTTTCATGTATTAGATTTAAAATCCCAGGACTATATATACCAATAGTTCATTGTATGTTATAATACACCCTTTCTTTTCTATTCTCAACACTTGTTCTATACTATTATTAAAGTGCAACCTATGTGAGTGTGCTACAGAACAATGCCTTACCCTGGGAATAGGTGTGTGCAATTGTATTCTTTGTGGCAGATTTGATAAATTTCTAGGATGATACTGAGTACCTCTCCAACCTTAATGTTAGGTGCTGAGCTATTAAAAACCCATAAAATATTCATAAAGATTAATTATGGGAAAGAAAAAATAATAGTAGACACCAAAGTTTGTTTGAGAGCTCATATGAGGTCTCTTATAAAGATGTGTTATACTCGTAAAAATAAATAGGATTTAGAGACCCAAAAAGTGAAGGGCAGATGGTGTAAGTGTTGATACAAAAGTAGAAATTCCAGCATGTTCTAGAAATTGAAAAATTATTAATGACTGGAGCACAGAGAATGAAAATGAACAGTAGTTTTGAGTAAGTTCAGAGAGCAGATAGGAGCCAGATCCTGAAGGACCTCGCAGGTCATATTAAAGATTCAATACTTTATTCCTAGATGCAATGGAAAACAATGAACAGGTATCAAGTAGAAATGTGGCATTAAATGCATATATTTTTCTGACTACAGTGGTAGGATAGATTGGGGAGGGCATAAGAAAGAGTCCATTGCAGTCTTCCAGGCCAGAGACTCTGGTGACTTGGATTAGCATTTTCCGAGAAGATGTAGGCAAAAGGAAAGTGATTCAAGAAATGCTATGAATATAGTCTTCAGGATTTGGGGATAGATTATATAAGTGGAGATAAACATGGGAAGCATGTGAAAACAAGCTTCCAGTGGACAGCAGAAATAGTGGAAAATTAAAGACCCCTAAAAGTCTTCTCCTCCATAAAAGCAATGAGAACACTGGCAAAATTAATTAGAATTAAGCTTTTAGAACTCTAGCTATGAACCAAAGACTTCCAACAATTCATAATATATTGATTCAAGAAAACTGGCTTAATCCTGGTTAAAAAATAGTCCAATTTGTGGCATTTTAACTTGTCCTATTTTTATTTTCCCAAACCAATTTCACAGATGCTTTGAAAACCAGCCCAGAGTGGACATATAATGAAGGCAACAGAATACAGAGCCCATAAATAGTTCACAGATATAAGGCCCATTTGTGCTTGATAAAGGCTTCAAGGAAAACCAATATGAAAAGGATATTTTCAAGAATTAAAAGCAAAATTTACATGTTCATATTTTAAAAATGAATTTGACTCTTATACCAAATACAAAAAGTAACTGAAAAGAAATCATAGACATAAATATAAAAGCTAAAACTGTAGGATTCTTAGGGAAAGAAAACAGAGAATACATTCTTAGTAAACTTGGGTTTAGAAAAAGTTGTTAAATTAGACACAAAATCTCAAAATTATGAAAAAATTATAAATTAGACTTCATCAAAATTTAGAGCTTTTACTTATTTTTTTTTGGTTTTTGTTTAAAATATTACAGATGTCCCTTTTTCAGCCCAGTGACCCACTCCACCCCATCCCATCCCCCTCCCCAGTCCCTCTCCCCACCATTGTCCGTGTCCTTGGGTTGCGCATATATGCATATAAATTTTTTGGTTACTCTCTCCCCCTCCACCCACCGGCCCTCCTCAATCCCTGTGACCTTCGTCAGTCTCATCTATGCTTCCATGTCATTGAGTCTATTCTGTTCATCAGTTTATTAAGTTCTTTAGATTCCACGTATAAGCGAGATCATGTGATGTTTGTCTTCCTGTGCCTGGCTAATTTCACTTAGCATAATATTCTCCAGGTCCCTCCATACTGTCCCAAAGGGTACAAGATCCTTCTTCTTTACAGCTGCATAGTATTCCACGGTGTGAATGCCCCACAGCTTTTTTATCCACTCAGCTACTGATGGGCACTTGGGCTGTTTCCAGATCTTAGCTATTGTAAACTGTGCTGCTATGAACATAGGGCTGCATAGAGTCTTCCTGATTAGTTTCAGGATTCTTAGGATATGTTCCTAGAAGTGGGATCACTGGGTCAAAGGCAGCTCCATTTTTAATTTTCTGAGGAACCTCCATACTGTTTCCCATAGTGGCTGCCCCAGTCTGCATTCCCACCAGCAGTGTACTAGGGTCCCCTTTCCCCACACCCTCGCCAGCACATGTCGTCTGTTGACTTGTGGATGGAGCCATTCTGACAGGTGTGAGGTGACACCTCATTGTGGTTTTAATCTGCATCTCTGATGATCAGCGACGTTGAGCATTTTTTCATGTGTCTCTTGGCTATCTGTATGTCCTCTTTGGAGAGGTATCTATTCAGGTCCTTTGCCCATTTTTTAATAGGGTTGTTTGTCTTCCTCTTGCTGAGTACTATGAGTTCTTTGTACACTTTGGAAATTAGCCCCTTATCAGATACATCCTTGGCAAATATGTTTTCCCAGACTGTGGGGTTCCTTTGTATTTTGAGGCTGTTTTCTTTTGCTGTGCAGAAGCTTTTTAGTTTGATGTAGTCCCATATGTTTATTTTTTCTTTTGTTTCTCTTGCCCTAGGAGATGTATCAGTGAAAATTCCACTACATGGGTGAGCTTTTACTTTTTAAAAAGACACTGCTAAGAAAATGCCAATACAAACCGCAGACTATGAAAAATATTCTGAAAACATATATCACACAAAGGATTTATACTTAGATTTTATATACATATATATGTACTTGCAAGTCAATAATAAAACAAATGATTGAATTTTAGAATAATAGGCATACTATATGAATAGATATTTAATAAAAGAAGTTATATAGATAACAAATAAGCACATGAAAAGGTGCCCAAACTTTCCATTGGTGAAATTACATCAAAACCATAATATGGTATAGTACATATTCATTATATTGCTTAAATTTAAATATACTACCAATAGCAAGTATTTGTATCATCTGGAACTGTAACACATTTCTGGAGGAATGGCAACACAAGTTAATTTAGAAAACAGTTTGGCAGTTTCTTCAAAATTAACCATACACTGACATATTAATAAAGCCAAAAAATGGAAATAACTGAAATGTTTATCAATTAGTGAATGGATTAACAAAGCATGGTAAGTGTGAACGATGGAATGTTACTCAGCAATGAAAGTAGACAAACTGCTGTCACACAGAGTAGGGTAAATGAACCTCAAATGCATTAAGCCAACTGCAAGAGGTCAGAAACAAAACACTACACACTATACAATGCTACTGATATTCAGTTACAGAAAAGGTAACATCACAGTGATAGAAGGCAGACAGTAGTTCCAAGGGGCAAGGGAGTGAGGGGATCCACTGAAATATAAAATTAAGTTACTCATGAGATATCCAAGTGTAAAAGTCAAGCATTGGCTATATCGATTCACAGAAAAGAGATTTAGGTTAGAGATATAATGTGGGGATTACCGGTATATAAGTGCTTCTTGAAACAGTAAGAGTTTGCAAAACTGCACTGAATAGGATTGTAGACCCAAAGAGAAGAGGGCTTGAGATGGAACCTTGAAGCTCCTCAGCATGTGGAAATTATGTGAAGTGCCTACAGTGAGTTAGGCCGTCAGTGAATGAACTAGAAACATTCCCCTTCCCAGCTGCCTGTCTGAGTCAACCGATTTTCTTCATGTACTTTAACCACCCTCACAAAATGCAGTGGATTGGATGTAGAAGTAGGTCTAATTATCCAGTTGTCTTCAGTAAGGAGGTTAAAAATATTTGGAAAGCCTGGCCGGGCATGGCTGAGAGGTTGAGCATCGACCTAGGATCCAGGAGATCGTGGTTCGATTCCCGGTCAGGGCACAGGCCCGGGTTGCGGGCTCGATCCCCAGCAGGGGGCGTGCGGGAGGCAGCTGATCAATGACTCTCATCACTGATGTTCCTCTCTCTCCCTTCCTCTCTCTGAAATCAATAAAGATATATTAAATATATATATATATTTTTTTTTTTGAAAAATGAAAAACAATGTTATGCTATGTTGTTTCTTATATTTTGGTAACATATAGTAGTAAAATGTTATTTAAGTTAATATATAGTGGATTTATTATTATATTTAAATTAAAAATTAATACATATTTTAAAAATGTTTTCAAGCTTAAGTTCTAGCATAATAAATATCAATAAATATAACTCAGGTTAAAAGAAGCTCTTTGATATCTTCAATACACTACACACTATACAATGCTATTGATATTCAGTTACAGAAAAGGTAACTGAACGGTGCCTCGGTTTTCGAACGTCTCCATGGGCGAGCATTTCGGGTTACAAATGCCCTAAACCGGGGAGGAAACGCTTCGGTTTTCGAACAGGCCTCGGAAGTGGAACATGCCCCGTGGCTCCTGCTGAGGGCAAGCGCCTGAGGCCCGGCTGTCAACTGTGGATCCCTCGGTTTGCGAACATTTCAGAGCTCAAATGAGCTCCCGGAGCAGATCCCATTCGAAAACCGAGGCACCAATCATTTTATGAGGGTAAAGATATCCTGAAACCCTAGAGAACCGCTGACTTCAACAATACTTAAAGGGAAGTATGGCTGAGTGGTGAATACCTGTGAACATATATCACTACTAATTATTTTCAAATGTATTTGGAAATAATTACAGATTCACGTGGAGTTGCAAATATAGTATCAAGAGGCCCCATGTGCCCTTCACCCAGCTCTTCCCAGTAGTTATATCTTAGTAACCAGCCAACAGGCATTAGTAACCTCATGGAACCACCACTGCAATCAAGATACACACGGTTCCATCACCATGACGTTCTCACTGAGAGTGTCTTATTGTGGGTGTTCTAAATAACTTCCAACTGCTGAACTTATTTGATGGCTACCTTATATATTATTTTGGAAAAATAGTAGATTAAGAAACTTGCATATTATAAAAAGTTTAATCATTATTTTACAATATCTTCAAAAAGGAAGAAATTGGGTTATATGTCAACACATAGGACTCCTAAGGTTTAATACAGTGACACTGCATTGAGATTTGGCCTTATGTATACCATGGGTCAAAGTTTTGGGATAAAATGACAGGTTGAAAATATCATACCTTGATTTTTTCTCAAATGACAGGGGAGAGTCAAAGCCAAGCAGGATCTCACTCAAAGAAGTTACCTGTGACCCACTTGAACTTGGAGCCCTTTGGATTCAAAATGTGTCTGAAATCATGCACAACACCTTCAATCTCTCTTTCAAAGAAAGGTCATAACTGCCTTTTCTCCCATTCCAAGTGTGCCTTCTATAAAATCTTTCACAGGTGAAAACAGTCTCAGCCAGCCTCCAATAAATTACTTTCAGTCTTAGGACACTCACTTTTTGAGAAAGCCCATGTCACTTGGTAAGTTGTTCCTGCTGTTTTTCCTGATATTGATCTAAAAATCTGTTACCCTAATGTTTTCACTCTTTAGATATAGTTCACCCTTCTAGACTCAGAGTAAGCAATCCCTTTTCTTATCCTTCAAATGCTTGTACTATGTTTTAAATCCTATCTCTTTAAGACTCCCTTATTTAGGCTAAACATTTCCTGTATTAACTATCATCATGTACACTGGCTATCAGGCCTCTTAGCCTTTTTCATTGGACTTATTTGGAAAAGTGCCAGTTTGTTAATGAACCTTTTAAATAGTGGCATCCACAAAAAAAAAAAAAAAAAAAAAAATACTGTATTTTAGGTATGGTCTAATTTATGCAGAATATCTCCAATAAAGTATATAATTTGGGACCATCAAGCCTTGAAGTGTCATAAAAAGATACAGATAAATAAATTAATTAACTTAATTTCAGGCTACATTATAACAAAAAAGTCTTAGTAGCACAGAAAGAAATAATTATAACTGGGGACATTTCTCTTTATAAAACAAAGAGCTGAATTCTTGGGGAAGTACTACATTCATGCTTGGATTTCTATCATGCCAGTACTGAATTGGCTCTTCTTGGTGCAAAATACAAAAAGGAAATATTTTTTTTTTCTGCAAAACCAAATTTACTTTCACTTTACCACTTCTCCGACTACCATGTTGCATTGTTAACAAGATAACAGACCCCAAATGGACTCACTTATGCTCAGCTCCACGTCACCAATTTAGAATTTAATTACAGTTTTGGCTCTCCCAGAAATGGAATCTTAAAGCAGTCAATCAGGAATCGCCTGGTCAGCACTAGTTAGGTGATCTGCCTGATAGATCCCTGCCGTTCCCAAAGGAAAGTGAATCTGCAATAACCAACCCATTTTTTATTTTTTTTGCCAAGTACAACTTTCCTGTTTCTGTTCCCTTCTGCCTGTAAAAGCCTTTCATTTTGTAAAGCTTGTCAGATCTCCTTTCTATCTGATATATTGGCTGCTGTCCAATTTGAATCGATTTGGGCTCAAATAAACTCAAAATATTTAACTTGCCTCAGTTTTGATTTTAACAACATAAACCTCAAGAGTTCCTCAGCATATTTACTTTCTTTCCATCTACTGATAGCCCTTCTGAGCCCATGCTATGGCACTGAGGAAATACTGTTTTGGGGTCTTGATTTAGAAGACATAGTGGAAGCCCTTGCAAGATTTACAAATTTGGCAAAATGAATTGGTAACCCCTGAGCATCACAGCAACAATCACAACTTGTGGCTCTATTCTAATCAACATACCAAACAACCAGAGAGGCGCACAGACATAAATTGAAAGTATTCTTAATTTCATGTCCTGGAATTCTATAGCTAGAAGAAATCTGGAGAGATCGTCTAGTTTTTACTCCTATAGCCTTCATATAGATGATCTGCTAACTATACCAGGGCAGAAGGTTTATTCTATTATCTCTTCATAGTTTTCAAGAAAGTCAGCCTGAAAAACCTTCAGCCTTAATTTAAGACAATTTCCACTGAGCCCTCTATGGAGACTATGTTCAATGCTCGTAAACACACACACACACACACACACACACACACACACACACCACACAGATTTTGGAAAAATTGTGGTGCTGGTGGTAGCATAGTTTTTAGATCTCCCTAAATCCCACAGACAAATTCCCAAATTGTCAATAAGAGAATTTAGCAAATATTATTCCTAGAGAAATATCCGTTCAACCAAATAATAAGGTATTTGGGGTTATATTTTGAATCTTTGGGTAACTTTTTACTTTATATTTCTAGGATTATGTCAAAAGGATCAGAAAATCAATATTTTTCTAGTGACTCATTTTGTTATATTTTACAAATATAGTTCTGTATGATAGAATGCAAAAACCAAACAAGCCTGTTTTTCGGTCACAGATAATTTGAGACTCGCTACTTTAGAGGTGTTGCTTTCTTGGTGTTTACACAGTTTTGTGGGACTTGGGAGGCCTAATGTGGGTTATCCTCTGTCTTCATGCACTTATCCTTTCGGAATCTAACTGTAACCACCATGCGAAGAAAATTGACAGGCATTCCTTATCAATAACCCTGTAAAAAGAGCACTACTTTTTTTGGGTAGTTTGGATGATTTAAACACTGCCATGTCTGAAAATATAGCATGATGGATTTTCTGCACCTTTAATTCCCTGGCTTTTTAAACTGTTCTGAATATGCATTTCAGAGGTATTTATATGAAGGAAAAGGGGACCAAAAAGGCATTTCATGATAATATTAGCATAATGCCTCCAGCCATTTAATGAATATCTTTCTGATTTAAAAAGCAAAATGTTTTATTGTAAAAACACTGGAATATGTAGATTAACCAAAGAAAAATTAATATCATAAGAACCTACCACTCAATGATAGTCACTCTTAATATTTTTTTGTTTTTGTGTATGTACTTTCAGTCCCATCTCCCTCCGCCTCCCTCCCTCCCTCCCTCCCTCCCTCCCTCCCTCTCTCTCTCTCTCTCTCTCTACCCACACACACCTTATATGAATATACATATCAAATAAAATCCACACATATCATTTTTAAAATATGGCGATAATATTCTATTTTGAAATAATTTCATATCCCCAATAGACAGCTGTCTTTTCATCATTTACATGGCATACAGCATCTGTTTACACCGATTGAATTTCCTTACTTAAAAGCCTGTTAATACCAACTGACCATGTGGCCTAACAGATAAGGTGTCTGATTCTGGATCAGAAGATTTAGAGTTCAAGTCCTTTAATGGTTCTTACTTCCTGCTGGGCAAAAGCCTTATTAAGAAATGTCAACTTTATTGAAGATACTGTAGAGGAGCCAGACTAGGGAGTTGATATCATACCCCTGCATCCCATTGCCCTTTCTTACTCCTACCTCAAAGAAAATATCCATAGAACTAACAATTTTAAATTTATTTCATACATTTCTGTTCTTAAAATTCCTTCTTGGTCAATCTCAGAAAGGCATACATAATTTTTATTCCTGCAGTTTCTTACTAGCTACTTTTTTTCCCCTTCAGAATTTTTCCAAGGTAGTTTCACCTGCTGCACCCATGTACTTTGTAGGATAATTCATTTCTGTCTCACCTGCTACCCCAGTGCTTATGAGCATTCCCATCAAGGTGCTCAGCAAAGCATAAGCCCTTCAGCAAATAGGACTCACCATTTTCTTAAAGGCAATAAAGTACAGAGATAATGTTTATTACTTTTACAGTACTTTTTTTTACTTATAATCTTAGTATTTCTACAGATTCTTATATATTTTTTATTACATAAACCTTTATTCCTAAATATATTCCACCCTATCAATTGCCATAATTAATTTAACCAAATCCTAATACTGGAGCATTTAAGTAGTTCATAAATTGTCTTATAAAATATGTTGCACTGAACATACTTTAGACAACTCTTTGGAACATCTCTGATTATTTGCTTAGTTATTGCAGAAGTACAGGCAAGGAAATAAGAGTGAGTGCTTATATTAGGCAATAGGAAAGGTCTAAAATCAATGATCTAAACTTCCACTTCAAGAGACTAGAAAAAGAAGAGCAAAATAAACTCAAAACCAGCAGAAAGAAGACAACAAGAAAGGTAACAAGAGTAAGCAATGAAACTGAGACCAGAAAAATAATAGCTCACTTCAATGACTCTGAAAATGTTATTACAATTCATAAACTTCTATTCACACTAACAAAGAAAAAAAGAGAAAAAGTTACAAATTATGAACCTCACAAACAGAAGAGGAAAAATTGCTGTAGACCTCACTGATATATAAAAAATACAAATGGAATATTAACAACATTTTATGTGCATTAATGCTACAATTTAGAGCAAGTAGACCAATTCCTTAAAAGAAACAAATGAGCAGCACTACCAATGAAGACTAGAAAATCTAAATAATTTTGTATTATTTAAAGAAATGGTACATAATTTTTTTTCAGCAAAAAATTCTCTCAGTCCATATATCCCTTTAAAATTGAAACTGAATGTTTTAGAGAAGTTTTAGATTAACGATAAAATTGAGGGATTTCTCATATACCTCTTACCCCTACACATGCATAGCCTCCTCCATTATCAACATCTCTCACCAGAGTGGTACATTTGTAACAGGTAGAGAGCCCACAATGACATAATTACCAGAAGTTCATAGTTTACATCCTGGTTCACTTTTGGTGGTGTATATTATATGGGTTTGGATAAATGTGTAATGACATGTATCCATCTTAATGGTATTATACAGAGTATTTTTGCTGCCCTAAAAATCTTCTGTGCTCCACTAGTTATTTTCTATCCCTACTTCTCACCTCTGGCAACCACTGATCTTTTCACTGTCCCTGTAGTTTTGCCTTTTACATAATATCATATAGTTGGAGTCATATAGTGTGTGGTCTTTTCAGATTAGCTTTTTCAGTAATATGCATTTAAGGTTCTTCCATGTCTTTTCTTGGGTTGATGGTTCATTTCTTTCTACCACTGAATAATGTTCCATTGTTATAACTGGATGAACTACAGTTAATTTATCTATCTACCTACTGAAAGATATCTTGGTTTTTTCCAAGTTTGGCAATTATAAATAAAGCTTATATAAGCTTCATTGTGCAGGATATTGTGTGGGCATAAGTTGTCAAGTCCTGTGGGTAAATACCAAGAAGAAAAATTGCTAGATTGTGTGGTAAGAGTATGTTCAGTTTTGTAAGAAACTACCAAATTATCTTCCAATATGACCGTACCATTTGCACTCCCACCAGCAACGCATGAGAGTTTCTGCTGTTCCACATCAAGCATTTGGTATTGTCAGTGTTTTGGATTTTGGCCATTGTAATAGGTAGGTGTGTAGTGGTATCTTATTAGAGTTTTAATAAGCATTTATCTGATGATATATGATGTTGACCATCTTTTCATATGCTTATTTTCTATCTATATATTTTCTTTGGTAAGATGTCTGTTAAGGGCTTGAGACAATTTTTTAATAAGGTGGTTTGTTTTCATAGTGTTGTGTTTTAGGAATTGTTTGTATATTTAAATAACAGCCCTTTGTTAAATGAGTCTTTGGAAAAATTTCCTCCCAGTCTCCCAGTTTGTGGCTTGTCTTCTTCTCTTGACATTGTCTTTCACAAGTTGTTTTTTTTTTTTTTTAATTTTATGAAAAAATTTAATTTGACAATTATTTCTTTCATGGATTGTGTTTTTAGTGTTGTACCTGAAAAGGCAGTGCCATATTCAAGGGCATATAGGTTTTCTCCTATGTTATCTTGTAGGAGTTTTATAGTTTTGTGTTTAGCATTTAGGTCTGTGATTCATTTTGAGTTTATTTTTTGAATGGTGCAAGTCTGTGCCTAGATTTTTTTTTTTTTTTTTTTTTTTGGTTGTCAATGTCCAGTGGTTGGAACACCATTTGTTGAAAAGACTGTCTTGGCCCATTGTAATTCCTTTTCCCATTGGTAAAAGGATCAGTTGACTATATTTATGGCAGTATGTTTCTGGGCTCTCTATTCTGTTTTATTAACCTGTGTATTCTTTTGCCAATAGCACATTGAATTCATTACTTTATAGTGAGTCTTATTTATGTATTTATTTAGTTGTTTATTTATTAAATTTAAGTACAGTTGATTTACAATGTTATATTAGTTTCAGGTATATAATAAACTGATTCAAGATTTATATACCTTACAATGAGATCACCACACTAAGTCTTATTTCAATATTATTGACTATATTCCCCTTCACCTTTCTCACCCATCCTACCAAATGCCTACTCTCTGGCAAAAATCGGTTTCATCTCTGTTTCTATGAGTTTGAGTTTGTATTTGTTTTGCTTGTCCACTTGTTTTGTTTCATAAATTCCACATAGAAGTAAAATCATATGGTAATTGTCTTTATCTGACTTATTTCACTTAGCGTAATACCATCTAGGTCCATCCATGTTGTCACAAATGGTAAGATTTTATTTTTTTATTGCTGAGTACTATTCATATCTATATCTACATATCTATAGATATAGATATGTAGATAGATATATGTGTGTGTGTGTGTGTTTATATCCCATCTTCCCTATCCATTCACCTTTCCATGGACACCTAGGTTGTTTCTCTATCTTGGTTATTGTAAATAATGCTGCAGTGAACTTAGGAGTGCATATTTTTTTTTACTTAGTGTGTTGAACTTTTTCAGATAAATACCCAAAAGTGGAATTTTTGGGTCATATGATAGTTCTATTTTTAGTTTTATGAGGAATCTCAATACTCCTTTCCATAGTGAATGCACCATTATGCATTCCCATCAGCAATGCATGAGGGTTTCCTTTCCTCCACATCCTGACCAAAACTTGTTCTTTGTTGACTTTTCGACAATAGCCATTCTGACAGTTGTGAGGTGATATCTCACTGTGGTTTTGATTTGCAGTTTCCTGATGATTGGTGATGTCAACTATCCTTTCTGATGTCTGTTGAAATCTGGTAGTGTCAGTCTTCCAACTCTTTTTTTCTTTAATATTGTGTTGACTATTAGTGGTCTTTTGCCTTTCAATAAAAACTTTAAAATCATTTTGATATCCACAAAATAACTTGTTGAAATTTTGATTTGGATTGCATTCTCTGTAGATCAAGTTGGGAAGAACTGACATCTTGACAGTATTGAATCTTCCTGTCTATGAACATGGACTATCTCTTCATGTATTTATTTATTTTTAAAAATTGTTCATCAAAGTTTTGAAATTTCCCTCATATAGATCTTATACATATTTTGTTAGATTTATGCCTAAGCATCTCATTTTGGGTAGTGGTAAAATAAATGGTATTATTTTTTTTTCTTACACCAACTGGATTTTATCTCTTTTTAAAGTTTGTCTAATCAATGTGATTAAAATTTTGCATTTTGTAATGCTAATTTATATCATTGGTTTGATGTCCTTGAACAGTAAGTTTTTCCAAAAATTGGATAATTTCCATGTTGTAGGATAAGGGATTCCATAAGATTTAGCTTTGCACTAATTAATAGAGTTTATCTCCACTCATTTTTCTTCATGTTTTTGTGTCTTTGGAAGTCAAGTTAAAACGGAGCATTTTCTGTTCTCCACTCAAGTCTGTTTCCACTAGGAGGGCAATATTAAGGTTTGGAAATGAAGAAAACAAAAACTGGAACCATTTAGAAATGCAAACAGTGAGAAAATAAAGTTGCCTCTTCTCATCCTTAATGAGTTTTTCAAATGATCTACCCTTTTCTGCTGCATTGCAGAGATTGTTTGGGGGGGGGGGTTAGAAATTTGATATACAGACCAATTCAGAAAAAAGATCTGAAATACATCATTTTATTTCTAATTGATAGTGAATTGGTGCCAAATGCTCTCTGATCCAGTTACATTTGTCATTTTTGGATGCCTTTATTGGCATAAGACCTATAAACACCAGCCGGTCACGATTAGAAGCTTGTGAACTGGATGACATTCAGTTTGCCATTAACTTTCAGGCACTGAGATCCAGCCAATAACAGAATGCTTTACAGTGTACTAACTGATCTGGTAACTTGAACTAGGACCCCTTAGCACAGGGTTAGAATGACAACTTCCTTTACAGAAGAGAGGGTGTTTTATATTAGGTACAACTGCATACAAGTTTTTAGCATCTAGAAAGCCTGGCAGGTTTAAAAAAACAACTTCCACTTCAATGTTTCAGAAAGAAACAGATTGTGAAACCAAATGACCCCAGGAAGAAGCAGTTTCCCTTTCCTCTTCTGAGTAGACTCTATCAGAACAGCCAAATCTGAATAAGAATTAACTCCAAAATTAGCATTTCAAAATTGAATAAACTCCTTAGGTTATCCAATTAGATATAGCTCCTAGTTTATATGTATGAAGAAAAGCAATTGCCCAAAAGAGATTTATTGATCACCTACAATGTGCCAAAGAATGTGCTTCACACCACTGGGACAAAGACGCAAGGGTAAGAGGGTATGTCCCCTGCTCAAAAGGTATTTAGGTGCTACTGAGATAAAGAAAAGTAGTTCATGAAATAAATAACAAAGTGAAATGTAGTAGGATTGATCCCAGGTCAGGGCACATACAAAAATCAACCAATAAACGTGTAAATAAATTGAACAACAAATTGATCCCTCTCTCTCTCTGTCTCTCTCTTTCTCTCCCCCCCTCTTTCTATCTCTATAAAAACCAATAAATAATCTAAAATAAAATGTTGGTTAAATAACCCTTGGGCAATACAGGTCAGAGAGACTTTTAATCAGGGTTAGAGAAAACATATTTTCTTGTGTGCCTGAATTGTCAGGGGAAATTTTGTGCAAGAAGTACTGTGGAGAGATGCCCTCATGAAGGAAGGCCTTGTGGGTTTCCACACTATTTGGGTTTTGCTAAAAAAACACACAAACATTCTAAAACCTGAAAATGAATTTGTAGCAGCCCCCATCTAGAGGTCTCACACTGCTTCTTACATGCCTAGCCTAGCCTTGGAATATTTAAGAACTGAGAACACTTTAGAACTACCCCCCATTTCCCATTTCAGTGTCTAAGACAGGAATGATTTTCTTTCAGACGACCAATAGAAACGCACACTGAATTTACCAGCATACTTTCCTCAAGTGAATGGCACCTAGCAGGACATTTTCTAAGTGAGAAGGGCACTCCATTATTGAATTGTTGTAATTAACCTTAACATCACTGCTCAATATTGAGTACTGTAACAGCAAGTACTGAGGTTACTCTTCTAGACACAGGACTCACTAATAAGTTCATGAATCAAATGATACATCTCATAAGTTCAGAGCCATGAGTGATGAGCCTTATCGGAGCTAAATAATATGCCTGGCTCTCCCTTTGCTATTAATAACTATTCTGGAATTAGAATATTCCCTTCAAATTTCAAGTCACTCTTTAGTCTCAATAATTGTATAATCTACACTACAAAAGCTCCTTAGATCTCTGGCAATGTGCTTTTAGAGTGGAAAAATAAAGGAAAGCACTTTTACACGTTTGTGGTGCTGAAAGATTTGCCAGCAGTGCTAGGCTGTGGGCTGTCACCAGGCCCTGAGACATGAATCTCTTGTGGTCATTTTAGTGCTTGTGTAACTCAAAAAGGCTGTGGACTTAAACTGAAATTTCAAAATGATTAGTCCATGTTTGCCTCTAAAGTAATTGCTCCAACTATTCTAAGAGGACGACTGAGAGCCTAAACTCCCCAAATGACTTACCCCATACATTGTGGATAGCTCAGCAAAGCTTCAGCAGGGCAGCCAGTGATATTTAACTTCTTCATTCAAGTTGCCTACCACCTGAAGGCTGAGACAGAAATACTGTTCTGGGGGGAACAGCACATAATGAGCTCCCGTGAATATAGCTTGAGTAGTTCTAAATAAGACCTGGTTTTAATTCCATGAGGGAAGCACCAAGGGGACTACATATCTTTAGCAGTCCACAAATAAAGTCTAAGAATGGCTTTTTGAGTCTCCTTCCAATATGTGAAACTTGTTGGAGATTTGATTAGACCAGCCTTGTTTCCTAGGCTCTGGTCAAATCTTGGACTATAATCAGAACCTGAAATAACTGTCAGAAGAGGTTTACCTGAGTTGATTCTGTGTGCCCTTGTGGCTATTGATATTAATGGAAATTAAGAGCTCAAATAAAAATATACTTTCACTTCCCTGCTTTAGAAGCACCCTGGGTGATACATGCTCTCCCCCCTCCCCCTTTTTTGGGAAACCTATTCAAGTTAATTCTGAAGATTAAGTAATGTTCTTGGATGTCAGTACTGGAAGACACCTTAGAAATCAACTAACTCCAGGTATTCATTTTACATGAGGAAACTGAGGCACGGATGGGGAGTGATTTCTAGGTTACACAGCTAGTTGGTGGCAGCCCGAGAAAGACAACTTTGGTCAGCTTTCAGTTCAGTGATGTTTCTAATATATTCGGGAGAAGAAAGACATTCCAAACTGGAGGTACAATCACAGGTGCCAAATGTTGCAGTTCATCGTAGGTCTCAATATTTCTTTGAAGAATTGAGCTTAAGGTGATGTTGATAATAGCACCTCAAATTTGTATGGAGCTTTACAGTACATAAAGTGTTTTCAAAGGTATCATTTTATTTGGTTGTCCTAACATGTCTTGAAGGAAGACAGGGCAGAATATATGTTTCATTTGAAAGAGGAGGGACTGAAATTCAGAGAGGATGTGAAGCGCGCCAAATTAATTACCTTTCAACCATTGTGTTTTCCTGAATCCAAGCTCAGTAGACTTGAACCTTGCACCAGATAGGAAAGAAGCTTGTCAAATATATGAGCAAATTTTGTTTTGCCCAACTAGCATAACTTTAGTCTATTTTATGCAAGTTTCTCTTAAGTCTACTCACCACCATATATACAATTAGTAAGGATAATAGCTAATATTTACTGCATCCTTTGCTTTGTATCAGGCATTGCCCTAAGCTATTTAAATTTATTTACTTATTGGATACCCACTAAATTGACCCGGCAGAGTAACACTATTACTATACTTATTTTATAGATGAGCAAATTAAGGTACAGAGAAGTTAAGTAACTTCTCCAAAGTCACCAACCTAATAAATAATAGAGCCAAGAATTGGGCCTAGGCACTGTGGACTGCAGAACATCCATTCAGCCACCACTGTCAATATTGTCACTCTGGAGAGCTAGAAGTGGTAACGTTGCTAGCCTTGGCACACTCCAAATATCACTGTGTAATGTGTGTTGGCTCAATAATCCAAAAAGATCTTCAGTGTTTTACAGCCATTGTCTACAGCATGGGGCTGAAAGAGATCAGACAATTGAGAAAAGAGTGGCTTTATTATGTAGGAAACATTGAGACTTGATGGCCCATGATGATCCTAAACAAGCCATTAGAGCTCTTTTATCAAAAATATTATTTTATAAAATGTCCCCAAATAGGTTTGCATTAAAAGAAAAAAAAAAGATTACTTTAAAAGAAACATATTTTGTTTTTCCAAAACTTGTGTTCCGTCAAATGTTGTGTACATATACCTGATAGCCAATAATAACTTCAAAAGAAAAGGAAATAATACAGGTTTAGGGAGAAAGCAGTCTAAATGTAACGGCCACACATATTGATGACTCAGCTGTCGTGACAAAATGTATTGTCATCAGTGCACCTACGCACAATGTAATAGCTATCAAATGGTTATTCCCACAAAAACAATATCAAAGATTATAAATGAACTCATAAAGGGAAAGCCTGAGTAAATGTAAATTTTAGTTCTTTTGAGGTGTTATAGCAGAAGCAAGATGCTCCTTAATAATGTTGCCTTCTGGTACCACAGAGGATGCTTCCAGAACCCAAGTAAATGAGGAAGGTGAACATCCTTACCCTGATTCCTTCCCAATCCTCTATTAAAAAATAAAAAAATAGAAAATAAAGAATGACATGCTTTTAGTTGCCACTGCCCATGACGCGTCTGTCTGTCCCTTTGTCCCTCTTCCAGTTCCTTCACCCCCTCCATTCCTTTTCTTCCTTCCTCCCTCTTTCCCTTTGTCCACCGAATGTGTTTGGAGTGCTAGAGATGAAATAATGAACAAGACACAGACAACATCTCCACTCTCATTTAGCTTAAAATCAAGTGGGAAAGGCTGCCTTTTACTTCTTTAATCGCACTGATGAGCGTGTCCTTGGGAACGGACACAGACCTTCTGCAGGCCTGGGACAAGGCTGCTGACCTGGGAGAGGGTCACCGGAGCTGTCAGGGGAGGTTTCACCCGAGAACGTAATTTTTGTAAGTTATGATTTTAAGAATAAGCAGCTGTTAATTAAGTGAAAGAGGCAAGTCCCATGGCAGGGCAAGACTAAAGATTGCTCCAGGTCTTAACAGCCAGGAGGGGCATAATATAGTCCAGGAAATGGAACAATGCCAAGGTGACCGTGACACAACAGGGCACATCCAGGTGCAGTTTAGTGTTGGGAAACCTATTCAAGTTAATTCTGAAGATTAATGAATGTTCTTGGATGTCAGTACTGGAAGACACCTTAGGAATCAACTAACTCCAGGTATTCATTCTACAGGAGGAAACTGAGGCACGGGTGGGGAGTGATTTCTAGGTTACACGGCTAGTTGGTGGCAGTCCCACCTCTTTCCCACCTCCTTCAAGTACAGTACCCAGCCCAGCCCAGCACAGCAAGCTGTAGAAAGTGTCTCGTTTACTGTGGGTTGAGGTGACAACCTGAAGGAGGCGTCTGGCTGACCTTCTGCAGAGCCTGCTGCTGGCTGGAGCGCAGCACAGCAGCCTGGAGGCTGGTGGGACGGGAAAGTCACAGAGCAAGGCCCAGTGCCTGTCACCGTCTGCGTGGGCCTCGCACTCCCCCTGTGACCAAGGGAATCTCCCCATGCTCAAGGGGGTATGGTGCCCAAGGGAGCGTTCCCTTGGGCTGATTCCATGCTTGAGATCACCCTCTGTCTGTCCAGCTTCCTGCGTTTGGCTTGTGTCCGTCTGCTCTGGCCGGCTCAAGAAAAAAATTGTGTCATTTTGGTGATTCTGCACATGAGTTCAATGTTCTTATGTTTGGGTTTAGAACAGCCATTGCACAACATAAAGACAAATGGTAATTTTCACCTAAAAGGTTTTTTGTCTTTTCTTTACTTAAGACAAAATTTAATAAAACATTTTTAATAAAGCTCCATGAAAAGAGAGACTGGAAGACAGACAAACAAACCTTTATACTTTAACACCCTTAATGACACTTTTCCCTGCTCTTTTGGCAAGAGGCCCCGTATTTCCTTTTCCACTGAACTCTTCAAATTATGTAGCTGGCTTTGGGTGCTAGATATTTTTGTATTCCCAAAATATTCTTGAGCTTTGTTCTGGAATGTAGTTAAGTTATTTGGAAGCAGTTTGGTCCTTTCAGGTCTTGCTTTTAAGATTTGTTAGGTGAGGCTGGAGCAGTATTAGTCTAGAGCTGGTTATTTCCCGCAACTGAAGCACAGCCCTACTGTGTACCCTACTCAAGTCTCTGTGAATCAGGAGGTTTTCTCGTCTGGCTGGTGGAAACAGTCGTTCCCAGCCTTGCATGAGCCTGGGCACCTTTATCTCTGCTTCTTTTGGGAGGGATCTGGTAGTTTCCTCGCTTGCATGTATTGATCAGCACTCTGCTGAATACTTGAAGGGGAACCTTCCCAGGTCTCAGAAGTTCTCTCTCTGTGAGGTTTGCTCCTCTCCTATATTTTGTCCCGTGAACCCTCGCCGGCCTTGATCTCTCTGGACTCAGCTCTGTCCCCTCAGGGAGTCCACAAGGCTCCACCTGAATTCCTCCGCTGTGCTCTGCAGCCTGGAAATCATCAAGGTAGCAACATGCAGAAGTCATAGAGCTCACCTTGTTTCTTGTCTCTTAAGGATCGCTCTCCTTCATTGTCTCATTTTCAGTGCCTTGAAAAAAGTTGTTTTAATGCAAAGAACAGACTGATAGTTGCCAGAGGGGTGGGGGGCTGGGAGGGGTGAAAAAGGTGAAGGGATTAAAAAGTACTAACTGGTAGTTAAAAAATAGTCATGGGGGTGTTGGGAACATGGTCAATCATATTGTAATAACTATGTATGGTGTCTAGTGGGTACTTGAAATATTGGGGGATCATTGAGTAAGGTACATGATTGACCACTATGCTGTACATCTGAAACAAACACAAAATAGTGTTCAAAGAAAACTGTGATTGAAAAGTACAATTTTTAAAATATATATAGTTGTTTTATTTTGTGTTCCAGGGTGTTTTTGTTGTGGTGGTTGATGTTTGGGGTTTTTTTGGTTGTTTTAGGTGGGAAAGTAAATCTGGTCCCCATTATTCCAGCTTGGCCAGTATTGGAAGCCTCATGGTTTCTTTAGCAGCCAAGTCACGTCATCATACAAAAAATTCTGGTCAACAATTAAGTGGCATTTCTTTTATCAGTCTTGATAGTAGAGACAGACATGGATTATCACAACAGATATGTAGCGGCACTGATCCCTGAGTCTGCAGAGGAAAGCATGCTTCCAGTCCAAACTGGAAGCTTGGTTTTCTTGATCAGGCTCAAAGAAAAATGATAACGAAGCCTAAAGGCTGTAACGTTTTCTAATTTATGCTTTCTCTCACACTTTCCCCTCTGGCTGGGTTTACATGCTTGTCTCCCTCCGGTACCCTTACTTCTTTCTAGAGATACCTAGAAAATATGAAGCTTACTAGGATTCAATTATCCATTTGAAAAGAACACTAGGACATTTTTCTGTCTGAATTTTGTCTTAATGAATTAGCAATAGAAAAAAATGTTATTTTAGGATTATCTGAATACTAACTCCACAAATAAATTTTAATTTGCCTAAGAATGGAATCAAAGCCAAAATCAGCATCAGAATATAAAACCAAGACTTTCCAAGCAATCCTCTTTTATTTTTCTTTAACTGAAAAAATTTTTACCAGTAAGACTAAGTGAAAGGTACCATATCAAATTCACTCAGAAATTCATTAACTGCTAAGTGTGAAGAAGTTTTATTTACTAATACACTCGTATTTTTCCTGAATTATTATCTTTACGTGCACACAACTGCAAAGGTTGGTGACAGGAGGAGGAGACCTCCTCTGTAAAAAATGGGGAACCATAGCTCAGACTTAAAAATTTGCTGTTGGAAATTCTATATATTTGAGTTCTTAAGTAAGCACTAACAGGGTTATGTCCTGCTGCCTTTGGTTTTCATTGTGGTCATCAATGAAAAGTTAGACTTGCAGATAAAGGTGTCTTTCAAAAAATAATTGGCTCTAGAATAAGCTCTCTTTGTCTTATTAGCTGTATCATTTTTAGGTGCAATGCATCAATTATGAGAACAAGACAGAAGGTACAGTGGAAAAAACTAGGTTCAGTTATTCGGGTGTAGGCTTAGCTATCGATGTGTTTGTTGATGACAGTTCCTGTCTACTGCAAAAAGAAAATCAATCTATGCTGCTGTCTAGGATCTATTTTTACCTCACTCCAAATGCATTATCTGCTGGTATATATCTTAACAAATGCATGAAAGTTGATTTTTAAAAATTCTGTTCATTTGAATTTGTAGCATATTTTCATTAAATTGTCATGCTTACTATCATCATCATCAGCAGCAGCAGCACCCTGAATATTTTGGGATACACATAAGAGGCATGGCATGTTATATAGGTCAGCATAGTAACTTGGCCCGGCAAAACAAACTCATTTGACATCACATGGAATGGGGCTGTCTGAGAAATATATAGCTCTGCTTGAGTCATTGATACTGTGATCCGCATGCAGTAGTTAACTTCATAAACTGTGACCTCCATTTTGGCCTGATCTTACTATGCATGATTCAATAAGCCTATGTACTAAGATTATATGGTCACTCAAGAAGCTGTATCTAATAATATCCTTTACATGAGCTAAAAATCATTTATATTTTGAATATTAGATTATTTGTAGGATTTTATAGGGAAATGTTAAATTAAACACATTGAAATTCATATACGTGTTGTCATACAAGTTATATGTTATATATGTCATGATTTAGAAAGCTGGCCATTATCTTATTATACATAAATTTTCTCTTCTTTATATTTGTTTTTATCTGGCAATGCCACATTATTGAGCCTAATGTTGGACTATGTTATCAATTTCTGTTTAAACCACAACCCAGTCACATTGATGACTGGATGTGATCTCATTTAATACCAAAAGTAGCTACAGTACTAGGATTAAGGAATCATTTTTTCCATATAGGCATAGCTTAAGAATAATATGTAGAATATATTTGTATATGTATATAAACAATGCTACAGAAGTGATTAAATATTGACTGGAATTTAATGATCAGTTCAGTTCATCAACTATTACAACAAATTATTCCACTGAAATAAATGATTGTTTGCCAGAATTAATGAATCAGTCAGTGATTTGATGTCAGATTGGCATCAGCTAAAACATGTGACATAAACAGAACCTAGAATGACTATGCAATTTTAAAATCAAAGATACAGATTGCCATTTAATTGCTTTTTATTCTTGTTTTTGTTTTGTTGAAGATTACTCTGTATTGTGAAGACAATAATGATGCAACTGATTTAAATTACCCATAGTCCTTTTCAGAACTGTGAATAGATTAAAAAAATTTACAGAGGTCTTAACACGAATACTGAGATTGGAATATTTATGAAAATTTATAAAATTTACAAAACATTGAATATCTAAACTAATGGCATCTGTTGTCTCATATAAAACTGAAGCAATATCCCCTTTGATTTGCCTGATAGCTTGATGGAATGTTATCAAAGAAATCCACATATTTCTCTAACCACTGTATTAGATACTCACAGCACAAATTACCACATGTTCAGCTGCTCAAGCCTTGAAGGAAATTGGCAAGATAAAAACACAGAGAACCTGACTAAGAGCACTGGATCTTCACTGAGACTATGGCTATTAGGGCAAAATATAGGTTTTTTTTCCAGATGTATTTCTATTTTATTATGCTTTCCTCAAAAAAATTTCTGTACTTATTTAGAAATTTTACCCTCTTCTCTTTGTCCAGTTCATTAATCAGAGTCTTGCATTTATTATTTCATAAATATTCAGTAATTCAAAACATAATAACATTAGTCAATCTAATTGTTTTTTCTATTGTCATAGACTAGGAATCATGTGTGAAAACTTTCCATAGCGGTTGAGTTTCTGAAGTTTTCTTTTTTAATTGATTGGATTTATTGGGGTGACATTAGTTAATAAAGTTATAAATATTTCATGTGCACAGTTCTATAATCCATCATCTCCATATCATATTGTGTTGTTCACCACCCTAGTCAAGTCTCCTTCCATCTCCATTTATATGCCCTTGACCCTCTTCTGCCTCCCCACATCCTCTGGTAATCATCATACTATTGTCTGTCTCTGATGATTAGTGATTTTGAGCATCTTTTCATATGTCTATTGGCCACCTGTATGTCCTTTTTCAAGAAGTATCTGTTCATGTACTTTGTCCATTTTTTAATTGTTTTGTTTGTTTTTTGGTGTCAAGTTTTATAAGTTTTTTATAAGTTTTTTATATTGACCCATTATCAGATGTATTATTGACAAATACATTCTTCCATTCAGTGGGTGGTTTTTTCATTTTGATGATGGATTCCTTTGCTGTGCAAAAACTTTTTAGTTTGATTTAATCCCATTTGTTTATATTCTCTTTTGTTTCCCTTGCCCGAGAAAATATATCAGAAAAAATACTGCTACGAGAAATTTTCAAGAGTTAGCTACCTATGTTTTCCTCTGGGATTTTTATGGTTTCAAGTCTAACATTTAAGTCTTTAATCCACTTTGAGTTTGTTCTTCTGTATGGTATAAGGTGGTCTAGCTTCATTTTTTCACACATATCTGTTCAATTTTCACAAAACAATTTATTGAACAGACTATCTTTACTCCACTGTATGCTTTTGCCTTCTTTTTGAAATATTAATTGATTATAAAGGTTTGAATTTATTTCTGGGCTCTCTCTTCTGTTCCATTGATCTATATGTCTGTTTTTATGCCAGTACCATCCTGTTTCAATTATTATGGCCTTGTAGTATGGTTTGATATCAGGTAGCATGATGCCTCCAGCTTTTTTCTTTTTTTAAAGATTGCTGTGGCTATTTGGGGTCTTTTGTGTTCCATATAAGTTTTTGGAATATTTGTTCTAGTTCTGTGAAATATGCCATTGGTATCTTGATAGGAATTGCACTGAATCTATTCACCCCTATGTTCACAGCAGTTATTTACAATAGCCAATAATGGAAGCAGTCCAAGTGCCCATCAGTTATAGTAGTTTTGGGGTTAAAATCTTTAGGATTTTCTATATATAGTATCATGTCATCTGCAAATAATGAAAATGTTACTTCCTCTTTTCCAATTTGGATGTCTTTTATTTCCTATTCTTGTCTGATTGATATGGCTTGGACTTCCAGTACTATATTGAATAAGATTGGTGAAAGTGGACACCTGTGTCTTGATTCAGATCTTAAAGCAGCCGATTGCTCAGCAGGGCGCAAGCTCTACAGTGTAGGGTGAGAGGGTATCCAGAGGGTGTGGCTATAGCATTCTCCCAGGCTGATGCTGTAAGGAGGGGGCAGGGGGAGTGCTTTACCCAAGAAAGATGGTGTCTGCAGTGTGGGAGAGGGACTCAGCACAGGGATCCTGAAGGCTGTCCCTTTAGTTCTCTCTCCAGAACCACAAACCCTACGCTTTCCTCATGTGACTCCAGTATACTGTGCCTTTCCTCTTCCAGAGCCCAGGATGAGTGGCTGCAAAGAGGATTTGCATATTGGCCCATTTAGAGAGTGCCAGTGTCTCTAGCAGACTCCCCTTTCTCCCTGCCAGACAGAATGCTCACTGACTTTCACAACCAGATATTATATGTGCACCTCTTCCTGGCTCTTGTGGTCTGGGCTGGGGGAACTGGCTTGGGGTTGAGACCCCACACTTCTTAGGGGGAACATTTGCAACTGATGTATCTCCCCAGAGTCTCAATTGCCACCTCTGAGAGTGGGGCCTGCGCTTTTGGTGTTTCTGCCCTTCCCAGCAGTCTCGATGTGGCTTTTTCTGTAAATCCTTGGTTATAATACTGCTATTCAGCTAGTCTTCAGTTGGTTATTCAGATTGATTGCTCTATATTTTAGTTGTAATTCCACTCTGGTCCTGGGAGGAGGGAGTGTAGCTTCCACCTACTGTGCAGCCATCTTGGATCTATCCATATTATAGATTTTTTTAGTGAACCCAGCTAATTTGACCATTGAAATGAACTGGCAATTTGAAAAGACAACAGAGAGTTGGATTTAAAATCATTGTCTCTTTGCTGAGGCTGTGTCTACAGGGCAAAATATAAATTTGTTGCATGGATTTAGTTAATTTGACCAGTGTATACATCTAGGGTAGATAATAAAATCTCTTGATCCTAAGTCCAAATTATCTTACCTGCTCTTTTTCAATGGCTAATATTCAAATATCTAATCCATTTTATGTTCCTGTAGACCCAAACTACATATTTACAGTCTAAATATCAACGTATGTATGGTTGAACATAATAGTACATAGTTGGTATAGTTATTTTTAGTTTTATCAGCTGCCTTAGCTTAACACACAAATGATTTAGATTGTTGCATGGTCAATTAAAAAAGTAGTTGGGTAATGTCATATTTTGCTTCTCCCTCCTTTACCCCCACGGATCCCCTAAAACCATTCTATAAAAACAAGATTTTCCTATGTTTCATTTAGAAAAACCATGTGCTGGTTTCAGGGGAGGGGAGGAAGAAAGCTGGGAAACTGGGGATTTATGGGGCCAAAGGAGTTACAAAATGATTTTAGTATCATTAACTGAAGTTCATCAACTAACTTACTTGCATGTGATAATCTGAAAGTGTTCTGAAGTTAATTATTTAGGGTGAAAAACTGCTTTTGGCTTTTTCTTTCCTTTCCTTCCCTTCTCCTTTCTCCCTCCTTCCTTTGTTCCTTCAAATACAGATCGTAGAATAAGCAACCTGGTTTCTTGTACTATTTAAGATGACCCTCATTTTTCCCAGTTACAGGACCACATATAGTTGCCTATAAATCACCTAATGTTAATTTGTTATGATGTGCAAAATCAGAATAATTTTAAATACCAGTTCCCATTCTTTATTTCTGTGATGCGCTAATGGTTTTGCTGGGGGCAGGGATCAGATCAACAGAAAAGGCGGTAAGCAGGTATTCAGATTCGCATTTACCTTCTCATACACAAATGTTAAAAAGAAGACAGTAACTATATTGTAGATATTTAAACTTGATATTGAACTATGTCACTAGCATGACTTGAAACAGAAAGAATTTATTGAACGAGATAAAAGCAACTCTTCTACTACACCAAACTTTTAATTAACGGTTAAAAATGTGCCCAAAGGGTATGCAGTGATGGATACCTTTTATAAACTCAAATAAAAGAAATATATAAACCAGTATAATTGATGAATATAATTACTGTTGATCAACTAATTTTAGCCTATTACGCTTTTATCTGTCCTAGCTGATTAAAGCAAAGGGTTAGAGACTGCCTCTCTGGAAGCGACATGCTTTTCCCTAACAAGATATAAAGCATAGTAGCTTCATGCTTGACCCCTCCACGTATTCTTCCCTACCTGAGGAAGTGTGATAACTTGTAAAACGACACACAGCAAATAGTTTATTAGCAGTCACAGTTCATAGTGTGACATTGTAGGGACAGGCCTGGCACACAGCCACTCAGAGACCTGCAGTGCAGAGAGCAGGCCTAAAACCCCACCTAAAAGCCATCAAAAATATCATCAACACGGGACAAGGAATTGTCTCCTCACTAACTAAGCTTCAGTGCTGAATAGGACTAAAACATAATGCTACATCAGCAGCAGTGGGGGAAAAAAAGTATAAAACCTAAGTGTCCTCAGAAGTTTGGGTCCTGCCTCTTAGCTATAGTGCACATTTTAATGACAACACTCTCATTAGCTCAGCCTTACTGGACTATTTAAAACATTCATCATCTTATGTGGCTCACAGCATAGTTCATGCAAAATTAGCAGAGGAGGGAATGACGGGGATTAAAAAGGTCTTGCTGCTTAAGGGAGTAAAAAGCAGGTTGTCCTGAACTCTTCATCGAGTCCTCTACATTTATTAAGGGCAAAGCCATTTATCTTTCTACTCATAAATGGAGCAGATACAGTATCTCTCCCCTGGGCTCCGGAGCCACTGGGGAAAGCTAGATTAGACCTACAGGACTGATGCAACCCACTGTGGTGCATTACTTCATGGAGCAATAAGCAGCACCCTTTGTTTCCAAATATTTTTAATATGGTTTGTTACACACACACACACACAGAGAAACTAAAGACAAAGAGATTCCCACTGCCAGTTCTGTATTGTCTGAGCTGAAAACATTGGGCCAGGATTTTCACAAATGGACACTATGCACAAGTGAAATGGCTGAAAGCAGGCTTTGGGGAGGTTACTTGTGAACAAAACAAAACAAAACCCCCAAAAGGCTGGAGAGGAACAACATTTGAAATGTAGGAGAACACTGTTTTAATTCCAACGTCAGTTAGGTTCCAGCTTCTTGCCACTGTGGTGGCTGCTCTCATTTTTCATCTGTCGGAAAGTTCCATCCTGGGTTCCAAGCACAGAACGTATTGTTCAACTTGGCCTGTGGTGGCTGAAATGTACTAATTTGTCCTACTACATTTTTAATTTCAGGACTGATATGTGGGCTTTGCAAGTGACTGTCAGAGTAATTCATATACGTAGTGTTAAAAATAAGTGTGTGGTGGTTTTATTAATGTTCTCTCAAAGGGTAATGAAACCTTCAGATCTGCTCTAATGAGTTCTGATGAAGTGAAATGCTTAAGAATGATATTCTTTGTCCGTGCTTATTTCTCACTTAAGAAAATAAAAAATTATCCCAAAGAGGCAAGATCTTCAATAATAATCTGGAGACGTCTGTGAATTAATACTCTTATCCCCATATATTGAGTCACTATGCAAGAAACAGCAATTTCTACTTGTGTTTGGAGCTCATCATAAGAGGGACATTTTTCTCTGTTTGCTTTTTTTAATTCTTCATCTCCTACTTTGCTGCTATCTTACTTATTGGCAACATGCATATATTTAGAATGTCTTTCTGAGCATAGATTGCTAATGTTGAGAACACACAGCCACTGTGTTTTAGTATTGCTAAGATACTGTAGATGTGACAAACTGTTCATAAAAACAATGCTCATAATTACTGCAATTAAATTAATACCAAAATGATGAGATATATGAGAAAAGCCTGTTTTTAAATTTTATTTTAATTTAATTTATTTTTTTAAATGCATTTTATTGTTGAGAGTATTACAGATGTCCCCCATTTTCCCCACTTTACCCCCCTCCCTGTATCTCTCACCCCACCCCAGACCTTCACTTGTCCATTGTGTCCATGGGTTACGCATATATGCTTTAAATTCTTTGGTTAATCTCTTCCCACTTTTCTTTCGGCCTTCCCTCTGAGATCTGTCAGTCTGTTTCATGCTTCTATGTCTGTGGTCCTATCAGAACAGCCTGTTTTTATTCTTTATTGCATTGGTCATTTTTGCAGGGCAACTATATCCATAAATTTAAATTCTCACTCTCTCCTTCTCTCTCTTTCTCTCTCTCAATATTTTTAAAGAAAAAAAAAAAAAAAAAGGTTTTTCTGGTAAGTATAATGACGTACTGATAAATTATATTTTACCATCCCTCTGAAAGAGGAGACATGCTGGGCACTGTGCTAGTGCCACACCTCTATCATGTTTTAATCTGCACACGTTAATCTTAACTTTGTAGACATTTATAACCGAAATACCCTCCGAAACTAAATTCCCATTCAAATGATTGGGTAACCAACCACCCCTTGCCCCCTGCCATATGCTCAAAAACAAGAGAGATTAGAATTTAGTAATGGTCAGTGAGAAAGTAGCTTTTATTCCGCTCTTCAGAAACAGTTAAATGTTTGGGGTGCTGGGGGGCAGCATTAGCTAGCTTTCTAATCAGCTCTACCCGGGACTGAGGCCCAGCTCTTTCACTTACTAGCTGTATGAAACTGCATGAGTTAAATAAACACTCATTTCTTCCTTCTAAATGAAGATAACAGTGCTTACTTTACAGGGTTGTTATTCAGAGTTGGAAAATATAATTGCCTTGTATAAATAATAAAGTTTGTAGACTTAAACTAAGTTATTCTAAGAAAATTTTTAAAAAGATGAATCTGCCATGTTGTAATGATTTATTATTTTTCTTTGACAGCCAATAACATGTTTTCTAGTTTTGAAGAACTGAAAAGATACAAGGCAATTTTAAATTTTGCCTAAGGTTTCATGGGATACTGTAGGTGGAGGTAGAAAAGGCAAACAAAAGCTTCGTTGAGATAATTGTACACGTGGGTTTAGCAAAGAGGGAGAATCTACCATTAAATTGTCTATTGCATGTTTTTAATTTCCACAATATCCCAAAGAGGACAGTAATAGTATCCTTACTTTTAAATGAGAAATAAGAGGTTAGACACTTGCCCAAGTTGACTTAGTTAGTAAACTGTGGTGCCAAGACTCAAACTCTTGTGTTTGATTTTTTTTTACATAAGATCTTATTTTTCAATTGCAGTTTACATTCAATATTATTTTATATTAGTTTCAGATGTGCAGCATAGCTGTTAGATTCTTATGTAATTAACAAAGTGATCCCCCTGATAATTCAAGTCCCCACCTTGCACCATACATAGTTATTACAATATTATTGAGTATATCAGTCCCTCTGTTGAACGTTATATGCTGTGACTATTTTGTAACTACTAAGTTGTAGTTTAAGGCCAGTATTCATTTCAATATAACGCAGATGCCTATCTCCCTCTTTGCAACTTTTATGTTAAGCTGAGAGCCTAAAACTATCCAAAAAGAGGTCACCATGTACACGTGATACCAGAAGTGCCAAAAATAATAAATTTGTTTACCTTAGAAATGAAATTAAAAGCATTGAGAAAGGAGAGAGTGCAAACTAGATGCATTAGCATGTACCTGTAGTTCTAGATATAGATAAGCTAAGTCCAGAGGAAAGCTAGAGCTTAGAAATTTCGTATCGTATCTATGGAAACTAGGAAAAAAGTCACTGCATTAATTCCAGCAGCCATTCACCAAGAAAGGAGTCCTAAATTATCTATGGAAGTGTGAACAGGCTCAGGCTGAATGAAATCAAGATAACATTTCATCAGGAAAATATTAAGAACCAGTCTCACAAAGTAATTGCCATAGATTCTAAATTCTTTATTTGGCAAATTTAAGAATTAGGATTAATTTTTATTTTTAAGTAAAGCTAATATACTTTGAATGAATACATTTTAAAGTTTGGCTAAATTACTAAGAAAGATTTTACTATAGAATGATGTCCTTTGCAGAGGAACACATCTACAATTTCATATTATGCAAATGAGTAAAAAACAACAACCATGGCACATATGACATCATAGGCAAATCTGAAGAAAGATATCTCCTTGACATTCCTAATAATCTCAAAGTATTTTTGTGATTTGTGGCAATAATATAAAGCTTTCTGCATGAGATGGGAAGATATTATTATACCTATTCGCAGGAGAGGACTAAGTGACCCCAAAATAATTTGAGACCTCACTACTACAATGAGCCAGCAAATGCCCAAATTTACTGGAGTCTTGAGAAAAACTGTCCACAGGGTCAACCTTGCTTGTGGTGACAGCTCCCTGTGATAACAACAGGCCACCTGTTTGTTTCTAATTCCAAAGCCTTTCAGTATTTTGTGAATCAAAAAAGTGTTAAAATTCTCCTTTTGAAACTGTTTCTGCATCCATGATGTCAATGCTAGCAAAAGCAGGCAAATTTTTCTAGTAGAAAATGCCATCAGAAGAGAAATGGTCCAGTCGCCAAGGTGGCCTCACAAGCATTGCGTACAATGCTTGCATCCTTGTGGGTTACCACTGCCTCCTGGCAGGCCAGGGAGAGGTCTAGCTTACTTTTAGTTGCCTCTTCCAGGCCCACTCTCCATAGAAAGGAATCCAAAAAAGACTACAATGTTCTTTTTTTTCCCCCTTCTTTGCTATTTTTGGTGAGAATAGTTTCATATATACCTCCCCTCCTCTTTGTCTCTACCTGAGTCCCTTCAAGTTACCAGGTCCCAGGTCAGGGTGGGGGGAAGTGTCTGTGTCTAATGAATGGATTGCCCTCTAGTGGATGAGTGGAAAGATTTTTGTTGTTAATATGTGATGAACCTGAACACTAATCTTGGAATTGTCAAAAATGCTCCCTCCATATTGTTAAGGGGCAAACTTGGCAGCTACTTTTCTCTTTGTGCTCTTCGAGCACATCTTTAAATCAACTCACTCCTATACCATACATCCTGGGTTTCTTTCTCTATTTCCAGGTTATTAAAAAAACAACATGTATATTTTAAAGTGTACTATATACAAGGGACTATGACTAAATCTGTGAGAGATAAAAATAAGTATAAATCACGGTCTATGCCTCTGTAGAGCTCAAATTTATCTCAGATTTGATATGTACACCTGAAAAAAAAAATAGCACGCAATACCTTTTACTGGCATTAAATGTTAAATACATTCTTTAGATGAGAAAAGCTATTGGATTTTAGAAACAAGTGGTCATCTCATGTTCCCACCCCCCAAGATTTAACCCTGGAAGATTTTAACAAAAGTTTCCCCATAGATAAGAGTAGAAGATTATTGGGGTCATGAACTGAGGAATCCATAAAAGTGGACCCTTTAATAGCTCGCTCTAATAATATCATTTAATTCTAAATACTTCTTTTAATATAAGATTGTTGATTCCCAGGTTTTAGAGTAGTCGTGACTCCTTAGGTCTCTATAGTTAGAGGGTAACTTAGAACTTCTGTTATGAAAAAATATGTGGTTGGTAGTTTTTTAATATACTTATCACTAATTAAATAAAGTTTAGAGTTGTTCAGAGTGGGATTGAGTGAGGAACTCCATATACAGACTAGTTAAACTGGCTAAGTATTTAGTAAAGTTACTCAAATATTTTCTTATAAAAATCCTCCAAACTTTCTATTCTTCCCCACCCATCCATGATCTGGAAAACCCTCCATATATCTATAGCATAGTACTTACACATTTCAATCATTATTACTTGTTTATCTCTCCCTGTGTTTCACTAGACTGTAAGCTTTTTCAGGCATTTCCTACAATGTTTAGAACAAATACAGACACAGAGTAGGCCTATAATTCAATAAAAACTCATTTTATGAATTAATGAATTAATAACTGAAAAGAAATGAAAACGGCAGGCACCTGTGGAGATACTATTGGTTATGGGTACCTAATAACATGTCTCCAAATATAATTGTAGAAAACTCTTTTATCTTCCTGGCTATTTATGGTATTTGTTTATTGCTTTGCAATAAACACACAGTGGACTACTAAATCCCAAATCAAAATTATGCATTTTATATTAGCAATTGAGAAAGGACCATGTTCTCACTGCTTTTCAAAACATGCCAAATAGGAACAAAGCCAAATTAAGCCACACAGTAAATTATCTAATGATTGAGCTAAGGAAAATGATGATCTTTTTATGGAAATTTTAATGCCAAAATTCCTCATAAAATAGTGTCATATTGTTAGTCTGAAGAGAAAAATGATCTGTATAAGATTAGGAAACGTAAAGGAGTAAAAGTTGAGTGCTTTAAAAAATAAGACTTTCGTTTAAAATATAAAAATAGGAAACGTGGGAGTGAAGAAAATGCCATCTAAGTCTTCATATTTGTGATTACAAGGAAGCAAGGAACTATATTAATGCTACATCTCTTGCATATGAATAAGTTTTATAAGAATACACTAGAAAAGAGAATTTGAATTGGGTGTCTCTAATATACAAATGCAGAGGAATATATAATAACCAAATAATACAGGAAAGCAGGACAGGAAAGAAAGAAGGAAGGAAGGAGGGAGGGAGGGAGGGAGGGAGGGAGGGAGGGAGGAAGGAAGGAAGGAAGGAAGGAAGGAAGGAAGGAAGGAAGGAAGGAAGGAAGGAAGACTGATTGAATTAAAACAACAAATCACGAGGTTGATGCTCTAAGAAAATGAAGTGTGTGTCTGATTCTTCTTTTAGTTCCCAAAACATGCTCTTCTCTGGGGCAAAAAAAGCAAAAATAAAGACAATAGAAAGAAAAATGAAGAAAAGAATAAAACCTGTGTATAAAATCCCATTGTCACTCCTTGTGTAAAAGTAAGTTATTTAAAGTGTTAGAAATTTGTTCTCTGTATTACCCTGATTGCGGAATAACGTAGGCCACAGGACAAGGAGAAGCTTCTGGTAGCACAAAGTGAGGTTTCTTTGTCCAACCACTGCTCTTCTGTGCATATCCTCATTAAAAGGAACAGAGGTACCCTTTTTTTTTCCAGTCTCAGCAGGTGCAGAAACCACACTGATAGTCACAATATTCATTAAAAAATAATAATAAAAGAAAGAAAGCTGATCTTAGTTTTTTTGGTGGAAGTCAGTGAAAACTTAGCCCAGTGCTCTCATCTTACTTTTTTCTTGGGCCTTCCTTGGATCTCACTTCGGATACACAAAGGGTAGCAGAGGGAAGTTAAGAGGGCATCTTTTCTTATGGGTTCATCTTATAACATCAGCTCCTCAAGAGAGGAAAGGAAGAGGCCATTCAAAGAAATTCAATAGCAAGAACCAAAACATTTCTGGCTCTAGTTAAGTTCTACTCAGAATCCCTTTATTCCATCCAGTGAATGCGACACCTCCTGGTTCTCTTAATTTTATTCTTAAGGAGCAAAAGGACCAGGAAAAGGTAAAAAGCCTGTGTTTTCTAGACAGTAGAGTGTGTAGCCTAGACTGCATTTAATAAGTAGATTTATTGAGTAGGCATAACTACTATGAGGCCTAGTAGGTATGTGACAAATGCCCTTCTACTTAGAGTCCCAACAAATCCATTGATCACTTTCTACAGTTGACCTAATGCTTTACTTTTCATGGTATGTAAAGTATGCCCCCCAAAATCAATCCTGGAAAAAATTGTGTTTCTTGAGAGGTGTGGTCATGGGAAGAATACCAATGTGCATAGTTAGACACCAGTGGAAATGTCATCAAAATGTCCACTTGTCCCGGCCAGCATGGCTCAGAAGTTGAGCATGGACCTAGGATCCAGGCGATCGGGGTTCGATTCCCGGTCAGGGCACAGGCCCGGGTTGTGGGTTTGATCCTCAGTAGGGGGCGTGCAGGAGGCAGCCGATCAATGAATTTCTCTCATCATTGATATTTCTATCTCTCTCTTCCTCTCTCTGAAAACCAATTTTATATATATATATGAATGTCCTGCTGATGTCCCCTCTGATTATTTAATACAAGTCCAATATTTCTGAAACCATGATACACTTCTATTGCAGAAATACCTGGGCTAAATGCAAAGTGATGCTTTCAGCTAACAAATGCTGGATTTATATGTACATGATATAATTCTGCAGAAGCCCTTATGGATTTCTTACTACATTTTCAACAGGGGTTAGAAACAGGAAAGTATGGCATGATAAATACACTTCTTAGTAGGAATTCAATTGAACCCCATAGTAACTTTTATTTTTTTGTTGGGATTCTAACATTCTGCCTTGTTATATGAACCCCATAGATCACATTTGCCAGGATATTCTAGATCTTAAGATCTTCCATAAAAAAAGCAAAACTCACCAGGCTGGAATCTTTTTGGCAACAAAATTACTAACTCTTGAATTCAATATTGAGTTGAAAATAAAGTTCACATCAAAGTGTTTGGAAAAGTTTCCACTCACATAAATGAGAAGTTGGTAAGAAATGACACACATGCTTTAAGTCTGAGAACTTAGGGTGGTTTCTTTATTGTCTGGGCTGGACACCCCACCTCTGACTTGGTGAGACCTATGGTGAGAAAATAAGATGGCCAGGGAGCAAATGTCATCATGGGGAACTTGAAGGAGTGTGTTCAATAGGTGAGGAGAGAGCAACTTTCAGTAGCATACTGGTATGTCTATGAAAGGTAGGCCTTTTTCCCCAAAAGCCTTTTTAAGTTTTTTTTGTTATTCTTTTTAATTTTTGTTCAAAATATTACAGATGTCCCCTCTTCTCCCCAGTGACCCCTTCCACCTCGCCCCACCCTCCTCCCCAGTCCCTCTCCTCACCATTGTCCATGTCCTTGGGCTGTGCATATATGCACATAAGTTCTTTGGTTAATCTCTCCCCTTCCACCCACCCACCCTCCTCCATCCCTCTGAGATTCCTCAGTCTGATCCATGCTTCCATGTCATTGAGTCTATTCTGTTCATCAGTTTATTAAGTTCTTTAGATTCCACACATCAGTGAGATCATGTGATGCTTGTCTTTCTCTGCCTGGCTTATTTCACTTAGCATAATACTCTCCAGGTCCCTCCATGCTGTCCCAAAGGGTACGAGATCCTTCTTCTTCACAGCTGCATAGTATTCCATGGTGTGAATGTCCCACAGCTTTTTAATCCACTCAGCTACTGACGGGCACTTGGGCTGTGTCCAAATCTTAGCTACTGTAAACTGCGCTGCTATGAACATAGGGCTGCATAGATTCTTTCTGATTAGTGTTTCAGGATTCTTTAATAATAAAATTTTGTATGTGTTGGTGGATAAAATACCAACCATAAGACAACAGCAATAACAGAATCAACTGCTACCATTTATTGCATGCTTACCATGCGCCAGGCGCTGTGCTAAGGGATTCCCACGAATGACCTTACAGCATTCACTGCATAGTGATAGAGCTAAAATAGGTTTTGTCCCCTCAATCTCTTCTCATCATTGACCCTCACACATCGACATACAGCTGGTGTACCCCAGGGATTAGAGTGACAAAGACTTTGTAATACAAATAGAAAATAGAACAATGTGAGAGTTTTGTTACAACGGTGACTATCAAAATCCATTAATGTATTTATCTATCTTCTTAATGTTTTTTGCTCACCTATAGCTGGTAATTCAGATTAATAAAACACTCCCAATGGAGTTGAGAAGCTAGTGAGTCAAGGTAAGTATGTGTAGATAACAAGGAGGGGAATGAGAGAGGATATAGAGAAAAGCTGGCAGACGGGTGGGGGGATAAACACAGCTGAGTGTGGGCTGAATACGAAAGTTCCTCTAAAGATGACAAATTTGACAACTGTTATTACAGAGTTAAGGATTTGCTTTAATATACTCTTTCCTGGACACAAGAATATGTCCATAAACTTATCACAGAAACAGAGTCAATTGAGACCTAATTTATTCTGCCTATGCTTCCAAAAATTAGGAAAAAAAACACACACACCTTGCATTTTACTGCCACTTCCCTTTTTCATCAGATGCTTACTTTCAGATAAGGAAAGACATTCTGTAGCTTTAAGATCCTTGTAGGGCTTTAATTCTGAAATGGAAACCAACCCTGGAACTTTTCCTCCCCTTTGTTCAAGGACAAGAATCCCTGGTGGACGTCAGTCCCTGATTTCATTTCGTGAACTGTAGCGGGAGCTTGGGTGGTATTTAGATCCATGGAATGAAACCTCTCATTTCTTTCATTTATATTCTTTGGCAGAAAGATAACTTTCCTGTTTCCCTTCCAAAGAAAAAAATTACAAGCTAGTGGCATCGTGTTCAAACTGGAGTTAAACACAGCAGAGAAATCAGAGCCACAAGGTAACAGTGCTCTGCTGCTGTTTCAGGCACCGCACCAGGCAGCAAAGGCACAGCTCCACCGAGCCTTTGATCTGCACTTTAAAAGCACAGGGTATTTCATAGACCCAAACTTTAATAGCCACAGAAGCAAACCAAAAGACAACCTAAACACCCTTTAGAATGCATCCATTAGGGTATATTTACATCTCTTTCTTTGGAGTTGGGCCATTTTCTCCCTTCTGATACTTTTGGGGCCATTTCAGAAATGTGCCTCTCGGCTTTCGCAACCCGAAGAGAAAAATCAGCACCTCTGCAAAATGAACTAAGTGCAAAGAAAAATGAAAGCAACGTCTTCCTTCTGATATCTGACTCATTGAAAAGGCAGCTCTTTATCAGGTTCACTAAGCCCCGTGGCCTGCAACGGAGACAAGTTTTACTCTGCGGCTCCGCGCACATCACAGTGGAGTGAAATCTTCCTCAAAGCGCAACAGGCCTCTGAGGGGCTGAGATGGGGGCGCTGCAGGGACCCCCCCGGCCTCCGGAGCAGGCATCCAATGCAGGCAGTGACCAAAGCGGTTTATCTCCGCGTCTATCACGACGGCTAAATCCCGTTCATCTTCAAAAGTGTGCAAAACTCTGCTGTTTTTCCATTAAAATGTGAATGAAGGCTGAGCCTGAAAGTGTTTCCGAACAGAAAATGAAAGAGGCTCTGCGCTATCAGAGGAAGCGGTGCAGAAAGTAGAAAGTGTCAAGGCTCCTGGGAAAAAATCGCAAAAGGAAGGAGAAGACGGATTTTTGTGTCTTTGTAGTTGTATGCACAGCGTCAGGCAGAACTGTTTTAATGTGAAAACACTCTCTAATACCCCAAGAGCCCTGCTTTTCGGCTTGTAAAACTTAGTAAACATCCAGGCCTAGAAGGACTCAAGTGTTATTCACACAGCTGATTTACAGCGACCGGCTCTAATGGAGAAAGTAGCATCTTGTAAGCCTTAGGGTATCTCAGAGTGGGGGAAAACCAAGAGGGAGTCTTTTATTTCTGCTTTACTTACTCTTACAAGGAGGGGAGAGCTAAGTGAAGGAAAGAACTCGAGGAGCCTGCACGAATGGGAAGAAAAGACCAAAAAAAACCCCACACAACTTAAAACACAGTTCCCCGACTTCTCTGTTTTCAGACTGCTGGTTTTTCTTTTATTATTCAGAAAAATATATATATTTTTCTCCGAACTTGTGAATATTTATGGTATTTTCTGCTGGTTAGGAAAACCAGCTTTATTATGGAAAGTGAGAAGTGTCTACAGAAATTACAAACAAAATGCAATGCATTCTAAAGCCCTTAAAGCTAATCTCATTATAAATGTGAACTTTTCTTCAATGATGGTAGGCAAGAATATATTTAAAACCCACTAATTTAGCATGTTGATAAAGAAATGTTCCCCAACCGAGAGAACTCTAAGTGCTTTGGCAAGAGCCTTTTGGGAGAGGTTACTGGTAGCAGCCAGGGCAGGGCAGAAGGGGTTGAACTCAGAGCAGATGACACTTCAGTGGTCAGTAGGGGGGTCAGCAGAAAGTGAATCCCAAGTGAAAAAGAATGGGCACGCCCAGCCGGGTGTGGCTCAGCGGTTGAGCATCGACCTAGGATGCAGGTGATCGGGGTTCGATTCCCGGTCAGGGCACAGGCCCGGGCTTCGGGCTCGATCCCCAGCAGGGGGCGTGCGGGAGGCAGCCGATCAATGACTCTCTCAGCATTGATGTTTCTCTCTCTCTCTCTCTCCCTCTCCTTTCCTCTCTCTGAAATCAATAAAGATATATATATATATTTAAAAAAAAAAAAATGGGCCCTGCGGAACTGTCACAAAGTTAAGCAGCAGAAGCCAAATGAGAGGCGCTTAGAAAGGTCTCATAGCCCGAGTGCGTGTCTCTTCTGTGTGGCTAATCTCACAAATGGCAGTGGCCTATTACATTTGCCCTATTTGGCTTCCTGTAACCTCTCCCACTGTTGTGATAACAAAAACCCTTTAATGCATCTTAGCTGCTGATGTCCTCTTGCTTTTGTACCTCGGAAGGAACAGCTAAAAACCTGCCAGAGGCACCGCTTGCCCTGCAGGTTTGTTCTCTTAGCATCCATTTTAGCTGATGTATCTGCACACCTTATATTTTTGTATCATAACTTATTTCATCCAGAAGGGATTCTGAGGGGATGGATGTTGCGTTAAGGGAACCGAGGACAAATTGGGAAAAATGAGACTAATTTTTTATCAGGCAGGGGATGTGGCAGCTGTAGCAAAGACAGGAGCCACCACGGAGCAGTAAGTTATAAAACACCAAACTGCTGCTTTCGGAGACTGTGTTTACACCTTACATGGAGAATGTACTGATGGTGCCCTTTGCCCTTTAATAGCAGTGTCGTGACTTACTGATATGTTGCTTTGGCCCTGAAGAATCAGGCCACATAAAACTTGAGTGCTCTATACTTAAGCAGCACCTTTCATCTGACAGGCTAAATCCCCCTTACAACCTCTGGCTCATTAACTCTCATAATACCTTCCTGAGGTGACGTGTATAAACCCCATGGTTTATAGATGGGGTAACAGAAAAGTCACAACACAGTTAGCTGACTTGCTTGGAATGTTACAATATATCTTTTTCCAAGCTAGCAATTGATTGTAGAGCTTTGGGCCTAGGATGTAGACATAACCATTCCCAGGAAAGTGTCCTGTGGACCTGAAACGCCACTGAAATGGCATGTGTGCAACCACGGGGGAAAGAAGAAAACTGTTCTGTATCAGCATATACCAGAGGAGCCTTTAACCATATGCATGAAGCTGAACTATCGCATTTTAAAAAACACTTTCCCAAGCAAAGCCCGCATTAACACAAGCAAATCTAGCACCCTCAGTCTGGTGAGAATGAATGGGCAGAGAAAGAGACTAGGAGCATTCCAGCTCAGGGCAAAGATGTAAAGCTGGGACACAGTCCCACAGGTAGTATCTGGCACAGGTAATAAAGATTCAGGAAAGTAAGGACCATTATCATAAACCCCAAAACTGGGGGTGGGGGGGCGACTATAAGAAACAATGGGAGCAGATCTTTAGAAAAGAAAGAAGGGATTCAGTCATCGTTAGGCTATAAGCATTTCTGCTCTACTATCTGTGGGCTTTAAATAAGAATACTGCATATATAGTGAGTGGTTTGAACACTTTTGGTCTCTGATGTCTTCATTGTCACCATCATCATCATCATCACCATCACCGACACCCTTATCGTGTTTCTCATCATTGGAGTAAAAGAGAATCTTTATGATTCCCCTCCCCACGGTCTAGATAGTAGGCCACACAATGTGGACGGCAGTGAGAAAATTCAGCTTCCTCTGTATGGCATTAGAGCAAAGAGTCCCAGTGTCCTGCTGGTCACCTAGTGGACATTCTACTCCTCTGGAATCTGCAGGTGCATCCCTTTAGCACCAACTCTTTCATCAAGTTTATGTTCTGCACAACAGAGAAGTTAAGATATAAACTGGTAGTTGTGGATGTGTTTCTTCGAAGAGAAAATTGTCCTACTGAAGCCAAAAAAGAATAGTGAAGCTGCCTTGATCTTTAGAGGAATCACACCCCCTTCTGAGTGTGTGTGTGTGTGGGGGGGAGGCGGGGGGGGGGGTTGGTAAGGAGAGAGAAGAGGGAAAGGAAGGAAAATTAAGTCCATCATTAATATGTGAGAGGTGACGGCACAGAAATGACTCCTGAAGATATCACCCAGCAGAGGGGCAAGAGTATTCATCACATTTGTTACACTGGTGTCATTTATTTCATTTCACATGCATGAGCTCTTATTCTTACCCCAATATGGACTCCCCATAGGGTGAGATGTCTATGAAGGTCTCACCTTATCGAAATACCTTTCCTTGGACCCGGGGATAACTATAAAATGATCTCACCAAAGTCCTAAATTTCCTTTTGTATTTGGTGTGTGGAACTCTTCAGAAGGTTTGAGGTTGACGCTCACAGGAGGCTGAAACAGCTCATGCTGCTCCCTTCTTGTTGTTTTCCTTGGTTTGCATTCACCAAGGAGCCCTTAGAGAGTGATTTAGAAAAGTTATCTCTCCAGTGTCAGAGTGTTGCCTCTGGTGGCATTTGACATCTTAGTAACATTCTGGAAAAAGCCCAGACTCAGGTACTGCATCACACTGGGGCAAAGCCTTCACACCTAGAGTTCTTATTAGACGGGACAAAACCTTCTGACCAGTCTTACCAGTGACACGTGCATTTACTACTTGAGATCTCAATTCCTTCCTTCCTTCATGATCTATAGGATATGATTTATTTGAGAGAAAGTAATGAACTATTTCCCCACCCTTAAATTTCAATTGGAAGAGGAATCAACTGGGTCTAATTTTTTTTTAAAAATTAACAATGGACTCTTGTAAAACCCTGATGCTGACTGGATTTATTTCATTCCTCTCCCTGGTCTTTGCTTGCCTCCTCCCTTTCTGTAAAGCATCAAGTGATTCTATGAAAGGGGAAGCAGGACTGAGTATTAACAAAAGAAAAGCACTGGCAGAGATGGCACACTCATCCTCACCTGCTTGGCCCAGGGTTGGCAGGTGTCTGTAATTCTCACATGCAGAATATAGTTTCCTGCACTTCCCTTTACTTTGACTAAAAGGTAATCCATGAGCAATGTACTGACTCTTGAATTTAAGAAGACCATTGTCCTAGTTTGTCTTATACTTAAGAATTAGAGTTCAAGGACATAAAATGTCTGAAATAAAATTCAATAACCCCCTAATGATGCAAAGTGCAAAGATCAGAGATAATAAAACACAGAAGTCAGAGAAGTCAACTCCCTTTTCTATACCCTATCCTTCCTTTTTCTATACCCTATCCCTCCCTTTTCTATACCCTATCCCTCCCTTTTCTATATCCTATTCCTCCCTTTCTATACCCTCTTCTGTATCTCATTCCCACCAACAGACTTTTTCTAAAGTCTTTCTTGAAGTGGTTGGACTTCAGCAGATTGGTGCTATCATTTCTTTACCAAAAGAGGTTGCTAATGAGTTACATTTTTTCCAGCTGACTTAATGATCCATTTTCACATAATCAGTTGCTAGCACCCCAGCAGCAAGGCCTAAAATATCCTGACTGGCCCTGTGCTCACTGCTGCACACTGGCTGCACTTCATTAAGAAGCTGAGATACCTCCCAGTGCATCGTGGGACTGCAGAGTCTACAGAAAAAAGGAACCCACAGGAGCACGTCGAGCCTCTTGTTGCTAGAGAAGTTATAGAAGCAGATCCCTTTGAGGCCTATTTCTTCCTCAATATTTATGTCTAAATCAACACTAGCCCTGAGATGACACTGCTGCTGAGTTGAAAACCTCTGCAAGTTGTCTACAGCGAGCGGTACCCTGGAGGAACTGGGATGTCGCTTTTTATAAATAATCAGAGCTGCTCCATTCTAAGGAAACAGCAAATTGGAATTCATTTTGAACAATTGAGATCTCCAGATTCCACGAGTCATATATAACTAGATCTTGTGGACCTGATTCCGAAGTACTAGAATCATCTTTATTTTACTTTCTCTCTCTAGTTTACTTATTTCACTTCGTTTTTTAGTCACTTGCTGTAAACTGAAAGGACTACCTCTTTCCGAAGTTCTCTCTCGCCCCCAGATGATTCATGCATTCTGGCAGCCACAGTAATCGAGTGTCTGTTCCAATTCCGAGAGGATTTATCAGGGCAGCAGATTTCCTAGGCATTCCAGGGACCGCACTTTAGAGAGACGGCCAGGAGGCACAGCACATCCTGCGGTAACACGCTGGGTATGTGTGTCCTTGGGCCACCAGGTTGGCCTTGGATGTCGCTAGTATCAGGCTGATTTAAATAAGCTTACCAGGAAAGCCGATGAACTCCAGGGTAGACATGCATTCGCAATGTGGGCTCATTTTCACTCCCATCCAAACTCTCCATAGAAACCGAAGCAAGATCCCTTTCTTTTGTGTGTGTGTGTGTGTGTGTGTGTGTGTGTGTGTGTGAGTGTCCAGGCTAGTACATGAAATGATTTCTTAGAAGGGTATCAGAGAAAGTACAAAAAAGAGTGAGTCCCAAGACTATAATATATAAAAAATAAAAATAAGAAAATAAATCTCAAGCAATGACTGACACCGTATTTTATGGAGAAGAATTTTCACTTTGCTCCAGATGAGATTCTTCAATCACTCATGTATTTATTTGCCTGTTCATTCTCTGCACAAATACACTGTAAGTATTTATGACAGAAGCTATATTTGGGTACAAAATTTCTAAGCACCCTGCCCTCATAAGGCTTACATTTTCAATGGGGTAACAGGTAATAAACAAGTAAACATAAATATACGGATTACTGATTACAGATTGGGGTAAGTGTTCTGAAAGAAATAAAAGAGGGTGATAATTTAAAGAGTGGCAGAGCTTGGAGTAAGACCAGGAGGTAGCTTATAAGCTGAGATGTGAAAACTGAGGAAGAGCCGGCTCCACAAAAAGTGGAGGGAAGAGCATTCCAAGCAGAGATAACACAAAGAGCTGGTAATTGCAGAAAAAATAAAGGAAGCTCTTGTGTAGCGTAAACCAGGACCATGGGCCACATAGCCCAGAACTGCATTTCAGACAGATACTCGGGAGAGCATGAGGAAGGACGGGCTTTTCCTCTGTGAGTTCACACTCAGTGCCATCTCCAATTTCTCTTAGTCTGAATTTTTCACCCATAAATGAACTTGAACTCTCATGAACCAGATTATGACAGCTTATATTGCTTTCTGACGTATAATGAACTTCGTTGGTTAGCTACCTGCAGTTTAGAGACCTGTTTCCTTTTTATTTGCCCCAAATTGACCTCTTTGAATGTTCAAAACGTTGCCTTTTCTTTCTAATGCTCGGAGACATAAGAGAGATGTCTGCTCTCATCTTTTCCACACAATCTAGACTTTTACTTCCTTTAGAAAAAAAAATCCCCTTTGATTCTGATTTCGTCCAGAGAGAAGAATTTTGATCTTTTTTAGTTTGTTCATATTGATTATTCCCTCTATCTCCCTAATATCCTGTGGCCCGTAGGGTGACCTCCAAAGAGAAAGAAAAGGTATAGTGTGCTTGGTGGCAGCTGAGGGGTCCAACAGGCCTCCATGCTCCCAAAACGCTTTTTCTCCATTAACCCAACACTTTGAATTCTATGTTTACCTCTGTGGCATTTTTTGATCAATCACTGAAGACCTTTATTTGCTAGCTAAGAGGGGTAACCATTAACTCCTTAAATAAAACCCTCTCTGAGGGAACAGGACACTGGAGAAGTTATGGGAGAGGGATCGGACACTTGTAGCTGGGAAATCAGAGTTCAATTTCTTTACCACTCTCGCCCTTATTCTGTGAGTCTAGATGATTTTTGCAGAGGTGTAGAATATATTGATTGTGCCCGCCCAGGCGTGGCTCAGCCGTTGAGTGTCGACCTAGGATCCAGGTGATCGGGATTCGATTCCCGGTCACTGGCCCTGGTTTTGGGCTCAATCTCCAGTTGGGGGCGGGCAGGAGGCAGCCGATCAATGACTCTCTCATCATTGATGTTTCTCTCTCTCTCTCCCTCTCCCTTCCTCTCTCTGAAATCAATAAAGATATATTTAAATATATATATACATATATATGTATATGTATATATATGTATATATATTGGTTGTGAGCAGGGTGCTAGATTCATACAGATCTGACTGAAACCCAGGCTCTGCCACTGACTCCTTGAGCAAATCATTCAACTTCTATGACCTTCACCTACCTTATCTGTAAAATGCGGGAACCAGCTGTGCTGAACTCATAAGGCTATTGAGGTGATCAAATGACATCATGTAGGTTACATGCTTGGTCCAAAGTTAGGCCACAACGCAGAGTTACTATAACTGTTAAACTTTCTGAGCCTTTTTTTTCTGTCTGTAAAACAGGAGAAAGATTTCCCCCAATCACAAGTACGCTGAGAAGATTTCTAACCTGGTGCTTGCAATGTGCACAGAATAGCAGAGAGAGAGGCGTCGGAGGAGGCCGGGGAGGAGAGAGGTGGCGGCAGGAGGCAGTCCCTGCAGAAGGCGCAGCGCTGGGCCGCCCAGAGCCTTTTTGCGATTGAAAGACTTATTCCTCCAGCTCCGGGGCGTGTTGTGAGCAGATTTCTCTCAGTTTCCTGCCCTCTTCAGAATTGCCTTGGTGGTGTCCAATCCGTACCCACCCCCACAGGAGCTTATTATCTAGTGGGAAAGAATAGAAAAGACAGGTTTCTTTGTCCAACCTGCCACAGTTTGAAAAGCTGTATCTAATTTTAAAAATCCCAAGGGGTCATCTAATAACTTCCCTGAGACTACATCACAGCCTAACTTCTCCTCCCCAATTTTCTTGTCTTTTCATACCCTTCCTTGGATGGGAACCCAAGAGCACTCTCCAATAAAACTCCCGCTTCCCAGTCTCTGTCTCAGGCATATTCCTGGGAACTCAGTCCTGTGCCCTGTCCCATCAAAAAAGTCTTCCTTTGGCGCCAGAGGTTGCTCCTTCACTCTTTGTTTCAGATTGGTTGCTATATCAAATTTATTTTCAGACATCTCGATTTTATTATATTTTAAGCTGACATTCACATAGAATACAATCATTTTTAAGGAACCTTTTCACTGTAAAATACAGTGATACAAAACACACACACATAAATGTAGCCCAATAAAATATTATTGAGCTAAATAAAATATCAAACACCTTTGTAACCACCCTCTAGGACAAAAAATAAAATTTTATCAGCTGCCGAGAAGTCCCTCCACCTGTCTCATCCTAATAACAACCCCACTCAACCCCAAGTAACCACATCAGTAAAGCAATTCCTCGCACATCTTTGTAGTTTTCTCACACATACATGCATCTCTAGATATCATAGTTTAGTCACTTTCATTTTCTTTTGGATCGATCTGTGCTTTAGATCTCTTTTAATCTACAAATTTCTCCTTCACTAAAAAAAAAATTTTCTGTACAATTGGTTGCAAACATGGGCCATTTGACCTAGAGTTTCCCACAGTCTGGATATTGCTGGTTGCATTCTTAGGGTGCTGTTCGATCCCTTCTTCTCGCCTTGGTGTTTCCTGCAAGTTGGCAATGGGATCCAAAGTTTGATAAACTCCATTTTGATTCTTCTGGCAAAATATGATCATATTGTATCCTTTCCTCAAAATGCACATATGTTTTGGATATCTCCCCTATTGTTGGTAGGAGTTCTTAATGCTCAATGCCTACGTACATTAATCAATGGCACTCAAAATATGGTGATATTCTAATTTTATCATTTCTGTTTCAATTACTAGTTGGAATACTTTTTAAAGAGACACTGCTTCACATATACTAATTGTTTACATGATAGTAAAACTTATATAGGAAAGACAGGCCAAATCCTTGAGTCTTTTCCTTTATTTACCAATGAATTGGATAAGTAACACTTATTTAGGTTGCTAATTGTTATGCATTAATATCATTATGAAATCATGATTTTGGAACATATTGGATGGGATTCATAACATTTTAATTATATCTACTGAAACTCAAGTCACCCTATGCCTGCCCAGTGGGAATGTCTTTAATTTTGCTCTGAGTCCGACTTGACAGGACCAAAATAGTTTTTTATAGTTTCTTTGATATCTGATATAACCACATATTATAAGCTTATCAGGTACCTTTCCCACCCTAGACCTTTTCAGTGTAGGGAAATGAAATCAGCTATTTCTCAAAAATGCCCTGTTTTATTTTAGTGGAAAATAATACTTCAAGACCATTGCTATAGGATTAACCATTGTTTCCAGGCATTTCAATAGAAATTTTAAAATTATATATAAGATATATAAATTATAAGTAAAATTTTAATTATATATATTACATATATTTATGGAGTACACTCATATATGAATTATGTATTTATAATATATGAATGTAATATAAAATTATATAATATATAAAACACATAATATGCATGCCATATAGTATATTTACATATAATGCATATATTCCATATATGTATATATAATTCCCTATCTGTGTATATAATTATGAGCTCCTATCAATGCTAATTCTAATGCAGGGACTTTGACTTATCCTTCACTATATTACATCTATATTTCCTTCTTTCTATATGAAGAAACTTCCTTCTCAAAATCGCAGAGGTGATAGAACTTGATTATCAAGCAATTGCTTATTTGCTTGATCCAATTATACATAAAATAGTCCCAAAATAACACTAAAACTATCACCCTAATTTTGCTCCTGAACACAATCATTTTTGTGTATACTTTCCTCCTATTTCCCCTTCATCTTTTATAATTGTGGCATATCTACTTTCATATAAAACAGCCATTCAGATACACACTTTTCCTGTTTGAAAGTTCATTTAGTCTCAGGTCCACATATTATTATATATTTAATGGTCACCACCAGTCTTTAGGTTGATGCGCCTCCAGTCATTTTGGTTGATTGAGGCTTATTTCTAGATGTCTCAGAAAGTGATCTTGGGAAAGATATTCCTTGACTTCTTGCATGTGAATGGCATCCAAGTTGTTGCAAGTGGCAGGATTTCCTTCTTTTCATGGCTGAGCACTACTGTGTGGTATGCATATACCACATTTTCTGTTTTCATTCATCCACTAATAGATACGTAGGTTGTTCCCATGACTTGGCTATTGTGAGTCATGTTGCAATGGGTATGGCAGTGCGGATATCACTCGAGATTATGAAATAATCTCTTTGGATACATACCTAGAAGTGGGATTGCTTGATCTTAATGTAGTTCTATTTTAATTTTTTGAAAAACCTAATAGCTATTTTCCCTTTTTCCATAGTGGCTGTGCCAACTTACATCCCCAGTGACAGTGCACCATGGTTCCCTTTTCTCCACTTCCTTGCTAAAATTTAATATCTTGTTTGATAACAGCCGTTCTAACAGGTGTGAGGCAATATCTCACTGTCATTTTGATTTACATTTTCCTGTTTATTAGTGATGTTGAGAAATTTTTCATGTACTTGTTGGGCATTTGTATGTGTTCTTTTGAAATATATCTATTCAAGTCTTTAACTTATTTTTTTAATTAGATTCTTCTTTTTGCTATTGAATTGTATGAGTTCCTTATGTATTTTGGATATCAACTTCTTGTTTGATATATGGTTTGAAAATATTTTCTCCCATTCTGTAGGGTGTGGTGCAGGGACGCTTTTCAGTTTGATGTAGTCCCATTTGTTGATTTTGTGCTTTTAGTGTCAAATATTAAAAGAAAAAAATAATTGCCAAGACTGTTGTCAAGGAGCCTTTTCATATGTTTCTTTTAGGAGTTTTAAGGTTTTGGGTCTTATGTTTAAGTTCTTAGTTCATTTTGAGTTGATTTTTGTGAGTATATGATAGGGGTCCAATTTTATTCTTTTGGACATTGTTTTACCAACACAATTTATTGAAGAGTTTATCTTTTCCCTTTGAGCATTTTTGGATCCCTTGTCAAATATTAATTGACCATACATACATGGGTTTATTTCTTGGCTCTTGATTCTGTTTCATTGGTTTCTGTGTCTGTTTTTTATGTTAATATCATACTGTTTCGATTACTATAGCTTAGTAATATAGTTTGAAATCAGGACGTATGATGCCTCAGCTTTATTTTTTCCCAAGATTTCTTAGGTTTTGGGGAGTCTTTTATGGTTATATATAAATGTTAGGATTGTTTCTTTTTTATTTCTGTGAACCCTTACTTCTAAAGGTAGTTCTTCTGTATGCAAAACTTTCACTCACATTTTCTTTTCTTGAATACCTTAACGTATGTCATTCCATTTACTTGTGGTAAAAGTGTTGCAAAAAATAATCTGATGAAAATCTAATTTTTATTCCACTATAAATTGCATGCTGTTTTTAAGATCTATATGCCCAGAGAAATTTTCTTTTGTTTAAAGCTCAGTAGTTGTACTAAAATATGGTAATAAAGTTGTGTAATGAGCTCTCTCCCTAACACTAAGTAGCAAGTTTAGTGCAAGCCTGAAAGGATTCCTTTAATCTTCACCACTTTGAGCCGTTTGCATGAAGGGGTTAAAGGGCATATAAGCATTCATCTACATGTAGAAAGAGTCTATACACTGACAAAATGCCAATGATTCCTACTCTTTTACCTGCTCACCAGCTTATGGACTTTGACTTCCTTACTTGGGCATTCATTTTTTTTTTCCTTTGTGTGGGAATCTTGACAACTAAATACAAGTTGTTGTGTCCTAGGGGACAACCACAGCAGTTAGCATATTCATTAATTTAATTAGGCCTTGTTTACACTTTTGCTGTCAACCATAATCATTTGTTTATTTAAACTATAGTCACCTGACTTCATTAGAAACATCAGTAGCTGTCAGTAAATGAAAGTGTTCTTGCCTTTCATAATTAAGTATAAATTTAAGAGGTTTGATTTCTAATAAGGCAGTCAATGTTCTACAAGAATGGAAATCAAGAAAAGGACTCTATCAAAGTTAGCCTTTGTGATAAGTTAAATATAGGGCACTAATCAATATGGATTCTGTTTCCTGACAATGATCTCAACCTGATGTATAGTCCCCCAAATCACTGATTAGCCAGCCCCACTCCCTTTTTTTGCAAAACAGAATAGGTTAAAGCTAATGAACTTTATGGGGTATCATTTCACTCTGATAACTGCATATTTCTCTGGTCTAGCCTAGGAAATAAAGTATATTGGTCAAAAAAATTAAAGTATCTTCTTGCCATTAACAGGAAAAGTGTGGTGAAAAGAGGATGAGTTTGGAGTCAGAAGATTTGGGTTTTGATCTTGGGTTCTATTACTTACCAGTTGAGTGAGATTAAACAAGTTATTAAAGTTTTCTGCTTTCTGTATTATCATCTGAAAAGTGGGGAATGATGACACATTTGTCCTTTTTTAGATGGGGACAATGTAGACTGTAGTGTGATAGGTAAATTTTTTGTATATATTTTGTATAGGACTCATTTATTATGGAGTGCCAAGGTGACCATGAGAAACAGGTATTAAGTGTGCTTTTTGTAGGACTTGTTAAAATGACTTCTATGTAAATATATCAGGCAATTAGTATTTGAAGACTTATCTGATGCATGAAATAGAGATGAAAGGGAAGGGGAAAAACCTTCGAGATTATATACCTACACTCCAACAAAATGGCAATGTTAGTTTATTCGTTTTTAATTATATTGTCTCTTGTGAATTGGCTTGGGAATCGCTTTCTAAAAGTGATGGGTCCATTCTTTCATCTTCTGATTACAACCTATTCAACAGAATTGAATATTTTCATTAATAGGTTGAGATTGTTCAGTTGCCTTAAGCTCATCCTTGTTAACACTAACCCTTGTTAATACAAACAGGGCCTGGCTGCCAAAAAAGCTGTGAAGAAAGCCAAATTTGTACTTGGCTATTTACCCACACCCATGATCCCCATCAGCCCATTCTCCACCTTTCTGGCATGCTCTCCTCTCTACCCAATTGCCTATTTCCTAGCCAACTTCTGTTGTCACTTGGATGTCAACCCAGCTGACATCTAATAATTAGCCTGTTAGAAAATTACCAGTTTAAAGCATATTTCCCCTCAGTGTTGTTTGTGTTTTGTAAAAGAAACTCATGAAAAAAAGAAAGGGCCTAAGTGAATGAAATATAATGGTAAAGTGATCGGTAGTAGGTTATATTATATAGGCAATTACACACTCTGCTCATAGGGTTTTTCTTTTTAGGTACGAAAGGTATAGAAACTTAAATAAGATCTGTCCAGGAAGAGAGGACTATACAAGAAACAAACAAAACTTATAAAACCCTGATATTGATTTATTTTCTTGTGATTTCCTTCTTTCTTATAAATATAGAACATAGAAAAAAACTGAATTAAGTTTACTCACTAACTCATTAGGTTCTTATTAATTCTGGTTTTACTCTAAATAGCAATGCAGAATGCAATAATGATGGTCAATAATGACTACTGAAAAAAAATGAGTGTTCTAAAACAGATTACAAGGGAGAGAACCTGTGCATTGGAGAAAAAGTCACCCCATTAGAGGTAAATAGCTAGTCACATGAATATAATTTAATACATGTTCAGAGGTAAAGTCACCACAATCCCTATTTAGTTTTTTAAAATCAGAACTGGGAACTCAGGAAAGTATGTAGTCCTCAGCAAAGTAGGCAACCTTGGACCCTGACTTACCTGATACCAAGTGGTCACCGCATGGTAATAGTCTTAGGGACAGTTTCACTGACCCTCACAAGACAGACTATTTCATTCCTGATTTTAGGAAGTTTCAAAGAACAAGAGACATACCGCACTATGAAAGTCACTGTCTTAATGAAGCTAAGTTTATTAGAGAAAATGTGTGAATATAAATGAAAACATTTAGTAATATAAAGTCAACCACTTCCCTAACCCCAACCAAGGATCACCTGTCTCTAGCATATTTGGGGGAATAAAAATCATTTTGTCTGACACTCTTTTCTGAATTATCTATTTATAACTGCTTCTAAATCTGGTATACTCTCCCTTGTTGCTCTTACTTTCACTGAGGACCACTGTTTGCTTTTGAGCTACTTATACTTTGATGTGATTTTGCTATGAATACATTTGCCTATATGGAGAGGTGATGTGGAAATAACCACGCATGTCTTTGTTACATCTGCACAGTATAATAGTGAATCTATATATATCCCAGAAGTCTATCAATAAGAAATGGACCTCATTACTATGCCCATTACTAAGAACAGAACCATCTACCCTTCTAGTCTACCTGTTAGCTACTCAAAGATCCAGAAAAGCTTTTAAATTATCACTTTTCTTTGTCTTAGTTCAAATCAAATATTTAGAGTGGGTGGAGGTTGGAGGGGGCATAATATTAATCTTGGCTAGCCCATTTTCAGCAATAGGAAGATTTATTAACTAGTAGCTCATCCCATTTCCACAAGGTCAGAGTTTAAGGGGTCACTGGTCTCTGAGTTAGTCTTGCCTCTTTATATGAGTGAGTTAGTGAAGGAGTGAAGAAGTCACCAAGTGCACCGGTATGTAAGTAGTTATATTACCCATATTTACTTGCCCAGTCCCTGGTTTACTCTAACAAGCTAGATGCTTCGCGGTGATTATTTAGTCACTAAACTAATCTTCCTATATACGTTTTGATTCAAGAAGAAACAATTGTTTTCCTGATAGTATTTGGTAGCACAAGCTATCAACCAATAACAAGTATAATTTAAATAGGTGGTAGTTACCATTTTGGCCATTTATGTTCCAAGCCAAACAATTTCCTCCTAAGGATCTTACTTTGGGTGTTAGAACAGGAATCTAATAGCTATTTCAAGACTGAGGAAAAGAAAATGAATTTATTTCTAAAATTTAGGGTAGGATATACAAGCTGCTTACTGGTGCTTACCTACAGATGGGCACTTGGGCTGCTTCCAAATCTTAGCTATTGTAAATAGTGTTGCAGTGGGCATAGGGGTGCATAGATTCTTTCAAATTAGTGTCTCAGGTTTCTTCAGATAAACTCCCAGAAGTGGAATCCCTGGGTCAAAAGGCAGCTCCATATTTAATTTTTTGAGGAACCCCCATACTGCTTTCCACAGTGGCCGCCCCAGTCTGCATTCCCACCAGCAGTGCACCAGGGCTCCCCTTTCTCCACACCCTCGCCACCACTTGTTTGTTGATTTATGCTGAGCGAAATAAGCCAGTCAGAGAAATAATCAGGTACCACATGATTTCACTCTTATGTCAGATCTAATGAACAAAATGAACTTATAAGCAAAATAGAGACAGACCCATAGATAGAGACCAGGCTGACAGCCACTGGGAGTGGGGGGCGCTAGGGCTGGGTGGAAGGATTGAGCAAAAAAGAAAATACAAAGAGAAAAAACTCATGTACAGTGATAACAGTGTGGTGATTGCTGGTGATGGAAGAAAACTTGCCTTGGGGTGGTGAACACACAATACAGTGTACAGATGATGTGTTGCGTAATTGTGCACCTGAAACCTGTATAATTTTGTTAACCAGTGCCGCCCCAATAAATTCAATAAAAAGGAAAAAATTGTGATAATCTGTTATGTAGCAATTGAAATCTCATACATTTTGTTACAGAAATCAAAGAACCAGTACTCTGGACATATATGTTCAATATTTATTGTATCAGAAAAACTTAAAATTAACCTTTCTGCCTCAATAAGGAGATCGCTGGAAATGTGATATATCATATGCTTTATAAGGTTTGTCAGTATTAAAATAACTAGGATTATACAGGGTTGGGCAATAGTAGGTTTACAGTTGTTCATATGGAAAATAATACAATAATTAATAAATGATAACCCAAGAATAAGCTCTGCATTTTGTGTACTCACAACTGTAAGCCTAATTTTGTCTCACCCTGTGAGTCTTGGCATTTACATATGTCTACCGTATAGTGAGAAAACTTAGTTGCAAAACTATGTATATAATGTGTATGAATCTATTTTACTTTTAAGAACTATATGTGTCTATAAATGTAAACATTTAAAAACATAGAATACATATAAAATGTTTACATAGATTGCATCGGAAAGGTAGGACCAGATTATTATTGTTATTATTATTATTATTATGAGGACATAGGAGCAGATTTTAAAAATATTCATACATCTCTGAACTTCTTGATGTGTTACAATGTGTTAACTTTGTCATAACAATCTAATTACAATTTAAAAATATAACATATTTTAAAAAAATAACCTACACCTATAACTCAAGAGGATACACAACTGAAAATAAAAGGAATTAATAAAGCAGAATTAAAAGAAAATAAAATTAACACAGGGTGATATTAAAAAAAAATAAAAAAAATAGCCCGACTGGGCGTGGCTCAGCGATTGAGCATCGACCTAGGATCCAGGAGATCGAGGTTCGATTCCCGGTCAGGGCACAGGCCCGGGTTGCGGGCTCCATCCCCAGCAGGGGGCGCGCGGGAGGCAGCCGATCAATGCCTCTCTCATCATTGATGTTTCTGTCTCTCTCTCTCTCCTTTTCCCTTCCTCTCTTTGAAATCAATAAAGATATATATTTTTAAAAATCATACATTTCAGATTCATGAAGTAGAAAACTAAAACCTTTGTAAACCCAGCCCTGTTTGTATATTCTACAGTAATAACGGTTTGAAGTTTACACACCCACATGCATACACATGTGTGCACATATGCACATTCATACACACATGAGGCAATTATTTTGGGAATTGTTTTCCAATGTTCAACTATTTGAGCGACGTCTGATGCTAATTTTTAGTTTCCTGACGTTATGGTAAGATCATACATGCTTTGTAATTTTCTACTGTTTGTGATTTTAAGTTCTTCCAGTTTTCTGTTTGTTTGGCCTGATATTATCACTCATTCATTATGAGCACATGTCCTATTTACCTGTTAATTGTATTCAGCCTCATATACTACTATGTGTAAGAAGCATTTCAGCCTGGGAGTTACTTATCTGCATCTTCTTGACACAGCTTGGGCCATTCTTTAAATCTTTGCTCTCTAAGGCATAGTTTTTAGTTCCATATCATATAAAGATTTATAACTGAAAATTGTGTTTCATTAAAGTTGGAGTTCTATTTTTGAATGGACCAGTTCAATCATTTACATTTTTTTCACAATATCTATATTAGAACTTTACTTTTCTGATCTTATTTTATGCATTTTGATTTTATCTTTCCCTGAAATTATCTTCGTTTTCTATTTTTTTGACATATGAACTGTGGTTTATTGTTTTTTTAATATCTCATTTTTGATTTGGCAGTATATATATATTTTTTGAAATATGAACACATATTTTCTAATGATCTGGAATTAAAGTGTGTTTAATGTGTGAATATGAAAACAAATAACATTTGCACAGAATCACTTTATACACTTGTTCCCTAAAAATCTTTTTTTTTGTAGAATAATTTAGAAATTTATGCAGTATAATTATTATTAAATTATTAAGTTTGAATTTTATGTGTTTGATAAAGAACTATCACTGGCATTTGCTTCGTTTAACATAATTTTCAATATGATTTAAGACACAATTGTATGTTAAGTAGATTTCAAAACTCACAACCACGATTTTTCCTTTCTTTGCCCTGACCAGAATGGAACCGAACCGTAACCTCCAGGTTCATGGGTCAACGCTCAACCACTGAGCCATACCGACCGGGCTCTTTAAATCTTTATTTTAATTTGTATGCAGAACAGTTATAATAAGCCTTGGAATAATTTTATTTTTTCCAGATTGTTATGCTTTTTTAAACAGCTTTATTAAAATATAATTCACATACCATCCAATACACTCCTTTGTGGTATTTTTTTATCTGAAAATCTTTGTGAATTCTTAAATTAAATTTTTATTTTTAAATTATTATAAACTCACATTTTATAAAAAATAATATGGAGAGATTCTATGTACTTTTTACTGAGTTTCACCCAATGGTAAAATTTTACAAAATTATAATACAATGGCATAACCAGGATATTGGCATTGATATAATCCACCAGTCTTATTCAGATTTCCCCACTTTTACTTGAACTGTGTGTATATCTGTGTGTATGGAGGGGAATATTTAGTGTAATCTAATTATAAAACATATATTTGCACCAGGCTCAAGTTTCAGAAGAGTTCTATCACCACAGAAATTCTTCATGTTGCCTTTCTATAATCAAATGTACCTCCTTCCTATACACCTGGCCCTCCTTCTCTAATCTCTGGCAACCACTAATCTTTTCTTTATTTCTAAAATATTGTCTTTTCAAAAATGTTATACAAATGAAATCATAAAGTATATAATCTTGTTGGATTTGATTTTTTCACTCAGGATATTCCTGGAAATTCATCCAACTTACTATATGTATCAATAGCTCATTACTTTTTATTGCTGAATTGTATTCCAGGATAGGTATATACACCACTTTTGTTTAAAACACTCACCCACTGAAGGACTTCTGGGGTTGTCTCCAGTACTTTTCTTATTATAGATAAAGCTGCTCTAACATTTGTGTACAGATTTTTGTGTGAACAAAATTTTCATTTATCTGGGATAAATGTCCAAGTTGCAATTTCTGGGTCATACAGTAATTGCATGTTTAACATTATAAGAAAATGCTGAACTGGGTCCTAGGAGAGCTATATTATTTTATTTTAGTGTCAGCAATGCGAGTGTTTCAGTTTCTCTGCATCCTGGCTAGCATTTGGTGTTCTTTATTTTTTATTTTATCTATTTTGTTAGATATGTATTGATAACACCTTGTAGTATTTATTTTCATTTCCCTAATAGGTAATATGATCATTAATTTTATGTGTCAACTTGGCTGCGGCATGGTACCCAGAACTTTGATCAAACATTATTCTGGATATCTCTGTGAAGGGTTCTTTTTCTTTTATTTTTTTATGAGATTAAGATTTAAGTCAGTGTACTTTGAGTAAAGCAGATTTCCCTGAATAAAGTGGGTGAGCCTCATCCAATCAGTTGAAAAGCTTAATAGAAGAAAGACTGCCCACCCCAGAGCAAGAAAGAATTCTTCTAGAAGGTAGATTTTAAACTTGAATGACACCCTTGGCTTTTCCCTGGGTCTCCACCTCCTGGCCTACTCTGCCAATTTTGAAGTTGGCAGCCTTTATAATTGTGTAAACCAATTACCAAATTGTGTAAAAAATTACCAAAATATTGAGAATGAGACAGAGGATACCACTAGACATCATGCAGTAAAAACAAACAAAAAAATCCAGTTAGAAAATGGGCATAACTGGATTTTGGATCGATATTTTGGATTTTTTTTTTGTTTGTTTTTACTGCAGGATATCTAGTGGTATTCTTTGTCTCATTCTCGATGGCAATTTGTGTCTTCTCTCTCTTTTGATTGTCTTTGTTAATTTTGATAGTATTTAATGATATTTATTGATTCTTTTGAAGAACCAGTTATTTGTTTCCCTGTATTTTTTTTCTGTTTTCCTGTTTTATATATTCTAAGGACTAGTCTTTGGTTAGATATGTGGTAGGCATATATTTTATCCCAGTTTATAGCTTGTATTTTCAACATCATCACAGTTTTACAGAGCAAAAGTTGCTGATTTTTATAAAGTCCAATTTATTAATTTTTCTTTCTACAAATCATGTTTTTGTTGTCATGTCTAAGAACTCTTTCCCTAATTCTATAGTCAAAAATTATTTCCAAATATTTGTTTCTAAAAGTTTTATAGTTTCATATTTTATATTTATCTTTGTTATTCATTTGAGTAAATTTTTGGATTAGGTATGAGATTTAATTCAAGATTCATTTTTTTGCCAATGAATTTTAATTCATTGCTCCAACACTGTTTGTTGAAAAAGCTGTCTTTCCTCCATTGAATTGCCAATAATTCAAAAGATTGCCAATCAGTTGGGTTATGCAAGATATGGACAGTGTGGATTTTTTTCTTCATGACTATAACTGTGAAACTTGTTAGAATGGTCTATTTTGAGTAAAATTACAAGCTGGAGATGGTATGTTGATTCAACACAGTGGGAACTCATTCTATGTCTGTGAAGATACTTTGATTTATTGCTCTCTTAGTCAAGTTGGAAAGCTTAACCTCAACCACATTACAAACATAGGTGTAAGTTCTTCACACAAAATATTAATTTAGCATTTAAATTAAATATAATTTTAAGTGAATCCTGGCAAGGTAATGTATCCCCATCCTTAAAAATTATTTTTCCTGATACAACCAAAGAAGATGTTGGAATGTACATTTTTGTTTAAAGTATTTATGCTTAAGCAAAAGTAAAAACCTTCTACAATGGAAAAACAGACTTGTCAACTCAATAATATATTCAATGTCTATTGGATTCAAACTAATATACTAGATATTAGGAAAGATCATTTATTCACTAATTTATTCAGCAAACATTTATCAAGTTTCTACTATATGCAAGGTTTTACTTTATCTAGTCTCTATAAAAAAATACAAAGTGTTACAAGACATATTTCTACCCCACAGATAGTACAAAATCCAGTAAGATTATATCTGCAATACAAGTATTTTTTTTTAATTATGCAAGCATACCACCAATATTTCTGGGGCTTCACACAAGAGTACAAAATGGCTGCTCACATATCTACATATTTAAATGACTAACAAAATGTTAAATAAAATGTTTTATTTGCTTTACTTAAAAAGAACATGTTCAAAATGACCTGAAGGACCATATTGAATTTATCGTTTCGGAGGTCCTCAGAATTCTGCACCAGAGCATAGAAGTACAGAAAGAGCTATTGCTAGAACCTTGGACTGGGACCCAATCCCTTTTCTTATCACCCACAGCTTTGTCTCACTCAAAAGAAACCTTGTGTACACACATAGGAATTTCCAAGGCCTCATTTACAGTATACTTACAACTTCTGCAAACATTTGCTCTTGGCCTAGTGGTGTACACAGTAGAAGAAAAGACCTAGGGTAGAGGCTTGGGCAGGACCAGGAGAGACTCAGAGCAGCTGGAAAGGAGTTTTGGGTATCCTGAATAACAAAGCGTCATCTAAAAGAGGTTGCAGGAATTTGGTATGAACACCCCCCTTGACCCCATTGGTTCTTCACTCTGTGGCAGTCGAGTAGCTGAAAGAGTGCTAAAGTGAGGTCCTCTAAAGCACTTCTAAAGGTCATCAGGAGCCATTCTTGCCAGCATTTAAGGGTAATATAGAAGCTATGATAAAATACAGATTGTATGGTTGGATATAATATAGTGCACTCATATAATTCAGTTATTGAAAAGAATGACACTTTCTATGTGTATTGGCATAGAAAAATGCCAATGCCACATGGTTAAGTATAATAAGGCATATAATTGTTTTTTGTCAAAGCAAAATTTCAAACATTACATACACACATATTTCTCCATATTTGTGTGAGTACAGAGAAAAACAATTGAGTAGCAATTAATGTTGCTGTTTGAGAAGAGATGGAGATTGGAGAGAATATTTATATTTTTACTTTATTGAGATATACTTAACATACAAAAAATTTCATGTATATAATGTGTTTATTTTGATGAGTCTAGACATATACATACACCAGTGATACCATCATCACAGTCAAGGTAATAGACATATCAATCTCATGTTAACTGTTCTTACTACAAACAAAAGCAAGCAGACATAGAAAGTCTTTTTCAAAGTGTTAGAGAATATTTTATTTATGCACCTCTCTATATTTTTACATATTTATTAGAGTGAGCATAAACCATTTTTTGTAATAAAAATCCAATATACTTTTTAGAATGTCAAGAAACATGTATTGATTACCTACTAAGCCATGTGCTAGTAGGTGTCAAAGAAAGCTCTATCCCACTCTTTGTTCACCACAGTCATCCAATTGATCAAAATATTAATTATTCTAAGAAATAAAATTACTTGCCCATATCACCCAGCTATTAAATGGAGAGCCAGTTCAACCTGAGGTCTTCTGAATCTAAGTCCACTACTTTTTCTTCAATTTTTATTACAGTTTATTTCAAAACTAGAGAAGAGTAGTGCTGTGGAAGTATTTTCTACATGTGATTTGGTTTTATTTGTACCCTGTTCCGACCAACTTCTGAGACTGCCCTGTCTTTCAGACCACTAGCATGTGCTTAGTGATTTTTACCCCTAATTATATCATGATTTGGACACTGCCCTAGTTTTGGCTTGTTTGCTTGTTTATTTTTATTGCCAGGCTTTATTGTCTGGCAAAATGATATTACATGGGCATCCACAGTTCACCTCTTAGTTTGGGGTATTATGTTGCTACAGTGCAACAGTAAAACACTGGGGAATCCTAGGGCCCTGAGGCAATAGCTAGATGAAAGTCCATGACCGAGATGCCAGAAGAGCCATTTACTCAACAACATTCTAGTGACCTATACTCTGGTGTGAACTAGTCATGGTGATATTTTAGTGCAACACATATATCTCCTGGCAATCTGAGAGAACAAGAGACAAAATAATTCTTTATGATTTAATTAGGTGTGCCCACATATATCTCATTATGTTCTTACAACTATCTTGCAGAATAAGTGTGGTTAGTTTCATTTTATGGATGATCAATTTGAGGCCCAGCAAGGTTAAATAACTTTCCAAAGAAGGTACCTGTATTAGGATTTTCCAAAGAAATACAACCAAAAAAATGTACCACACAGAAAGTAACCACACACACACACACACACACACATACACACACAAACACGTCTGGAGAGAGAGGAAAGAGTTGCAATTTGAGTCCAAAGACAGTATGCTGGCAGGATTTGTTGTTGCTTGAGAGAAGGCAATCTTTGTCCTACAAAGGCCGTCAACAGATTAGATGAGGCCCACTCACATTATAGAAGGTAATGGGCTTTACTAAAAATCTTTTATTTTAATATATCTCTTTTACAGAGACATCTAGTATAAAGTTTGATCAAATATCTGGGCACTCTGGTCCAGCCAAATTGACACATAATTAACCATCACAGCACCACAATTAAAACTTTCTTTTTATAAGTTGCTCTCAGATAATAGAATACTCCTTTTATTATTTTAATGATGTTGTGGATGAAAAGGGGCCACATACTAAACCTGACAAGCTCAAGAAAGGCCTGTGTGGCAGCCTTACAAACTCAGAGACAGAAAGTAACCACATAGGATCATCTGAAATAAAAACTTTTTAACTAAAAGCAGCTTATGGCAGGTAGCCATGTCCTAGGCTAAAATCTTCCCTGACAAAGGTCAATTTTTATTTTAATTGAGCCTGTCTATTGTCCTTTGCATCTGCCATAACATACCTTTGAATGTCAGGATAACTTCCCTTTTATCAGACCCCTCAGGGCATAACCAATGCACCAGGGCAGGGATCACAAACCCTCTTATTGTTATTGTTATCATGTTGTTGACTGTTAACTACCCTGTATCCACCTATGTAAAAGATGTATGTGTCTATCATTTTACTTTTTCTCTAATCCCAGAGGTTTCCCTCCTGGTTTCTCCCACCTACCTAATCTATCAGCAATGGATTTCATGTAACCTAACACCAATGTCTTCTTTTTTGATTCTGATGTATAAAATAAGATGCAAAATTGCCACTTTTTGGAGTATTTTCTCAATTCATTGAGATTTTGCTTCCTGGTAATTGGCACAAATAGACTCACAAAAATTAAACTAAAATCATGTCTACATAGCAAGGCTGAATTTAGTAGGGATGCTTTCTGGGGGGTATCTGTAGTAACAATAGATGTGATCAGTACAACACTACAATGTCTTTTTATAGATAGCTTGAAATGAGTAAATCATGCCAACATCGATCCACTTATTGAAATTTACCAAATCTTTTATTTCATAATCTGACCAGCTGTACATTTATCAGCAACTACCAAAGCAACCATATCCAGAATTTTGTGTTGACCATGATAATATAAATATACTACACATATATCCTATATATATCTCCTATATAGTATAAAGATAGTATAAATCCAAGAACTGATTTTTATCTTCTGATTAAACATAGAAGTAGTCATGTCCAAAGTTAATTGATTATTTTGGTGTTTGTTTTCCCCCCCTCAGTTATCAAGTTTGGCTGTCTGAAGTGATCAGTTTGTTTAATGGTTAAACATCCTGGCTTACTTTTGGGTAAATGTAGATGCTGTCTGAAAAAGGAAGATAATAGCTTGCTACTTTTTTTTCTTATATACATTTATTTTATTTTTTTAAATTTATCTTTATTGTTGAAAGTATTGCCTTGTGCGCAAAATTAAGTTGGGTACTGAAACTATTAAAAAAATGGTAACGTTCTAGAGTGACATCAGCAAGATGCCAAAACAGGAAGTCCCATACCTTGTTCCTCCATAAATACTCTGATTTAATAACAATATGGAGGCCAAAATGTCCTCATAATGATTCTAGACTCAAGAAGTGGCAATACTCCAGGAGAGCACAAAGCTGAGAACAGCTGCACTTAAGCAGGTAAGAGCAATTTCACTTTAGAAGAATCAGCCCCTCCCCCAAGCTGGCACAGCTCAGGACCAGGAGACAGTACCCTAGTTAATGAATTCTGCCTGGGAGAGCGGGGGAGACAGAGACAGAAGAAGAAACATACATCCAACATTTCAGCTTTTCGAAGGGCCACCCAATGGCCTGGTTTCAGTCTTCCCTCATTCAGAACACTGATGGAACCAACATAGTTTGGATGTCTGAAGGCCACTGAGAACAAAGAATAGTGAGGGTAGCTTGCTGCTGCTCCAGAGGACACACAGTTCAGAGACCAATACAGCTCAACAGCCTCACCTTTGTGGGGGAAGAGAAGAGTGGAACATTCATCCAATGTTCTGGTTTCTCAGGGAGCTGTCTGAGGGAATGGAGCACAGATGGGACACAGCATGTTCTAGAACCCCGGGGGCTGATCAGAACATAAGAGAGCTGGGTGGCTTGTGGTAGCTCCAGATAATAAGCAGTACCTCAGACAGAAAAAAAGGGGGAGCAAGAGATTAGAAACTCCAGGAAAAGGAACTGGCAAGCCTGTCTATTAAGAAATTTTATACACAGACCTAGAGAAGCCTCATCTTCCCAAAAAACATTTTCAGAAGCCCCATAAAAATCTAGCTGGGATAACTGGAGAGGCTCTTTCCATATACAAGCCAGTCTATACAATCTGGTAGAGGGTGATAATTTTTCAAATGTGCAAAGGTCAACAAAACGTTATGAGACACACAGAGAAACAGAAAAACATGACTCAAACAAAGGAATGAAATAAATCTACAGAAACTAACACTAAAGAAATGGAGGTATATGAATTACCTGACAAAGAAAGCAAACTGTCGTAAAGATGTTCAATGAATTCAAGAAAAACAATATATAAACAAAATGAGAATGCCAATAAAGAGATTGAAAATATAAGAACTAACCAAATAGAAATTTTGGAGCTGAAGACTATAATAACGAAGTTGAGAAACTCACTAGAGAGTTCAGTATCAGACTTGATCAAGCAGAAGAAAATAATGAGTGAACTCAGAGACAACTGATTTCAAATTATCCAGTCAGAGGAACAAAAAGAAAAAGGAATAAAAAAAGAGTGAAGAAAGCCTAAGGGACTTAATGAGACACCATTAAGTGAAACAACATATGCATTATGAGAGTCCAAGAAGGAGAAGAGAGAGAGAAAGGAGAAAATGTTGATTTAAAAAAATAATGGACAAATCTTCCTGAATCTGGAAGAGGAAATGGACATCTAGGTTCAAAAAGTATATGCTGAAAACTGGTCCAAATCTGGAACATTCACTAGTGAAATCTACCTGACATTCAAAGAATAACTCGAATCCTCAAACTGTTCCAAAAAAATTGAAGATAAGGAAATGCTTCTAGACTCATTTTATGAGGCCAGCCTTATTCTGATACCAAAAACAGTACCAAAAAAAAGTCTATAGGCCATAATCCCTGGTGAACATAGATGCAAAAATTCTCAACAAAATAGTAGCAAACTGAATTCAACAGGACACTGAAAGGATCACACAGTGACTAAGTGAGATTTATCCCTAGGATGCAAGGATGGTTCAATATATGAGATTAATCAATGCATCAATGTGATACACTACATAAACAGAACAAAAAATAAAAATTTTGTGAATGGCTCAATAGATACAAATGAGCATTTGACAAAATGAAATGCCCTTTCATGATAAAAAAAAAAAAAAAAAAAAAAAATTAGCAAAGTAGGAGTAGAAGAAAAATACCCCAACATAATAAAGACCATGTATGAAAAGCCCACATACTCAGTGGGAAAAAAAGAAAAAACTGAAAACTTTTTTCTTTAAGGTCAGGAACAAAGCAAGGATGCCTGCTCTCATTCCTTCTATTTAACACAATCCCAGAAGTTCTAGCTGAAGCAATTAGGCAAGAAAAAAATCCATATAAAAAAGGAAGAAGTACAATTTTTTTTCCAAAGTAGAAAATCCTAAAGATTCCACAAAAATTTGTTAGAACTAGTCAACAAAATCAGTAAATTTGCAGGGTAGAAAATCAAGATACAAAAATCAAGTTTATTTTTATACACTAGCAATAAACTATCCAAAAATACAATTTAAAAACAATTCCGTTTATGATAGCATCAAAATATATTTAGGAATAAATTTAACCAAAGGGGCGAAAAACTTGTACAATGAAAATTACAAAACATTGCTGGAAGAAATAAGAAATACACAAATAAGTGGAAAGATATCCTACTTAATGGTCGGAATTATTAATATATTGAGCAAAAAACTCAGGAGGTTTGAGAAATTGAAGTCATCAAATATAATTTTTATACTAGGCAATATAATTATAAAAAAAACTTGCACCAAATAGAAGAAAATAAGTGCTGCTTTGCTGAACTAGAAGGGACAGAGAGCAGCAGTCGTATGATATTACTCATTAACTACAGCACAGAAAAACATAGGTATTTACAGTACATATTATTTTCCTGCCTAGGGGTCTGATTACATTTCACAAGCCTTCCTTTTTTAAAAATATATTTATACTTTTTTATTTTTAGAGAGAGAGAGAAAGGGAGATAGAGAGAGAGAAACATTTATTTGAGAATGGAACATTGATGGGCTGCCTCCCACACGCCCCCTACTGGGGATCGAGCTGGCAACCCAGGCGTGTGCCCGACTGGGAATCGAACCAGCAACCTTGCGATGCAAAGGAGGACCCCCAACCGACTGAACCACACTGGCCAGGGCAACAGGCTTTCCTTTTGATCCACAGAATTTAATGCAGCATATCATTAGGTTTTATCTGATATGAGGCAAAGGGGGTTTACACTTAAGTAAATATCTACCACAAAAATATAGACCTAGAAATATACCACTAAAATATCTCCTTATGTTGTTTTTTTGTTGTTTTTTGGTTTTGTTTTGTTTTGTTTTGTTTTTTTCTCCTTATGTTTTGTAACAGGACCTTCTGATTCATGTATTACCTGAAAGGATTTTTCTTCCTTTACATAACTATTATCATTTCTGTTTTATTTCAGGTGTGAGGTGTTTTTCAAAACATGTTCTAACAGAAAAAGGCAACAACTCTATGATTTCACTCATATGTGGAATATAAGACAAAAACAAAGTAACAAATAAAAAGTAGGCTTTTAAATACAGACAACAGATTGGTGGTTACTGGAGGGGAAGCTGGGTGGAGGGAGAATAAAGAAAGTAAGGGGGTCAAACAGGCTTAGAGATGGAAACTAGATTTTTGGTGGTGAGCACCCTATAGTGTATACATATATTGAATTCTAATATTGTACACCTGAAACTTAGATAATGTTTTTAATCAGTGCGACCTCAACATTTTTTTTTAAAAGAATATCTCCCTGACGTTTAACAAATATACAGCTTAAATGGAATAATAGTTGGGGCTAAAGAAGCTGTGAGCGCCTACATGCTTATGGCCTTGGTTTTTAAATAAAATATCCTTCTGACTGGATCTTGACTTAGCCTGACTTAGCCCTGGAGCAGTTTTCAGTTTTCCTGCTCAAGGGCTTAGGAAAAACAAACAAACAAACAAACAAACAAACGACACACACATAAAACTGTATTTAATAAAACTTTCCTAGGCGGCTCAAAGACAGATGGCATGATTTTGCTATGAAAAATTTCCTGCTGGAAACTAGAAGATACATCTCCAGCTTAACTTTGTTAATGGTTTACCTTAGACGTGAGTGGGATGGAAAACGGCCTGCACTCTCCCCCATAGTAGTTGCCACTTTTGGTGAAAGGTCTGCCTGTAGCCAGGAACTTGGAAATGCCTGTTTGTTTCTTTAAGTGTAGGTACTTCTGCATATTAATATGAGTTGTGGATGAAGATTGCCTCTGTTTCCTGTACGTTTTTTAAACCAAAGTGGATCCTGTCTCTTTAACAAAACAGATTTTGGAAAATCAGGCAGGTTGTCACTGCAACCCTCCCAAGGCATTTAAAAAATGATGCTTCACATTGCAGACCTAAAGTGTCACAGTAGCACATGTAGTTCTGCTTCACACCTGCAAACTGATCATTGAATCAATGCAGGTGGGTTTTAGAGGGTGCCTTCCAAGCCCAAATGATCAGGGTGACATCATGGGTTTATAGTATTCACATTAAAAAACACACTCTCTTCTCCACACTCTGTCCCCAATCCGAAAGCCCTTCCTTCTGCCTCAGCAATGTCCTATAGCCATTGACAGCAGACAAATGAATTACATCTGAAGATAACTGATCTCCTTCCACAGGGCATTATCAGCACAGCTGCACAACTTCGATGCTCTGTGTCCACACACAGATGGCCAGGCTAGAGGAAAGAGCGCGTGCGGATTTCTAGTTCTGTGTTCTCCTGGCTTCTCTGCTAGGTTGGCTGATATGCTCTCACAGCTGCAGCTCTGCCAGCATCTAGTTGGAATTCACTCGTCTTTCAAAATACGAGATAGTTGAAACATAAGAGGCAATCTGCATACTTGGGGAAGTTCCAGAATCCAGGTACAAATAACCCCAAACCTTGAAATTCCCCCCTACAGTGAATTTACTGATCAACCAATTGTGCTTTTTTTTTTTTTCTTTCTCCATAACTTCTGCAGTCAACCTAATAAATATGACTTATGTATTAATTCAGGTGAGAAAAGTTTAAGGTTCGTTTAGATTTTCCAATTGCATTCTAGATCTTCAGCACCCTTCGTGAGTATGGTCAATCCAAAAACAAGGCCTCACACTGGTAGCCGGCTCTGCAGGGGAAGGATCAGAGACAGGCAGAGTGGTTCAGGCAAGTTGCAGAGAAGCATGGAGACTGCCCATTTCAAGACATGAATCATTGTAAAAAATCAAAGAACGTACTTCATGCCTTTCAGTAAGAGATAACTGTGAACAGGAAAATCCTCATTTTATTTCTTTTTCTAACATTGTGTAGATTATAACATACAAAATCCTCAAAGCCCTTGCCAATCCTAGCCAAGAACAGAATCAATTTCGCATTTGTTGTTTTTTTTCCAAAGGACTGAGATAAGAACTTTTCCATAACTATTTACTATGCATGTTTTGGATCATCCCAGCTTTTTGCCTCACTTCTCTTGCTGGTATAGTGTCTGATGCCAGCTCTCCTATCTTAGTTCCTCCCCAACAACAGAGAACATAGCAACCTCCTTCATAGTAAGTGACAGACTTCAGGTCAGATCCATAAGCGTGTATCTAAATTAATGAGGCCGATCCCCTGCTTTCTACACTTGATACAAATGCTTTCTTACAGCATCACGAACAGTCGTGTGCAGTTCCTGTTGTGGGAACTGTAGAATGAAACTTGAAGTACGGTGTGTCAAATAGATATCTTTATCAAGAGTACCTTTGGTGCTGAAAGTGCTCTTGGACATCTTGAATGGATGTGAAACAGTCAGAAAAATTTTAATAGACTTAAGTTTGGCCTGCAGAAGTCCTCAAATCAAAATAGTGGATAATAAAAATATGCTTAGATAATTTTGATAAGCACACATCTTTAAGGCTCATAAATACAACAGAAACTACTCAAAGATAAAGCATTAGTTGAAAAAAGATGAATGTGGCCTCCATGACAAATACCCTGAAACTTAGGTTTGAGGCTGATAGAGAAGCTGTACACTGATCTCGGAAATTTATATGTGGCAAAATGATAAAATCTATACGTCCTAGTCACCTCTGGGTCCTCACTGTACAAAAATATGAACATCATGACCACCATCAAATCACTTCCAGGAGGCAGCGAGCGACTGAGAATTTAGGGCTTCTCAAATGCAATGGCAGAATCGGGGGCTCTGCTGAGGAAAGCAAAAAGAGATGAAAATAAATCAGATGGCCTTGCAGAAAATATCTTATCTTGAAGATCCACTCGGCTCTGTAAGCAAGTCTTTATGTCGTTTTACATCTAAGGAGAAAACAATCGGGATTGGAGAAGGGTTGGGTAAGTGCAGGGTACAAAATGTCCTTCCTCTCCTACTGTTTTACTTCCTCTTTGGGGGCTTTAGATTCTTTTAAGTGCTTATTAAGTGCAGTTTGATTTTTATAGATTCGTACACAAAGATTTGATCTTAAGTTGTTTACCACAGCTTTGTCTAGTCAACAATTACTACCCATTGACTGCTGTTTCTGGAGCCTCCATTTCATTATAAATAGTGCACTTGAACATATTTAAGTCATTTTCAATAAAATGTGTGAATACGAAATTGCAATAAACGCAATTTACCAGAGCCATTGATGTGTTCAACTTTGTTGCTGTAAATATTCTGTAAATAATTTGTATGGTGTACGTTCCTGTAGATTATCTTTAGAAGGCTTATAAACATATTATTAGCTCTTTGTACCTCTTTGAGAGCCACCCCTTAAAATAAAGCATCTCTGCTTCCAATATAGCTTCTCATGCTAAATGCAGATCTAGCCAAAAAAGGCAAAGTGTAATATGCCAAGCTGTTTTTTAATTTCGAAAATCTGAGAACACGAATAGTTCTATCACTTCTGAACAGAGACAACATGGGGAGATACTGCTCCATGTCTCTTTAGCAAAGACTAACTGACCAGCCCAAGTCAGAAGCTCCAACACATACACTGTACATTCTCACATTTGGAAATGGAAATGTCCTTTTTCATGCAGCAGGATTGCAGCTAACGCACAAATTTGTGCAAACGCGCCTGCCTTTTAGGCCATCCCTTGTCACTTGATTTCGCAAAGGTTCTTGTCCTCCTGAAGAGGCACATCTGTAAGGACAAAGCTGAAAGTATGTACTAGAAGTAAATAAAAATCGGATATGGCAATATGTGGCTTTTCATTTACTCTATTTTCTGTGTAGTCTCTACTTAGACAGCAGATAAGACCTAAAGGAGTTTTAGACTTTAACCATCTTGAAGGAAATTGTCGTAGTGTGTTTTCTGTTTGTTTGTGTGTGTGTGGGGGGGCAGATCTGATATATGAGGTATAGGACTCACTTTAGAAGGTTTCTATGAGACTTAAATGAGATACTATAGAAAAATGCTATTGTCACAATGACTGACAATCAAAGGGTAAGCTAATAGTTTCATTATATTTCTATGTAGTTTGTATTTGCCCCAGCAGCTGAGGAGTTACATGAACAATAGGGCTTTAACTTAAAGGTCTGGCTGGAACAAATGTAGACAATAATTTACATGCATATATGCACAACCCAAGGTCACGGACAGTGGTGGGGAGAGTGACTGGGGAGGGGGAAGGAATGGGGGGGAACGGGTCATTGGGGAGAAAAAGGGACATCTGCAATACTTTAAACAAAAATTAAAATTAAAAAAAAGAAAAAAAGAAAAGAAAATGCGTTCCCTTTTGTAATGTGTCCAAAAGTGCCTCCCACGAAACGCCTAACGTCTGGATGGATGGCAGAGTTTTGTTCCAGGTAGAGCTGTGAGAGCTTACACGTTCTGCGGCCAGTGGGTTTCTTTTTGAAACCCTTCCACTTTTTGTGGCATGTGTTTTACTGATGAAACTCTTGCCTTCGTCACAGCTTCGCCAGTTCATAAATGGTTCCCTTTCAAATAAACCGACCTCGAGAACCCAGATGAGAGCAGCTCTTTCAATAGGTGCATCCTGAGCAGCAACCTCGCACCTGGCCTGGTCCCATCTTCATCTGGCACCGCTGGGTAAGCAGAGAGGCCCCAGCGCTGGCGCAAAGCTTTCCCATCCGGCTTTCAGAGCAAAAAAGGCTGCTCAGCCTGCTTTCGCTGCCTCTGCCACCGCAGTAGGATGTTACAGTGACACGCTCGCCCTCTGCAGTTAATGAGCGATCACTCTGGGTTTCGACTTGTACCAAGAGTGCAGCCGCTGCTTGTACCCTGGCTGTTCAAGTTTGCCACCCATGGGGGCCATGGCCTTCATCTCAAAAAACAAACAAACAAAACAAAAACTCTCTGGGGTAACCCAGGAAGAGACCTCCAAAGCTTGAATCTTTCTGTCTACTTCTTTTTATTCTTTTTTTTAATTTTTTTATTATTCAGTCAACTTCATGAATTTGGCACTTGGCCAGCTTTATCAGACGCAACAAGAAAATGAAACCTTGTGAGTGGTCCCCTCGATATTACCAGTACCCACCTGGCACCATACGACAGTTATTGCAATATTATTAACTCTATTCCCTATGCTTTACTTACATCCCTGGGACTGTTTCATAACCACCAATCTTAATCCCTCCACCTCTTTCGCCCAGTCCCCCAACCCCTCTCCACTCCAGCAACCATCACTCTGTTCTTGGTATCTGAATCTGCTTCTATTTTGTTTGTTCGGGAATTTTGTTCTTGAGATGCCACATATAAGTGAAATCGTATTGTATTCATCTCTCTGCCTGACTTATTTCACTGAGCATAATAGCCCTCCAGGTCCACCTGTGCTGTTGGATTTTATTCTTTTTTATGGTTGAGTAATATTCCATTTTATGTATGTACCACTGCTTTTTTTTATCCACTTGTCTATTGATGGGCACTTAAGTTGCTTCTATATCTTGGCTACTGTAAATAATGCTGAAATAAATGAACATAGGGGCTCATAGTCTTTCAAAGGAGTGCCTTGTGTTTCTTCAGATAAATCCCTAGAAATTGGATCACTGGGGCATAAGGCAGCTCCATATTTAATTTTTGGAGGAAACTCCACACTGCTTTCCATAGTGGCTGCACCAGTCTGCGTTCCCCCCAGCAGTGTACCAGGGCTCCCTTTTCCCCACACCTTCGCCAGCACTTGTTATTTGTTGATTTATTGATGATAGTCATTCTAACAGGTGTGAGGTGGTATCTCATTGGGGTCTTAATTTGCATTTCTTTAATAATTAGTGACATTGAGCATCTTTTCATAGGTCTCTTAGCCACCTGTATGTCCTTTTTAGAGAAGTGTCTATTTGGGTTCTTGTTAGGATCTTGGATATGGAGCTTAACCCTCACTCTTCTAGGGATGTGCATGTTCAGAGAAATATCCCTCAACTTGCTACCAGTTCTTAAGGGGCCAGCATTATTTTTCACATATGCCTCTCTTTCTCACATCTTTGCCATCAGGGTTTCTAAGCAATGAGGAGCACATTTTGGTCCTATGTGCCTGCCTAGTAATGCCTTTTCTGCTATCAGAGGGAGGCATCTGGAAAGGAGCATAATATATTTGCTAATGGGCAGGCACTTGTGTTGAAAAGGGAAACCAACATTTTTAAAACCCAGTTGTGCCTCAAAATAGGGAGCGTAAATCATAGTCCCCCAGTTACCAGGTTGTTCTCCATGTGTAAGCATATGTGGAATTTATAAAATATAGTATAAAACAAAAAATGAAAACATAAGAATTAATAGAATTATGTTATTTAAAATGTAGTAAATAAAATAACCCAAAAGATAAATCATTTTCTCCAATATTTTTGCCAATATTAGAATAAACCTTTTTTTAAATTCCTCCTGTGAAACTAATTGTGCTACTACTTACTAATATTTCATAGGACATCAGTAAGTCCTTGGCCACACAACCTCTTTAGGCAAAGAAATGGTTTCGGCTTCACATAGCAAGATGTTTTCCTGGCTGAGAGAAGGAACACTCCTTAAAATTCATGAATGTGTGTCATATGTCCTAAGGGCAAAACAAGGGTGAATGTCAACAGAGCCCATCAATGTAATATAGTATTCCCCCAAAGTAATTCCAGTTGAAGGCTAGATTCCCTAAAGCACCAGTATTTCCTTGCCTTTAACGCACACGAAGTAAAAAGCCCTTGCAACTGATTTGGTGGGATGAGAGACACAGAGGAAAGTGTTACCGGAGAGACGACGAGACCTCAGTTCTTGTCTTCTTGTAGGAAAGATTTCAATCACAAGACAAAGTGTAGCAAAGTAAGTAAGAATTTATTGACCGCAGCAAAAATATACTTGGGACAGTGAAACAAGGAAGGCACATAGGAGAAGCAACAGGAGAGCCTGGGCTGGGCTGCTTTGGCTCCCTGAGGAGACAGAGAGAGAAGGGGCCTTGGAGGCAGGTTCGGGGGGTCAGCCCCGGGAGAGCAGCAGCTGCGCATTGCTCCCCTGGTTCAAGTGTCCTGGGGTCTCTTAGAGAGAAGAAGGGTGAAGGGAATGGCTCAGATGTGATCCCCTGGGGGATAGTGCTCCCTGGGTTCTTGATCCTGAGTGTATTTATCTCTCTTGCAGGTGGAAATCTAAGGGGAGGTCTTAGGTAAGAGTCTCAATAGAATATTCATCAGCTTTCCAGGTGTGGCTCTTTCAGGGTCCTGGTCTCCACTGATCGGTCAGTGCCAGGGCAGGGGGTCATTAGTAGTGTAGCTGGTCCTGAGGCAGCCACAGAGCCACTTGTCCGGTTTTGGTGCTTGTCTGGGCCTGGAGGTGAAATACAGCTGAGGCCTAGATGTTACCTTTAGGGAGCAAACGCTCAGGGCACCTAAAGCACGTGACCAGTGATATGCTGGGGAGGACAGGTGACCCTGGGGACAAGGTTCTTGTTTTCCCAATTTGGCCCTTTGCTAAGCATCCGGGCCTTTTTGTTCTGGTGAATTTCTGTACCCAGCCCATCATTCTTGCTCTGCTCACGTCTGTCTGACATTAGTGGGAGAGAGGAGGGGAGGGGAGAAGATGGAGGGACAGGTGGATCTGTCAACAAAGAAACTGACAGGGACATTCAAAATAGCTGAGCTTCGGGGTGCAGCCACCTAAGAGTATGCAAGGAAAAAATGATCACCGAACAGCTCTGACATTCTAATTATATCCACCTGAAGAGCTGAATCTATTTTGGCAACTCCTTTCTAACAAGGAAACACTTTTTATCTGATATTAGTGCGGACAATTGAAGAGCAGGCTACCCAGGAAAGATTTTTCCTTTTGAGTCTTCATTACAAGAAAGAGATGGAGGAAAAAAATAAAATGGAGTTTTATGTTTTCCTGTGATGCTACATCAACCTTCTGTTTTCACTTTATTACTTTAAAGGGGAAAGGAGCCTGGAAAAACATAGAGGAGGAAGGAAACAGATCAGTTTAAAGTGGCTGGAATATCAATTCACTTGAACCTCTGCCCCAGTATTGAATTTAACCCAACAAACCACCCTGGGGAATGTCTGTGGTATAAGAAAGTTCAGTTTATACTTTTTTGTTGGTATTGTTTTAAGTTAAGAAAGAATATGGATTAAAAGGGAAAACTTTAGCTTGAGAATCAAAGATCCTGCCTTTGCTCTTCTCCAAGGACAGGACGAGAAAAAGAAAAAGAAAATAAGAAAGGTCTTAATGGCAGTGGATGGAATTTAATGTAGAAGTTAGGAGATTATGAAATTTGGATCTTAATCCAAATCAAATAGACATTAATTCCATTTCTAACTCCTAGAGAAATCTCAGAGAATCGGTTTCCTTATCTGTTAAATGGAGCTAGCATTGCCTGATGTACAGAATTGTTATACGGAATAGACATGATTATAGGAAGACTGACACATAGCTGACGTGAACAATCAAATTGTGTCTATTATTAGTTCTCCCAGGTTTGTACCCAAGGAATACATGATTTGCAAATGCACCTGGCCAATTTCCAAGACCTGATCTATGTTGAGCCAAAAGTCACAGAATTCCTAGGCCTCTATCACACTGTTCACATCAAGGAAAAATAAGAATTTGGGGAGGGAAGGGATTGGAGGAAATATAATAAGAAAGATGTAATCTCCTGCACAAAACCCCCCAAGCTCCTGGGAAACTAGGGAACCACAGCTGCTCAAAATATTCCGAATATTTTAATGTTATTGTATCTAATGTTGGTGATGCTGAGATTTGATGGTGCTGGAACTGTACGTTCAGTATTTGCAATTCAGAGTCAGATGCAACTGCAATTTTTCTACTTTTCTTAGCCTACATTATAAGTAACTAACAATAAAGTTGGATGCCAGAATCCGTGGTACCTTTAAGAAACGATAAAAGAGATGCAATTCTTTTTAAGGTCATTTTTAGCCCAAATGGTTCTTCAGTGCTATGATTGCTCTCAAAAATGGATAAGGGAATTTCGCCTCACTCTATGCGTTTCCTTTCCTATAAAATTGAAATAGCTATGACTCACTGACTCTTACATCGCTACAAAAGCTTTTGTAAATTTTCCTTTTGCAATGAGATTTAAAAGATGATAATGAAATCATGAAAATAAACCTCTCGCTTGTTCCACATCATAAAATATGTACCTAAATTAAGGTTTTGGAAGTGGGATTTAATCAAATGATTGTGATAGGCTCAAGAGCAATTTAACATTTCTGGTTTCTCCATTCTATGTTTATCTAGAAAAACTCATGGGCTATTTGCCATGGTTCTGTGTTCTCTTCGCCTAGTGACAGGGGTAAAAAATAAATGAGGGCAATGGGAAAGAGAGGGAAAGGCAGGGTATATATTTTGGGTGTGGCCAGTGTAAATGAGGGCCTGTTATTGGGCCTAATAATTTTTTTTAAGCCTGTGAAAACGTAGTAAAATTTAGTAGTTAATAGCATGAGCTCTGCTATCAAACACTCCTGGGTTTGATTCCCAACACTGAGTCAATGGACAAAGATACTAAAATCTATCTCTAGCACTCAAGAGCATTCAATGAAGTGTAACACTTAAAACATATATATTTATTGATTTTGAGAGAGAGAGAGAGAGAGAGAGAGATTAGTTCCAATAATTTATGCATTCATTGGTTGCTCCTTGTATGTGCCCTGACAGGGGCTCGAACCTGCGACATTGGCCTATCAGGATGATGTTCTAACCAACTGAGCTACCCGGCAAGAGCTGTAGCATTTTTTTCAAACCTGTTTCTCACGCCTCCATCTATGACACACTGGATATTCAAATCAAAAGGAAGCCAAAGGTATGATTGGATACAAACTAAATGCTGTTCAGCCACTGGTGGAAGCAAATAGTCAAATATAACTGAAAATATGGGGGCAAGGGGCAGAATAGCCCAAATGGAGTGAGCCTGCGGCAGTTACCCCCTAATGGGAGGGGAGACAGAGGCCGGAAGTGCCAGCTGCTAAAACCCCACAGCCACATGGTCACCTCCTGGTTTGCAGAGTGGCCTTGGGTCACCTCCCGGTTTGCAGAGTGGGCTTGGGTCACCTCCCGGTTTGCAGAGTGGGCTTTGATCTCCCAGGCCTTTATGCACGGCCAGTTTCCTGCTGTTATTAGATGGACTGGAGTGCCTTTAGTTAGTCTCTTAAGATTTTTTCCCCCCTTCTTAACAACCTTTAATCAAAATTATAACAAAACCTCACAAGAAAGCTGTTTCCCTTGAGGTATCTAGCGCCTGGTGGTTTGAAGAGTTGAGAAAAGGTTCAGATAAAACTTCCAATTTTTGAGCTCTGCCCATCGCTGGAATTCCCTCGGCTCATCAAAGCCAGGTCAGACTAGTACTCAAGTTTAACAAGCTGTAAGTGTAGCAGTTTCTTTGACTTTGCTAAAACTTGAAATATCACGGGTGTGGATCAGCACTCTTTGCAATTAATTGCCTTTTTGCATTGGTCTTTTGTTACCCTAAATCAGTTCTGCTGACCGGCGTCTCCAGATACTGCCCTGCGGGTTATGCACTTTACAACTCCAGGGGATGCCATTCACATAGACAGTAATGTGAATATCGACCTCCTGGAGTGGTGCAATATGCCTGGAATTGCTGCTGATATTTACAGATCTACCTTTGGGACTGAGGATATTGTTGCAAATTTAAATTTGACCTCTATTTTCTTATTACTATTTTTAAATGGTATCTGTACTTTACATTAATTATTAGTTTCTAAGAGATAATGTAAAGCAAGGCTAGTGGGTAGCATGCTACTTTAATTTCCCTCCTAAGGCAGTAATTGGAGAATTTAAATACATATATACATATACATATGTATATGTATATGTATATGTATATGTATATGTATATGTATATGTATATGTATATATACATATTGACTTGACAGTTGAAATATGAATGAAGTAGAGATGGTGACATCCAGTTGATTTGGCATGTGGACTATCCTGATGGAATATTTTCAACATATTTGGTGTGACTTACAGTTTGTTCTCAGAAATTGTTTGAAAGTGTATCGTTTGAGTTGGATTTGTTTGGAGAAAATGTTTGGAGCATGACTCCCTGTGGACACATCTCTTAAGAACCACCCTTCCATAGACCCATGAGGCTGCACGACAGAATTCTTCCAAGAATGGTGTACTTGTCAATACTGACATATGGGCATAAAGGAGGAGATAGAGTCAGACAGAGATTGACACACTGACAAGTAAGAACAGGGAAACAGGCTGAGACACAAGGTAATTATTTCAATATGATTAATCTAATTCATTCAGCAAAATTTCATTGAGCACCTAATATACTCAGGTACTATGGAAGAAAGATAAATGATGAATAAATGAAAGTTTCAATCTTGGAGTCAGTGTTTTATGAATTGTTAAGCCCACCAACTCTAGAGTTGGGTCACTTAATTTTGAATTCAGCATTTCTTATATTTGTGTAACATTAGAAAATTGATGCTCTCTGTGCTTCAACTTTCTTGACGATAAAGTGAGAATCATAAAAGTAATTGCCATACAAGGTTGCTGTGAGGGTTAGGTGATATAATCCATGTAAAGGACTAAGCTCGATGTCTCAATAAAGAAAGCTATATTTATTACAATTATTTTGACATTAACAATAATTAAGAAGCAGTATAGTAGAGCAATTAAGAGCATGAGCTCTGGAGCCCTAATGGCTTTGAGTCTTAGCTCTACCATTTTGCACTATGTGATCCTAGAAAAGTAAAATTACTCTGTGTGCTTAGGGTTCCCATCTCATCTAGCCATCATGAGAATTAAGTGAATTGATGCATTTAACATTCTTTAAAGAATGCCTTGCCCATAGTATGCACTCACTAAATGCTAGCTATTATTATTATAGGTTATATGAATCTGCCTTCCCTGGTGGGTTGGATTTTTCCCAAAAGAGATGTCCATGTCCTAACCCCCTGTGATATTTTGATTTATAATAAGAAATATATATTTGGCTTTCATCTCCATTTCCAACTCACAGCTCCTAAAACTCTTACAATTTTCTGAGTGTGGAGAGTGGTAACGGTCTTTTGTTACGTTAATGAGATGACTTTTGGACCTCACCCAAGGGTGAGGCTGGTTGCCAGTTGGAGCCAAACACGTAGTTCAGGGGATTGCAACTTTCAGCCCCACCTTCTGATTTCTGGGGAGTGGATAGGGACTTGAAGTTGAATTAATCACCAATGGCCAATGACTTGGTCAATCATGACTATGTAATGAAGCCTCCATTTAAACCCTAAAAGGCAACTCATCAGCTCTTTTTTGGAGAGTTTCCGCATTGGGGAACCAGAACGCTTTCACATGCCACCATGATGGGCTTCAAGCTCCATGAGGACAGAAGTCTCTTTTTTTTGGAACCTTGCGCTATGTATCTCTGCATCTGGCTGCTAATTCCTATCCTTCAATAGTCTTTTTAAGTAATCAATAATCTAGTGAGTAAACAGGTTTTCTTGAGTTCTGTGAACCATTCTAGCAAATTAATCAAACCTAGAGAGGGAGTTGTGGGAACCTCTGATTTATAGCCAGTCAGTCAGAAGCACAGGTAACAACCTGGATTTGCAACTGGTGTCTGAATTGAGTTGACAAGGAGGGAGCCTTGAGGACCTCCAATCTATATCTGGTTGGTCGGAAGAACAGATAATAACCTGGGCTTTTCATTGGCATCTGAAGTGAAGGGCAGTCTAGTGGGACTGAGCTCTTTACTTGTGCAATGTGATACTATCTTTAGGTAGATAATATCAGAATTGAGTTGAATTTGTAGATACCCTGCTGTAGTCTTAGAATTGATTATTGGTGTGGGGAAGTTTCCACACACACATTGGAATTGATTCTAGGGAACATTTTCACAGCACTTCCCTCCTCCCCCCCCACCTTTGCACGTGATCTTTATTGGAAATAAGGTCTTTGCTAATGTAATTAAGGATCTCAAGATGAGTTCATACTAGATTTATGGTGGGCCCTAAATCCAGTGACTGGTGTCCTTATAAAAAAAAGGAGAGAGAGATTTGAGATTCAGAGATACAAAGGAGAAGTCCACATGAAGATGGAGGTTGAGATTGGAAAGTAAGGAGCCAGAGGGAGCTGAAAGAGGCAAGAAAGGATTAACCCCTAGAGACTTCAGGTGAAGAACAGCCCTGGTGACAAGGTGATTTCTGACTTCTAGTCTCTAGAAGCATGAGGGAATAAATTTCCATTGTTTAAAGCCACCATGTTTGTGGTAAATTTGTTGGAGCAGCTTGAATAAGCTAATAGACCTCCCATTACTTCCATTTACCACTTTTACAAAAAATTAAGTTTACCTTCTATTTTGAGACATCTACCTTTAAATAGTAGAAAAATTATAAACTTTTTAGCAACATTTTCCATTTTCAAAGCCTGAATTTATATATATATTTCATTTGCTTCCTGGTCAGGGACATTTGGAAGGTTTCTTTGCACTATACAAATGTATCTAATAATTTTGACTTACCTATTCACAAATATATTCATAAATATATTTAATATATTTAACAAACATTTATTGAGTGCCTACTATGTGTTAGGCATTATACAGGAAGCAATGATACAGTCCTTTCATAAAGGAGCTTACAATCCAGCATTTTAAGTGTGAATGAGATTTAGCAGTCTAGCAGATAAAGATGCTGACGACTTGGGAACTTTTGATTTCAGAATCTTCCCAGAGTTCCATGGTATCCTATGGATCTTTCTGGGAAATACATATCACTGTGTTCCCTTAACAGATATACTGAGTGTTGCCCAGGCATCTGTGATTTTTTAGACCCTGGAGCCAATTAATGGACTAAAGTTAGGGAATTGCTGGTCTGGTCCAACTTCATTCCCTATGCACTTATGAAAGCTAATAAACAGAAACATTTAAAATGAAGTTGGAAGTCTAGAAGAGATTGCGCTACTGAACCCACAAGAGGAGATAAAGCTTGCAACTCTGATAGGAAATGATGTTACTTTACTATCTTAGCAGGAGGAAGAAAAGGTTTCCCCTTGCTCAGTAACAGCTCAGCCAATGGGAGACTACCATAACTCAACCAATAAAAATTCACCATACTTTGAACGTTCAGTTTTCTTCAATGGACTCTTCATTTACAACAGCTCCTCCCAAGCCCACAAAAGAATGTTCACCTCCTTTGTTTCTCTGAACTAGCATATTCTTTGCTTTTAGATCCATGTTCCAAATTGCAATTCTTTGTTGTTCCAGAATAAACCCATTTTGCTGGAGATATATCTGGCTGGCTGTCTGAAGTCAACAGCAGAGATAATTCGATAGTATTCCCGTTAAGTGCTTTCTTTTATTTATTTGAACATTTCTAGTGACAGAATTTCATCGTTTGTGAATCAACTGGATCCTTTGTTACACAAAGCATTAGAATGTTGTTCTATATATCAATCTTCAATCTAGCTCCTCTTCTACTCACTGGCCATGGTTCTTAATTATGAAAAAATAATGAATAATCCACCCCTAAATGGTGGTCCCTTAAACTTTATAACTTACTACCTTTTTTATATAGTCTGTACACACCTAACTCATCCCATTGCTATTTATATTGCATTCACTTCAGACCCCTCATGTTCTTGGTCCCTTTTCATTGACCAAGCTCTACTATTTCCTTCTAAAATTTGACCTCCATAGTCAACTTTAATGCTCTGACCAATGAAAATTCCAGTGCACCTGTACTGGGAGACAAGACATATATTAATACAGCCTGTTTGCAGCAGCTTGTTTTTGTTTTATTTTGTGGCAGTCACATCAGCCTGGTAGCACACATTGAACTTAAAGTCAAATAAAACTTCCAGAAATTTTTTCAGAAATGCTGTTTATAAGCCAAGGTCCTCTCATCCATTCTTTCTCATTTGATTCTTTAAACATTAAGAACAGTGTTATCATTTCAATCTACAATAAAACTTTGGGATTGTAATTCAGCCCTCCAATATATTTGCTTATTTTTATAATTTTTAAATCTGAAAACTTGATAAGGATTTCATAAGTTAGACTAGGAGAAGTATAGCATGAAATTAAGAGAATGGTCTCTGTAGTAAAATAGAATTAAATTTTGCATCTGAGTCCCAGCATTGATATTTGTTATCTCCATTGCCTTTGAGAATTTAAGTAACTGTCTAAGCTCAGCTTTTTTATCTGTAAATTGAGGATAATAATGAACTTAATTTATAGTGTTATTCTGTAGATAACATAATGTTTATAAACAATTTAACATGATACCCGGAAGAGTCATTCACTGATTCCTTCAACAAACATTTATTGAATGACTGGTAGTCTCCAGACATTCTTCAAAGTCTGAGAAATGGTAGGTATGTAACATTTAATGAGGAAGACAAAAATCCTTCATAGCACTTACATTCTGAGGTATGAGAGCAAGACAATAAGCATATAAACATGTAAAAATTAATAAATCAAATAATTTTAGAGTGTGGCAAATGGTATGAAAAATGGGTTAAAGGGATAAGGGGTTTTTATAAGCCAATAATAAACTATGAGAAAGAGAAACTAAGAAAACAACCCCATTTACTATTGCAACAAAAAACATAAAGTACCTAGGGATAAATTTAACCAAGGAGGTAAAAGACTTGTATTCTGAAAATTTTAAGATACTTAAGAAAGAAATTGAGAAAGATACAAATAAGTGAAAGCACATACTGTGTTCATGGACTAGAAAAATTAATATCATTAAAATGTCCATACTACACAAAGCAATCTACAGATTCAATACAATTCCTGTCAAAATACCAATTGCATAGCTCACGGGTCTAGAACAAATATTCCAAAAATTTATATGGAACCACAAAAGACCCCAAATAGCCTCAGCAATCTTGAGAAAGAAAAACAAAGTTGAAGGTATCACACTATCTGATATCCAACTATACTACAAAGTCATAGTAATCAAAATAGCATGGTATTGTCAAGAGAACAGGCATATAACTCAATGAAAGAGAGTAGAGAGCACAAAAATAAACCTATTATTGTCAATTAATATTTGACAAAGGAGGCAAGAACATACAATGGGGTAAAGACAGCCTCTTCAATAAATGGTGTTGGGAAAATTGTACAGATACATGCAAAAAAAAAAGAAAAGAAACTACACAACCAACTTACACCATACACAAGAAAAACTCAAAATGTAAGTCACAAAACCATAAATATCCTAGAAGAAAACATAGGCAGTCAAATTTCAGACATTTCTCATAGCAATATCTTTGCAAATATATCTCCTTGGGCAAGGGAAACAAAGGAAAAAATAAACAAATGGGACTACATCGAACTAAAAAGCTTTTGCACAGCAAAAGAAACCATCAACAAAATGAAAAGGGAGCCCACTGAATGAGAGAATATATATGCCAACAATACATCTCCTAAGGGGTTAATTTCCCAAATGCATAAAGAACTTATACTGCTCAACAAGAAGCAAACAACCCAATTAAAAAAGTAGGCAAAGGACCTGAAAAGAGACTTCTCCAAAGAGGACATGCAGATGGCTAAGAGACACATGAGAAAATGCTCAACACTAATCATCAGAGAGACACAAATTAAAACCACAATGAAGTATCACCTCACACCTGTCAGAATGGTTACCATCAATAAATCAATAAACAACAGGTGCTGGCGAGGGTGTTGGGAAAGGGGAACCCTGGAACACTGCTGGGGGGAATGCAGACTGGGGCAGCCGCCATGGAAAACAGTATGGAGGTTCCTCAAAAAATGAAAAATAAAACTGCCTTTTGACCCAGGGATCCCACTTCTGGTAATATTTCCAAAGACACTGGAAACACTATTTTGAAAGAACCTATGCACCCATATATTCATTGCAGCCTTGTTTACAGTAGCCAATATCTGCAAACAGCCCAAGTGCCCATCAGCAGATGAGTGGATAAAAAAGCTGTGGGATATTTCAACGATGGAATGCTACCCAAAACTGCTTCTGTGAGGTTTCTAGTGGTTCGCTCATGGAATTACAGACAGGCCAGTGTGCCTTTTCGGATAACACTCATTTCCAAATAGGCTCCTAATTTGATTTGTTGTTTAATTACAAGTTAATTGCCACTTAAATTTGAGTTTTGTTTTATCATTTGCAACTTTACCCAGTGGCAACAGTGGTCATGCCAGGGACCTGGGGGAGGCAGTGACTATGGAAAGGCTTTTCCACTCACCACAGCAGTGGGCTAGCCACAGCAGCTGAGCAAAGCATGGCTATACCAATCTTCTGGCTTGGGGCCAGGCTAAGATTGCAATATCAAACTGCATGCAATCCTGCAAGCATGGTAAGGCTGCAGATATACCTGGTTTTCTGCTAACCAGGACGTTTTCCTTCTTTCCAGACATGGCTTATTGAATTTTGGCACATTTTAGGCAACTGCCTTACTTTAGTGCAAGGTAGTGTGGAGGGCACGGCTGGTGCGGAAATCTGCATCTGACTTTTTATCATGGCCGTGTATTGCTGTCCTGTTTGTGTTGTGTTTTTTTTTCCTTTCTTCCCTAATGGAGTAGCTGCTGCTGTATAAACCACAGGATAATGGCTATTATTTATATAGCAATTTTCATCTTCAGTGTGCATTACAAATACTAACACATCAATCCTCAGGAGAGAAGTATGATATAATGCCTCAAGCAAACATCCACCCCTTATATTTCCAAATGAATTGAGTAGGTTCATGAAATACAATCAATGGATCATCAGTATTAGTTGGAGCTGTATTACGCAAAATGATCCACTAGCCCTGGATTTAATGAGTGATGGTCACAGGTTCCGATTTCAGTGCATTCCCAGAGCCCCGACAGGGGAGGCATTTGCAAACCAATCTTCTGCTGCCCGGTCTCGGGGGGCTTCCCTTAATAATGACTGACGTTTTTTGCACAGCTCCTTAATGGATCCAGCTGGCCCTGTGTAGGGTTCTCAGGTACGGTGGATTGTTTGACTTTACTCCATCTGTCAATGCTTCCCGAGGGGGCATATTTTACTATGAAAATAGTTTGATAAAACCAGCCGAGAAGTTTTACCAGTACCCTTCTCTCAAGTCCAGGTCTCACCCTCTCCTGCCTCACTGTCCACCTTCCCCTTGCATCGCACCCTCTCAACCCCAACACACACGCCGAGGGTTTCAAGATCGGAAAGAGATGAAGGGCCAAGTACAAAAGCTTTTCATCATTTAAAAATGGTCCATTGTCTTGCAGAACCTTTCCTAATTGCATTCTCGGTCGCTTTACCGCTGTGAGGTGGGAAGGAGCTATTGTTCCAGAGATCAAGGGAAGGTAGAAAAGGTTGGAAGTGATGGCAAATCTGCAACACAGACTCACATAACCTCTGAACCCACCTGTTGTGTTGATGCTGACAATAAACCAGAACATAATTGAGATCATCGTGCCTGAAACAACTCAGCTGAATCAGTCTTCTGGTTAGCAAATATTTCATTTCCTAGCAATACGTCATACTAAATAGGAAAATAATCCTGAAAAGAGCTGCTTTGTGAGTTTAAGCCTTTCACTCTCTACGAAAATTCTATACCTTAATAATTTACTTCAGAATATAATGTTTATTTGATATTCAATTATATGGTGATACCACCCAAAATGTGTTTCTCCTTTTTACTATTATTTACCATATATAAATATTCCCTATGTTCTTGAAAGAACAAACTTAAAACAAACTATTTTAAGAACAAATTTAAAATAATCAAAAGATATGATGCTAAATATCATTATTTATAACATAAAAAAAAGCACAGCTCTCTGAATTGTAGGCATTCTTTTTACATGCAGGCAATAGAAAAGATCTTTAGAAAATGCAAAGTTTTATAAGAATTTTATATAATATACTAGAAATGCCTTTTCCTATATAAGAACTGATAGGGGTATTAGATCAGCAGAGCATAGATAGTCTCTCATTGAGCAACAACTTTTAAATGAGCAGTTTCAGATTTGTCATCCAGATGTGGCCCACCGCTTCTGCTGGTGGACTTTTCTTTCAGGCTCTATTTTTGATTAAAGCACGTCATCTGAGTCCCTCCATGAGAGAGCGTTGCTGATATAACAAAGAGAAAACAGCTGGATAAGCTACAGACTCAGAAAGAAATGCTGGAGCCCTGATGAAGGGAAATTTGTCCGAAATTCTCTTTCATTTCTTTTCATCCCAAATACAAACCAACTGATACTGTGTCATGTGGTGTTTCCAAATATTATTTATAAAGCAAATATTTGATCAGTTTTCTTTACATCCACTGAGATATCTCCTAGAGAAAGCCAGCCTGGGAATGACAATAGAATTGTTCTAGTGCCTTGCAAAACAGACTTTTTATGTCCAAATTCAAAGAGATTGAGTTCCACAGGTTTCAAAAAAAAACTTCAAGAGAATAGATGCTACTGTGTGAGAGCTCATTACAAAGTTTTCAGCCGGATTGGATGAAGACAAAAGACATGTTTTATTTTGTCTATGAAATAATTTTGCTTTAATTCGGTGGTTTTGCAGCTATAAAAACACAGGGACTGCAGTAATGCCTTCATGCAAGCACTATCATTTTGTGATATAAAATCTGCTTATGCAGGCATCTGAAAAATATTATAGTTTAAGGGGAGTGGGAGTTTTGGGACAGAGGCTTTGCAAGAAAATTTGAATACCTGTATGAGTTATGATGTCAGTTATATTTTAATTTTATCCAAAGCAGTCACTCAAAACTTCACTAATGTGGAACTCATTCACTCAGTGTTTCTAATTCCAGCAGATAATATATTCAGTTAATTCAATTTGAGGGAATTTAGTCATGTTCATTTGCTTCTAAGAGTTATGTCAAAGGGGAAAAATCTTTACCTATTACAGTAAAGCTTCTACTTGAATGTTTTTTTTGTTTATTCTGCTGTATGTTCTTAAATGAATTAAATATGCATAGCTTTCAGTAAATTCTGTGATACAGGTTTTTAACCAGTTTCAGCAATCAACAAGTATTTATTGAGTGTATTTGGTGAGTTCAGAACTGTGTTAACATCTTAACAAGATACAAAAGCAGCACACCACTGATGAGACAAATATTAAAGCACAGGAGACAATCAGAGACATAAGTGCTGCACTGTGTAGTGCAGAGCTGCTAATTTTAAAAAGCAAAAGGAATGCAGAGAAAAGTAAACGCGCAACTGGATACCTGTGGAATCTTTCATAAAGGCGCTGGAGCGTGCAGTCAGCTTTCTAAGAATAGGTTTGGTTTGGACAGGAAGAAATGAGCTGAGAGAACATTCCAGATAAGGTAAATAGCAGAAAAATGTATGTGGAAGGTAGAGCACGTTCTAGGGAACAGTGGGAGGTAATTTGGTAGAGAAAGACCAGGTTATTCGGGACCTACAAGCCATGTGACAGAAACTTTTATTTTGAATTGTAACAAAAGGAGGCTACCATAAGCACTATTTTTTTTACTATGAAATATGTCATTCACACCAAAAGGATGCCAACAAAAGTATTGTGTAGTTTAAAGAATGATAATATTAAAAGAACACTCAGGTTTCCTTCATTCAGTTTAAGAAATGGAATGCCAATTAAAATATAAATGTTAGTATTTAATATATTTATTAAATATAATTTCTTTTATATTTATAATAAATATAAAATATATTTCTATTTTCCCAATCACATTGTATTTCATTACAGAGATAATCAGAATCCTAAATTCTATGTGAATGCTTCTCTTGGTTTTCTTTAATCTTTTGTAATATGTTTTTATTGATTTTAGAGAGAGAAGAAGGGAGAGGGAGAGAGAGAGAAACATTAAAGAGAGAAAATCAATCAGCTGCCTCCTGCACTCCTGACACCGGGGATCGAGCCTGCAAACCCGGCATGTGCCCTGACCAGGAATTGAACCAGTGACGTCTTGGTGCAAGGGATGGCACTCAACCAACCGAGACACACCAGCCAGGCTCTTTAATCTTTTAATATTTTTATATGCAATTCTAAACAATATATTGTTTACCTTTGCTTGGCTTTGGACTTTACATTAATATAAGGATACTGCAAAAAATCTACTGTTACTTCTCTTTTTGTGTTTTTTTCCTCAAAATTGTATTTTGGAGATTTATGCATATTGATGTCTGTGACTGTGACTCAGTAGAATGATACGCTGCCATATAGTAGTCTGTTGTGTCAGTATGACACAATTTCCTTTTCCTGCCTACTACTGACAGGTTATTGTGTTCTATTCAGGTTCGGCCATCAGACACATTGCTGTTTTGAGCTCTCCGGTATGTGTCCTTAGGTAGCACATCTTGAGAGAAATGCCTAGGAGTGTTGTTGGCATGTAAGGTATTCACATGTTCAATTTTATTAAATAATGTCACCTTATTCATTAGAAATTTATTCTTCCCATAGGGTGTAAAAATTCCCCTTGCTTCATGTTCTTGCCAACACTTGATATTGTCCGACTTTTTTTTTTCTTTAAATATCTCTTTATTGATTTCAGAGAGAGGAAAGGAGAGGGAGAGAGAGATATAGAAACATCAATGATGAGAGAGTCATCGGCTGCAGCCCACAACCCGGGCATGTGCCCTGACCAAGAATCAAACCCCGATCGCCTGGATCCTAGGTCGACTCTCAACTGCTGAGCCACGCCCGGCCGGGCTTGTCCAACATTTTTATTTTTGATAATCTGATGAGTATAGATTTTGTTTAATCATAATTAATTTGCATTAAAGTGATTATTAATGAGGTTGAACATATTTTATGTATTCATAGACCAGTTATGTTCCTTTTTCTGTGAAATGCTTAGTCATATTTTCTTTGTATTTTTTGAGTAGGTTGATAGACATTTTCTTATTGATACGTAGGAATTTCCATGTTCTGAATAATAATCAGTTATCAAGTATATGTAATGCAAACATTTTCACAGATTATGGCTCATGCTTTAATTCTAATGTGTCTTTGAAGAACGGACTTTTTTATGTTAAAATAGTTGACCTTATTAGACTTCTCCTTTATACTCTTACATTTGGGTTCTGGCTAAGAAGTCCTTCCCTATCCCATTGTTGCAAAAACAGTCTGCAATTTCATTTCTAAAAATTTTATAGCAATGATTCTTACCCAAATCAGCAGTCTCAGCATCACGTAGAAAACTGTTAATTATGCAAGTTCTTAGGTCCCACTCCAGACTTATTTCAAATTTTTGTATAAGAGGCTTAAAATCTATGTTTAACAAGCCCTCTAGGTGATTCTGATACACTATAAAGTTTGAGAAGCATCTATACTTTGGGATTTTGCATTGATTTATACATATATAGTTGGAAGTAAAGATACAATTTTATTTTTTTCATATGGATATACTATTTCTAAGCATCATTTATTACCTATTCTCTGCACCACCACCTCTATATACATCATGTTTTTATCCATATATATTTATTGGGGTTTTTAGAGATCCAGTTTGGGAGAATTGATATCTTAACAATATTGAGTTCTTATCAATGAACATGGTATATATTTCCCTTTACTTGGGTATTTAAAATTTTTCTTTCATTAATATTTTGTGATTTTCAGCATACAGACCCTAAATACATTTTGTTAGATTTATACTTAAATATTTAAATGCTAGTGCAATTTTAAATTATGCTGTTTATTAAATTTTAAATTCCAATTGTCCTTTTCTTTCTCTAATTTTGATATTGGGTCATGTTGTGTCCATACTAAAGTTGGCTTTTTTGTTTGTTTGGAGTTTATCCGGCTTTATTAGGATAATTGACAAATAAGATTGTGTAAGTTTAAGGTGTTATATATTTTTCATATTGCATCCTTTTGCCTCTCTGGGTTACAACATAATTCAAGATGATTTCTTCAGATCTTTTTTCAGATCACTAATTTTTCTCTTCATCTGTGCTTAATATGCTATTAAACATGCACACTGTTTAATATGCTGTTTAAACCTCAAAATTTTGTATATTAATTGTTTCATTTTTTTTTCATTTGTAGACGTTTTTCTTGTAGTTTTCAAATATGATTGGAAACAGACTCTTTTTTTCCCCTCACACTTATTTGGCAACTTCTGTTTTGTTACTTTATACACATGCAACATAGTCATTTCTTTTTGTTTTCCAATACAGATAAATCCAGCCATTATAGCTTTGATTCTGCAGTCTGTTTTATTTTTTCTACTAGTTTTAACTCAGGCTGTAATTTATGATTTTTGGATAGTATACTGATCATTTTATTTTAACCTTATCTGTTGAAATCGTTGAAAACTGGGTTCAAAATATGCTCTCCCACAGGAATTTATTTTTGCCTCTTAGTCACTCATGGTCACTGCCAACATCACACCCCATTAAATAAATTACATTGTGTGCCTGAGGATTTTGAACCATATAAGTTATTTAATTTAAACTTCAACCCTCATGAAGCTGTCTTTGCAGATTTGAATTATTTCAGGGGAGAATTTTGTTCATGTATCTGATGTCAAGTTTGAGGTAGGCAGTTTACTTTCTATCTTATTCTGTATAACAGGTTTCTGTTTTTATCTTTTTTTAATGAATGTAAACTTTACTGGCCCCAACTTTGTGGAAGTTCTCTTACTAGACATCAAATCTTGAGTGACCATAGAATTAATTTTTATGTCACTTACCTCCTACAGCTACTGTGGCCTAAGTGCAAATTATCCTCAGCATCAGAAAACCAAAAATCAAAAAAACAAACCAAACAACACAAAGAAAAAGAAAAGGAAAAAGAAAAATAATCTAGCTTTGATTCTCTCTTCTGAATAGGCTTTTAGTTTCCACTTTGTGTTTGACCTCTATGGCTTTCTTCTTTTTCTGACAATTAGGCAATGTTTATAAAGTTCTTTTTAAAATTATTTTTTCAAACATATTAGCTGTTTCAATAAACAGAGTTATTCAGAGTATCTAGTCTGCCATAATTCAGTTAAAATATAGTTTCTGAGCATGGAAATATCACAATAAAAATAGCATTGGAGGAATATTAGTTGGAAGTAGATATGGAATAAATTAAAGGGAGGCCTTTTCCTGATTATTTCAAATTAACTGTTTTATCTCTATAAAAACATCAAAAACACATTATTTGATATGTTCTAAACATTTGCAACACATAATGCTGTGATCTAATTTCAGCCAGATTATTAGTTCATGACTCTTGTGAAAGGTCTCATGAGATATTTAGTAATTCTTTTATTGCCTCCATTTCTAAAAAATAAATGCAATTTTGTCAATCTATCTGCCATTATCTATGTTTATGTAGTTGAAGGTAATAAAGGCAAGACAAATTTTAAGAGCTCTCTGATGACTAGACAACAGCAACAACAATGCCTGAATATTTATCTTGAAAAGACTTTTTAGATATAATACCAGGGTGAGAACCACCTTATTTAAACTTTAATTTCCTGAATTTACTTGTAACTTACTGTGTAATGGTAAACTTAATGAAACAATAGTTGATGCTTTGTAATACCGCCCTCTCACTTACGTACCAGGAAATGTTTGTTAGTTTCTCATTCCTCCTTCGAGGATTAATTCAAGCTGGGAGTCTATAGATTTTCAAAAACTTTGAAATTTCTTTCATTTCAGCTAGGCACTTTCTATCATTTCCATTCTATTGTGCTAGTTTCTTCAGTCATTATTTAACCATCCATGTCCTGGACAAAGTTTGAGATAGGTTATTGCCAATAGTCAATCAGGAGGCTTAGGCTGAAGGATCCCCTAAAAAGAGGTCAAGGGAGCATATTTCAAACTGGGAGTGGGACTGTTGAATGTGTAATAATATAGGTTCCACTCTTTATCTTGACCTTAGTAAATATATATATTATTTCTTGTTAGAATTAGGAAGTTGAAAGATTTAAGGTAGTCACGCTTACCTGGTAGGTGATAGATATGCAACTAAGAGATTTCAGTGTGTTGAAAATCTGATATGCTTATATGCTAGAAATAAATGCAATGTCTTACACTTAAGCTAACTAAATAAAGCAAAGGATAGTTATGGCTTAAAGCAAAACATATGATTGACAAAAAAATGAATATGATCTCAGGCTGCATTCGGGTGAGGTGACAGGCTTACTTTTGCACCACTCTGCATAGGAATAGTGTGTTCATGTTTAAATACTATGTTTTAAAGGAGACATTAACATATAGGAGAGATAAGAAAAGAGTGCTTTCAACATTTATGCTGCCTGAGGAATAGCTAAAGAAACTGACGATGTTACCCTGGAGAAGCCTAGAATGAGGATAGGGAAAAGTGGGGAACATAAATATTGTTTCCCAATATCTGAAGGACTTTCAGATAGAAGCCTGCCATATCTGGGCTAAATGAGTGGAGATGCATTGTAGTGGAAATGCACTAGAGTAGAAGTGAAAGAAGCTGGGTTCTAGTGTCATTGTTGATCATGTTTATACCACAACGGTTCATTTCATAGATCTAAAATAACATTTATATTGATTGTTAAAATCTCTTTTAGTTTTACCTTTTTGTCAAGTCATAGGCACTGCTTATCATAAGAACGAGTTACCCAGGATGATGCTTTATGAAAAGCAAATGGGCCACTTTAAGAAATAATGAATTTACAGTCACTTGAGGTTTGGGGGTAAATAGTGGGACTACATTCCCTCTAAAATCTTTGTCTACACCAAGAGTTTTGATGTGGAAGAAGTGGTGACAATAGATTTGGAAGCAATTTTTAATTTAAAGAACATTACCTTCATATGTGCTTATAATTTTCTTTATTATCAGATCCTATATACTCCTTACCATGGTCTCCAAAAAAGGAATTGTAAGGGTTAATTTTATGTGTCAACTTGACTGCACTACAGGGTGCCAGATATTTGGTTAAAATTATATGGGGTGTGTGATGAGGATATGTCTGGATAAGATTCACATTTGAGTGGGCAGATTGAGTCAAGCAGAGCCTTACTCAACATGACGGAGCCTCATCTGCCCATTGAAGGCCTCAGTAGAACAAGGTGCAGTAAGGGGGAGCTGGCCCTCTCTGTTTCTTGTTGAGCTGGGACACTGACCTTTTCCTGACTTGAAACTCAAACATGAACTGGAATTGACACCACTGACATTTTTGATTCTCAGGTCTTTTGGACTCAGACCAGAACTACATCATTGGCTCTTCTGAGTTCCCAGTTTGCCAACCGCAGGTCTTGGGACTTCCTCAGCATCCATAATTACAAGAGTCAATTCCTTATAATAAATCTCTTTATGCATTCTGTTTCTCTGAGGAACCCTAATTCAGAGATTTTATAAATACCTTACAGCTATAGATGCTATTATCAGGAAGTATTGGCACTCCTATGTGCTGGTGTCATATTATCTATACTATTAATTGATACTGTTAGAAGGAACAGAAAACCTAGATTTAAATCCTGGCTTTAGTACTCACTTTCTTCACTAAACTTTTCTAGATTACTTTCTTTATATGTAAAATTTGAGATACTAACACTCACCTTAGCAGGGTTTATGCGAATTAAATCACCTAACACACTGTCTAGTGTATTATACGGCTCAAAAAGAAGGGGCTGAATTTTGAGTATACTTAGTTTAGACACATTCCATAGTTTTTGGAGCTCTGACTCTGGAGTCAAATAGAAATGGGCCTAAATCAGTTATATTATTTATGCCCTGTTTTATCTTAGCTAATTTACATGAACATTCTTAACCTCAGTTTCCTAATCAATAAAATGGGAATAATGATAACACTTTTCTCATTAGGTTGCTATGAAGAATAAATGAGATAATGCCCATAACGTTCCTAGTAATATTAGGCACTCCAGAAATGTGAGCTTTTTTTTTTTTTTTTTTTTTAATTTTAACGGGTGTAACTTCTACACAACCTAAAGAGTGTCTAATTAACAATTTTAGGGCCCAGGCCTTAAGTTCTTTACATAACCAACTCTTAATAATCCTTATCAAAGGAAAAGAGCTATACGAATTAGAAAATAATGGGTGCTGCCCAATGTATGTTGGTCTTAGGATATAGCCAGGCATGCGCATTGTCCATGTCCTTCTCTGCCTCTGCCTTCTGTCCCCGCTGCTGGAACTGCGGCAGCCTGGGAGGAAGAGGAAGGTGAGAATTAAAGATGATTGTCTTCAGTGAGGGGAAGTAGAGCCAGGGCAAGAGAAGGAAAAAGAGTGAAGAGTACACAGGAGGTGAAGAGCCCTGAGATCTCCTGACTTCCTCAGTATGTCATTTAAGAACATAGACACGATTGCCCAGCAATCCTGTGGGAAAGCTTTAGAGAGAATCATTGCCATTCTTACCACCGTAGATTTCCCAGGATACAGACCAAGGGGGTGTAAGAGGGGCACAAGGGAAAACGTGAAACATACCCAAGTTCCCGTGCTAGCCTGTCCTGTCTCCTTTTTTTTTTTTTTTTTTTTTTAATATATCTTTATTGATTTCAGAGAGAGGAAAGGAGAGGGGGAGAGAGAGAGAAACATCAATGATGAGAGAGTCATTGATCGAGCCCACAACCCGGGCATGTGCCCTGACCGGGAATTGAACCCCGATCGCCTGGATCCTACGTGGATGCTCAACCGCTGAGCCCGCCCGTCCTGTCTCCTTGCTTCTTTAAAGTGCCTACATGTGCAATTGGCTGAAGGATGTGTGCAAAGGAGTAAGATCAGGGAGTGGAAACACAGAGAGCGAAGGGAACTCTGCCAGCATTTGAGAAATGAAGCATAAAGAAGAGAGTTCTGTCAATCAGTGTTTCTGAAATTTTTTTCTTTCTTCCATTTAACAGGCACCACCAACCAACAAAATACTACTGAGCTCGGTTGAGTAGATGAGCTATAAATGCTGTCTCTTCCACACTTGAAGGCAGAAAGAGCTCTCATCAAAGAACCCTGACTGCAGCTCGAATAAAAACATGGCCAGAGGTAAGATTCTTTAAAACAGAAAATAATTGCCCCCCTGGGCATGGCTCAGCAGCTGGGTATTGACCTGGGATCCAGGAGATTGTGGTTCCATTCCTGGTCAGGTTGTGGGCTCGATCCCCAGCAGGCGGCACGCAGGAGGCTGCCGATCAATGACTCTCCTCATTGATGTTTCTCTCTCTCTCCCTCTCCCTTCCTCTCTCTGAAATCAATAAAAATATATTAAAAATAAATAAATAAAATAGAAAATAATTTGCAGAATACAAGAAAGCAAGTGAGAAGAGAAAGAAATGGACAAATCCATGAAAGAGAAGATAATCGAAACTTAGCAGCCTCTCTTAGTTTTCTTTGTAAAAGAGAGAGAGTGTGTGAGGCAAGGGACTCATTATCTTGCTCCTGGCCAGTAATTCCTGGGGAACAGAAACTGGGAATGGGGCAGCGCTGCTTAGAAAATTTTAAGTCAGGGGCGAGCCTGTCATTTAGCAGCGCTCACTGTTTACATAATGGGGAGACATCTGAAAGAGTCTTAGTATGTTTTAGAAGCCCTTCCACAGCCCACGCACTAAACACACAAGTGGCCACAGTGCATTTTCTTCTACTCTAACACACTTTGCGTTTCAAATACTCCAAGTGGGAATATTGAAGGACAGCTATCACTCCAGAGACAAAGGTGCATCATCTTCAGGTACAAAATGGAGAAGCTGCAACAGAAGAGAGGCACAACATTTTCAACACGACAAATACCAAATACAGTTGAGACCAGCTTGCTTGTTGGTGTTTTGTTTCATTTTGTTTTGTGTGGGGGAGTGAAGAGACCACTTTTAGTTCATTTTTCTAGGGGCAAATGGTCCAAAACCCTGAATGTAGGTCTTCCCTCTCAGTGATGTTTTTGTTTTTTCTTCTAAATTTAGAAAACCTACACCAATAAGAGTAAATACACGTAATGCTTACTGTGTTTACAGAACATCTACAATATGCCAGTTGTTGAGCTAAATGATGTGTGTGCTTGTGTGTGTGTGTATTTACCTTTCTTTATCATCACCACACACCTATGAGGTACATGCCACTGTTATACCTTCTTTCTACACATGAAGATGCTAAAAATAGCTTATTTAACATCCTTGAAATCGCACAGTAAGTAGATGGGAGACTTTTAATTTGAATCGAGATCTGGCTGACTCCAAAGCTCATGTTTTTAATTACATCCGCCTCTCCAGTCTGGCTGCTGCTGACTTCAATGTTCACACATTAGTGACCATTGACAACAGCTTGTCAGCATGTGTGTGGCTAAAAGATTTCATACTTCCACAGCATGCCCACTGACAGAAACCGCTGCCTCCCCCCCCCTCTTCTTTCTTCCAGCTCATCCTTGTGACTCATGTACTCCTTTCGGTAACCCAGTCTAAAGTCATCCCAATGGGGAGCTTGCTATTGGGAACCAAGGAAGTTCTCATGCACTCTCACCGGTTCTTTCTCAGGTCAGCTGCCACAGATCCAGCTCTCTCAGTTGCTGTCATGAAAGGCACAACAAAAAAGATGATAACTGTCTACATTTAGTAGGAATTGAGTAGACTGCAAGGATAAAGTTGCTTTCTTAATAATCTAATGTGTTCCCACAGAGGAGCTCATATATGGAAAACCAGCATCTGATTATATCCTATCTTGTGTCCTGTATATAATTATTCCATATGTATCGTTTTCCCCTTTTCTTTAAGACTGTGTGAGCTCTTTGAGACCAGAAAATACACCTTATAATTCTCTTGTATTTTCTCTCTAACTGGAGGCATAGTGTTGCACAAAGACTTGACTTGGTGTCTTGAGAAAGAGAATAAAAAAAATACTGTGTCAGTTGCCTTTTACTGGATAAAATCACTCCAAAATTTAGTGGCTTCAGTCAATAACCATTCATTTGATTCTGTATGTTGGTAGTTTGGGCTGGGCTTAGCTAGGCGGTTCTGATCTCTGCTGGACTAAATCATGTGGATGCAAACCGCTGCCAGTCAGCCAAGCAGTTCTGTTTTCAAGGTTTGGTTGACTGTTGGCTCTGGCAATGGGATTACAATGGGGGTGGGGGGTAACTAGGCTGTGTTTCCCATTATCTAGTAAACAGGCCTAGCAGGATTCTAAAAATGAGAAAGTTTACAGGATTTCGTGTGGTCTAGGATCAAACCTGGCTCAGTTTCTGTCGTATCTCCTTGGCCAAAGGAAGTAAAAAAGACAGCCCAAGAACCAGAGGTGTCTGATATCCATATCTTGACGGGGAAGCTGAAAAATTGCAGTCTACCAGAAATGGGTCAAAACTGTTAAGCACCTATTTTGTGAAAAGTACTTCTAAAGCTATATTAAAAACTATGCTTGGAGGACTCATAAAACTTGCCCAAAGTCACACAAGTTAGTGACTTAGATTTGGCCAAATATAAACACGGTGCTTTTCCTACCACTCAAAACCATCTCTCTATTAAAGACTATGGGTAAGACAATATATCTCAGTCAATTTGCTCAATATATTACCTTATGCAACACTTCTTTGGCTACCATAACTTAAAACGTAAATTATTTTTCTCCATATCTTTAGATGGATATTACACTATTTTTCATAACTTGGGCATTGGAGTTATATAAACCTAGTTCCAACCTTGACTCTCCACTCACTACCTTACTGGTTCTGGACAAATAACATCTTTGAGTCTCAACATCCTCATTTGTAAAATGGAGACAGTAATAACACCTATCATAAAACTCTATTATGAAAATTAAACTACTGCATATAGAGTGCTTAGTATAGAGTGTGACACAAGACACTCAAATAAATGCATATGTATATATTATATATACATATTCATATATATATGCATATATATTTACTTAAGCAACATCTGTCAAGTGCTATACTAATGGCATTTTTCTTTAATACATCAGAGAACCAGCCTATCTATGGAATAATAGAAAATATTAAAGATGGGAAAAAGAGATGTAATAAATAAATGGCATAGGCTTTGCCTTCCCTTTACTAGTGACTCAGCACTATCAGGCTATTGGGGCTCTTCCTGTTAGAGGTGACCTGTGAAAAAGAATGCCAAAGGAAATGGAGGTTTTATTTCAATAACTGTGTTTTCTACAGTGTGTCCAGAGAAATGCCTTGGAGCTGAAACTCTGACATTTGAGGAAAGCTGCCTTGTTAAATAAATGTTTATGTCATTACCTTGAAAGGCGGGCTCTATCTTTGGAGTGCCCTCTCAGATTAGAATTGTTTCTATTGGAAGAGCAGGTAGGCTAAGAAATTCTCTTGACTACTGCCTCATTTATGAGGTGGATTGTTTTTGGACTATTGAATTTTTAGGCTATATGAATGATTTTTGTGTCCAAATTTAAGTAAATATTTGAGACAAAATTAAAAGCCTTGGAGGTCTAAAATAAGTTACCAAAAACATGATATCCCTATTTAGAGAAGGCATTTCTCCATGTGTAAATGTGATGTTATTTCCACATAACATCTCAGCAAGACACATCCCAAGCTGCCGATGTTAACGCTGTGTCTCAGGGTTACAGTTTACAGGTGAATTTTTCTGACTTTTTAAGTAGAAAAACATTTAAAAAAAATCTTGACAGCCAATAATATAACATATTATGAGTTCTCACTGTAATATTTACTCTAATTGTCCCTCAGGGCTGGGATACCCACTTACATTTTCAGGTTATAGTTAATAAGAAATGTTATAATAGCCTTCAACATTCCTCTTACCCAGACCTTTATGGCTCAAGGAATTCATAAGCAAATTTCAATATGAAAGTACATAATTCTGGGCATCTTTTAGTTACAGCAAGCATCCTTCTACTTCATTAAGGACAGCAGCAAAATAAAACTGGAGAAAATTATCTCCTGGGATGTGTAAGTTCTTTTTGAAGCCTTTGCTTATCTACAGTCTCATTGGACTCTCCCCTTTATAGTTGATAAGGCACACATTAATAAATGTCTGTCTATATTTATTTATATCAATCTGAAAGTTAACAGGAAATTTTTGGGTCGAGGCAGAATATTTTACTTATAGCACTAACCAGATTGGTTATCTTTTGCCTCAAATATTCTGCCCTACCTAGTGAAATATGATAAAGGGCTGATGTCACCCGCCACATAATGGAAGAAAGCCCAGAAAATAACAATCTGGGAGCTTATATACACTTTTCTCCCCCTTCTCTCCTAAGAGAGGGATCAAAACTTAATCTCCCAAATGTAGACAAATTATCCTTGGAAGAGAGCAGGAGGATCCAAGGTTTTTAAACTTTGGGCTGTAAATTAAATAAGTATCTGTGGGTGGAGAAGATAAGACAAAAATGTCTCAGGGTTGGAAATCCCTGGAATGTGTCCATGGCTCTGGGTCTCATTCTCCTTTGAAATGTAAGCCATGCCTCTAGGGAGGCAACTCTCCTACTATCTGTTCAGTAATCCTTTAAATTGCAAGGTATGTCCTTTAACTCAGATCACAGTAAAATTTCCCCTGAAAGCACTAACTGTGTAGAAACATAAAACTATTTTCTTTACAGTCCCATAGGTATCCTGATTCCCATTTCATGGATGGTAAAAACAGGCACCCAAAGAATTCAATGACCTCTCCAAGGACTCATTCTTTAGAAGTGACGGGAAAGAACATACAGGGGTGGGGCAAAAGTAGGCTTCAATATAAGCTCCCAGATTCTTATTTTCTGGGCTTTCTTCCATTATGTGGCGGGTGACATCAGCCCTTTATCATATTCACTAGGTAGGGCAAAATATTTGAGGCAAAAGTTGTTTGTATGGAAAATAATACCAGAATTAATAAATAATACAAGAGTGAACTCTTTGTGTTTCGTGTACTCAACACTGTCAACCTACTTTTGCCCCACCCTGTATGATCAGAGTCATTCTGTCTGGAAGGTTCGTGCCTTTGTACCGCATTGGGTAGCAAACTCTAGGCAATTTTTAAACAAGTAGTAACTGGAATATGAGCCACTCATGCTCAGGTTTTATTAGTAAGTCAAAATGTTTTTCCCTTCACTAACAAACACTTGCAATGAGCTGTAAAGCCAAGATTGAGAGACTGTGGGTTTTGATTGGGTTGGTGGGAAGAAAATGGTCTTTGAATGGTGCTGTTCAAAGGCTGGGCAGAAGTGAGAGGAACAAAAGTGGAGGGGGGAGGACACTTAGGAAAACGAGAAAATAAGTGTCTCTCTGGGTGGGGAGGACTTTCGAGATGGGAGAAGGTTTAGAAGACATGGAAATGTGCTCTTAACTAACAAGCTCTGTTCACCTGACCATTTTACCTATGGACCTCTATGTCAATGAAAATCGCCTTTGTCATAGGTGTCCTATGATTTACTGAGCCCCTGGTCTAATGAAAGTATCCAGAGATACATTTCTTCAAAAAGCATGCTTTCAGGCAATATTACAGAACAAAATAATCATTTATCGGGAAAAGTGACGGTGCTCATATTTAATATCCAAGCCACCACTCCCATATGTAGAATAGATCATTTTCCCCCCCAGTAAAAATAACAACTTTTTTGTTCATGCATTCACACCCCGATATATTTTTGTTTCTCATTCAAATATATTCATAGACTACCATGTATGATTTTATATATATTATAAAAAGGATAAAAATGAAAACCCTTAAACACTGAGTTTAAAAATAAGTAGAGTTTTAATATTTACTTTCTGCCTTCCAGGTACCGAGGTGCGTTCCCTTGGCTGGAACCGAACCCGGGACCCTTCGGTCTGTGGGCCGACGCTCCAACCACTGAGCCAAACTGTCTAGAGCCCAGGTATTGTGCTTCTTAATTCTAGAATTTCCATTCAATGTTTCTTTTTAATCGATTCAGACACCCTAGGGAAATTCTCCATATTTTCATCTATTTTTTACATCTTTCAGTTGATTTTGCTGAACATATTAGCCGTAGCTACTTCATGGTCCTGTTTTGCTCTTGCCAATACCTGGATCATCTCTGGGCCTTTTTCTGTCACTCTCCTTTATCCTGGATCTTGGTGATTTGGCGCTGTTCCTGGACGTGCCTTTTACGCTCCTGCTCAGTGTCAGACCTTATGTAGGAAAATTTGTCCCTTATTTGAGTGATACACTTTTCCTTCTGAAGAGTTTATTCTTTTCTTGCAAGGCGGATAGGATCGAGGCCTTTAACAATTCACCCAGAAATAGAGCTCCTTTGAGGCCAAGCTGTGGTCCCTGTAAGTCTCCGGCTGCCTCTGATCACTTGGTCTTCAGTATAACCCCCTGGCGGCCACCACCAAGGGACAAGAATTGACCGATACCCCTCTCTACCCGGCAGATATATGTCCCCATAGCACCATAAGGTTGCTAAAAACTCTAGAATGGTTTCCCAAAGGCTTTCTGCTTAGCTCCTTAATTACCCTTTGGCACCACACAACTTTAGATGTTGGTAAATCTTATTAGTGGAAACCTGGACCCTCCAGTTTTTGCTTTTGGTCTCCTCTGTAGCCCAAAGAAGTTCCCCAAAACTCTGCCCTTTTATTTTGTGCTTTATAGTAGAGGCTCTCTATTGGGGTGGGGAATAGGGAAGTGGAGGGCCAGACTCTCATCCTTTTTGCCTTATGCTCAGTATTAGCAAATGTCTGGAGAAAAAAAATAGTATGGATGCAGAATGTGAGCTCACCTCACCTCTGTGTGGATGCCTCTTCTCCACAATCTTAGCTCCTAAAGTTCCGGTTGCCTCACTGGCTCTCTGATGCAGATTATCTATCATCTATCATCTATCTATCATCCTTTTATAAATCTAAATTTAAATTAAATTATATGTGTAACTATATCGTGTTTACATATATGCCTACGCATGTGTGTGCTTCATAGATTTTTTCGGTTGTACAGGAGAGTTTCTATGATACAAGCTATTCCATTTTTGAACAAATTAGCATTTCTCAAACCTGTATGTATGTCAGTATTATCTCAAGAATCTTATTTTAAAAATACAGATTTTCAATTCTCCCCTAAACTAAATGAACCAGTATGTCATAATATGGGACTTTGAGGACTGACTACTGTAAAACAAACAAACAAAAAACTCTGGGTGATATGTATGACTCCATTCTGAGACTAGCAATTAGGTATAGGTGACCGTGAATGCCTTTTCCAGCTCCAACATGTAATGGTTTTATTATATATATTTTTATTAAGATGAGAAATGATAAAGCTTAGGAGTTCGACTACGTGCTCATTTCACTTTGGGTCAGTAAAAAACTTCACTTTGTTCATCTAACCTTTTCCAAAAATGTAAAATAACTGTCTTTTGTTGTACATGATTTCAAAGTCAAACAAAACTCTATAAAGCATTTGGTTTTATCAGCATTTCTGCTAACATCACAGCCCTCAGGGGTTCTTAGTTTTGTGGTTATCTGCCTTTTATTTACACATAAGTGAGAGAGTGCAATTTTCACATAATGGCTACAAAACAGATTAACAATTGTTTTCAGAAGTTTTGGTGACAATGCTTCCTAGTAAGCTTTCAGTGACACATATGCATTTCCGTTTTATCTCTGCGGATGCGTTTTTTCAATCACTGAAAACTTTAGTGATTAAGGTACTATAAGGAAAGGAAATTCATCTCCCAGAAGGAAGATACTGTGCCTACATGTTCATCATGATCCAGTGCTCAGCACAACACCATATGCTGGTCCTAAATAAAGGCCTTCAAATATTTAATGTTTATAGAACATGACTTCTTTCACACTATGATGCCCCTTTGCTGGGTAATTTAGCCCCAAATATTTCTTGTAATTTGAAGAAATGAAGATTATGTCTGGGTAATGTCCTCCAAAGCAATTATTTTCATGCTTCCAAATCGAAAGAGAACTTCCTCTCCAAAACAAAAGGCGTATGACTACAATTTGAAGTGCAATAGTATAAACTTTGGATGTGTGTTTGTGCCTGTGTGTGTGTGTGTGTGTGTGTGTGTGCGCGCGCACGCATGTGTTGAAAGAGAGAGACATACATAAACAGGCAGGACATGCAATGCTTATTTGTATCTAGCTGATTCTATCTGTGGAGTAAAATCTAAGCTCCCCTCTAGTTCCATGATCTGTCAGCATCTTCATTGGAGAAATTCTCTAGATGAAGAGTTAGGTTTCAAAATGTGAAGGAATGATACAAAGAAGAATTAAGGTAATATCTGATTGATAGATTGGTTGATAATGAAGTTATATTTTAAAACCTGGTACTCAAAAAGCCAAAGCAAAGGTAAAAAACAAAGCAATTATCTAGTAAATCTGTATGAAACCTGAGCATTCACCTAATTCACTTTCATTCAATCACCAAGTATTTGTTGAGTGCATGCACCTGAATTTTTTGTGCACTTTAAAGGAAATTTAAGTCTCTACTCATATATAATGAAAATAAGTGGAGAAAATTGGCCAGAAATCTTGTACAATCTCTGTGTCAGAGGTATTTAAAAGATCATCTAATCCAAACCTTATAAAATATCTGAATTTACAATAGATCATCTAGCACCACTTAAAGAAGCATCTTTCATTAAAACAAAACAAAAAATACCCTCAAAAATTTAAAAGCTATCTTAATAGACCTCCCTAAAACTTCTATCCCTTAGCACTAATTCTATACTGTGACCCATCAGTGGACACTGCTCATAGAGTTTGTTTCTGATTTTCCAAACTTGGGAGGTTAGAATGAAAAGATTGGGCAGGTTTCAACCAATTTATAGAAATAGTCTTATGAAGATTTTTTTTTTTTTATTGCTTTGTAAAAAGCAGAAGCCAAGACCATAGTAATGTTGAGAGTTTAGAGAGTGAGTAGGCTCAGGAATCAAAAAAAAACTTTGTGCTGTTCAGGAGGGGCCAGATAAAATAATGTTCTAATTTATTAAACTTGTCTTTTTGGAAAAGATAAAGTAGTTGAGACAAAAGTATAAGATCTTTTCTAATTTATCTGAGTTTTAGGAGGAAATGAGACAATGATAGATAAACCTCTTATTCTAATGTAACAGCCTTATGAAGAAAGACTAGTAAGGAGCTGGTTTTGCACTGATAGAAAATTTGGAGAGAATGTAAAACTTTGGAGTCTTGTATATGCAGCTTTATTCAGATGTAATTCATATACCATATGCTTTCTTATTTAGAGTCTATAATTCAGTTTTTTAAAGTATATTCATGTAGTCGAGTAACCATGACCACAATCTAATTTTAGAATATTTTTATCACCCCCCAAAAAATCCCACACCCATTAGCAATTACCCATATTCTCCCCCCACACCCAGCCCTGGGCAACCAGTAACCTACTTGATCTGTATAAATTTGCCCACTCTGGACATGTTATAGAAGTGAAATCATACAGCAGATAGCCTTCTTGTATCTGGCTTCTTTTATTTAGTATAATGTCTTTGAGTTTTATCCATGTTGTAGCATCTGTCAGAACTTTATTCTTTTTTTATTGTCGAAAATAATATCCATTGCGAATATGAGCCACCTATTCTTTATCCACTCATCGGTTAATGAACACTTGTGCTGTTTCCACCTTTTTGACTATTATGAACAATGCTGCTATTAACATTTGTATGCATTTTTGTGTGTGCGAAGGTATGTATTTATTTCTCTGAGATATATACCCAGGAATGAAAGCGTTGGTCATATTGTCACTCTATGTTTAAGTTTTAGAGGAACTGCCAGACTGCTTTCCAAAGTGGCTAAACAAATTTTCTATCCCACTAGCAGTGAATGAGGTTTCAGTAGTGCTCTTTCCTCTCCAAAATTTCTGTCTTTAAAAAAATAATAATCCTAGTGGGTGTAAAGTAGTATATATCATTATAAATTTGATTTCCATTTCCCTAAAGATTCATGATATTAACCATCTTTAATGTGCTTATTGGTCAGTCATATATCTTCTTTGCTAACATATCAGCTCATAACATTGCCCATTTTTTTTATTGAATCACTTGTCTTCTTATTACTATTAAGTGTATCAACTTTTGCATATTCTGGATAAACACCCTTTGTAAGATATGCTTTACAAATATTTTCTGCCATCATATGGGTTATCTTTTCACTTTATTGATTATATCATTTTCATCACAAAAGTTTTTAATTTTGATGAAGTCCATTTTATTCACTAAAAATGGTTTTTCTCTATCAAAAGTCTTTATTGTGTGTTTTCTATTTAATTAAATTATTGGGGTGATATTGGTTAATAAGATTACATAGGTTTTCAGTGTACAATTATGTGACACATTGTCTGTAGATTGCATTGTGTGCCCACCACCCAAAGTCAAATCTTGTGTCACCATTATTTGACCCCCTCTACCCAAACTGAAAGCAAGAAATGAACAAACAAAAACTCAATTATTCATTTTTTGGGGGTTTTTGTGTGCTTTGGATTCATAGCTAGGAAACCACTACAAGATGAGAAAGTGTTACTCTTATGTTTTCTTCTAAAAGTTTTATTGTTTTAATGCTAACATTTAGTTTACAAGACATTTTGAGAGAATTTTTTTAATTTGCTGGGTAGGGGCTCAGTCATTATTTTATGTGGATATCCAGTTTTCCCGGCATGATTAGTTGAAAAGGTTGTTCTTTCTGAACCAAACTGTCTTGGCACTCACATATGAAACATAAACTGACCATAAATGTAAGGGTTTATTTTTAGTCTTTAAATTCTATTCCATTATATGTCTGTTCTTATGCCAGTATTGTACTGTCTTGATATCGGTAGCTTTTTAGTACGATTTAGAGAAGGAAAGTGTGAGCGAGTGTTACAAATCTCTTATTTTTCAAGGTTGTTTTGGCTATTCTGGCTCCCTTATAGTTACATATTAACTTTAGGATCTTCTTCTAAATTTCGTCTCAAAAGCCATTAGAGATTTTGATAGGAACTGCATCGAATCTGTATATCAATTTGGGAGAATATAACCATCTTAATAATGTTGTCTTCCTATCCATAAACATGGGATGTCTTTCCATTTATTTTCATGTTCTTTCATTTCTTTCTATGTTTTGTAGTTTTTAGTGTACAAATCTTGTCCTTCTTTTGTTAAATTTATTCCTAGATATTTAATTATTTTTGATGCTATTGAAAAAAACAATTGTTTTCTTCACTTCATTTCTAGATTGTTCATTGCTAGTGTATATTTTGAGTGTGTCTTTCTTATGATTATGTCATCTGCAGACAAAGATAATTTTACTTCTTTCTCCCTAGTATGGATGCCTATCATTTCTTTTTCTTGCCCAATCGCTCTAGATAGAACACAAGTACAATGTTTAATAGAAGTGATGAGATCAGACACCCTTATCTTGTTCTTGATCTTTAGGGGAAAGCATCCAGGCCTTCATTATTTAAAACATGAAAATATGATGTCTGTTGTGGGCTTTTATATATGCCCTGTATCAGGATGAGAAATTTTCCTTCTATTTCTAGCTCAATGAATGTTGTGTTAATCATGAAATCATGCTGGATTTGTTTCAAACCCTTTTAATGCATATAATGATAGGATAATATAGTTTTTGTTCTTTATTCTATTAATGTGGTACATTACCTTAATTTATTTTCAGGTATTAAACCAAATTTGCATTGCTGGAATAAATCCCACTTAATCATGGTATATAATCATTTCTTAATGCTATTGGATTTGTTTAATAACATTTTGTGAGAATTCTTATGTCATGTTTATGAGGGATATTGGCCTGTAGCTTTCTTCTATTTTAATGTTTTTATCTGACTTCAGTATCAAGGAGGTACTGCCCTCATAGAATGAACTGGGAACTTTTGTATCCTCCTGGAAGAATTTGTAATCACATTATTTCTTCATTAAATATTTCAGAGAGCTCACATTATGCCATTTGGGCCTATGCTTTACTGTGGGATGTTTCATTAATTACTAATTCAGTTTTTTTTACAAGTAATATTTTTTTTTTCAGATTTGATAGTTCTTATTGAAATAGTTTTGATAACTTGTGACTTTCTAGGAATTTGCCCTTTCATCTGAATTGTTAAATGTATTGATATAATGTTATTCATAGTATTCCCCTATAATCTTTTAAATTTCCAAGTACTTAGTGGTTGTATCTTCTCTATCAAATCTAATTTGTATGGTTTGTGTCTTCTCCCTTTTTGTCTTCGTCTAGCTAAGGAATTGTCAAATTTGATCTTTTTGAAGGACTAGCTCCTGATTTCATTGATTTTATCTATTATTTTTTCTGTTTTCTCTTCCTTGAATTTTTGTTCTAATATTTATTAGTCCCTGCCTTTTGCTTATATTAAGCTTGGTGTGTTTTTTTCTAATATACTAATTTAAAGCTTTTGTTGCATCTCATAAATTTTAATATCTTGTGTTTTTATTTTCATTCAGATAAAAATGCATTCTAATTTCCCTTGCAATTTCTTCTTTGAGCTATGGGTTATTTTGAAACATGTTGCATTATTTCAAATATTTGTGAATTTTCAATATTTCTTTCTGCTGTGTCTAGTTCCATTCCTTTTTGTTCTGGGATCATATATTCTGTGATTTAATTATTTTTTATTTACTGAATTTTTTTAAATGATTTATCATATGGTATATCCTGGAGAATATTCCACGCAGTCTTGAGAAAAGCATGTATTCTTATGTTATTAGATGTGATGTTTGATAAATGACTGATAGGTCAAATTGGTTGATAGTGTTGTGTAAGTCTTCTGTGTCATGCTGTTTTCTATTTAGCTGTTCTATCAATTACTGAGAGTGGAACATTAAAGCATCAACTCTTACTTTTAGAGTTTCTATTTCTATCTTTAATTCTTTCAATTTGAGATTCATACTTGGAAGGGGCTATTGTTAGATGTATATATGTTTAAACTTGTTATCTGCATCTGCTAATTTGACTATTTTATCATTATAAAATGTATGCTGTTTCTAGTAAAAATGTTTGTCTTAAAACCTATTTTGTCTAATATTAATATATACACTTCAACCTCTCTTTTGGTTTCTTTTTTGCACCACATATTTTCCATCTTTTTACTTTCAAATTATTTGTGTCTTTGAATCTAAAATGTCTCTCTTGCACATAACATATTTTTTATCCATTCTTCCAATCTCAACCTTTTGATTAGAGTATTTCATTTATTTATATTTAATGTAGGCTTTTTTGGTTTTTTTTAAACCATGACATTTATTGCACAACTAATCATTGAAATCCTTTAGATGAACTGGATGCGGCAACAGCTGCCCTCTTGGGTTTAGGTGTTGTTCCTTTGTGGAATCCATGCCTGAATCTGCGGTACACAATTTTTAGGTGCCTTATGCGACCAGTCTCTTTGGTGTTTCGTCGTTTAGCCTTGGCACTCCAGTTATACTTCCTCTAGCGCTTAGCGGGGTAGCCGCACTTGCCACAAGTAGACTTCTGAAGGCGGTAGGCCTTCGAGCCACAGCAGTGACACAGCGTGTGTGTCTTGTTGTGGCGCTTACCCAACGATGACGTCCTCTTTGTCATCTGGCTTCTGCCTAATGTAGTTATTTTTAAGGTCAAATCATGTCTGCCTTTCTGCTATTTGTTTTCTGTGTTTTAGGTCTGTTTTCCTCAATTTTTGAATTACTGCCTTCTTTTGTATAAAGTAGTTATTTACTTGTTTACTATTTTAATTATCTTATTATTTTGTTCTATGTTTTTAAAGTTATTTTCTTATTATTGGTTGCCTTTGAGATTACACTTAGAATAAACTTAAAACAATCTAGTTCTTATTAATAATAATTTTAGCCCAGCTGGCATGGCTCAGCAGTTGAGCATCAACCTATGATCCAGGAGATTGAGGTTTGATTCCCAGTCAGGGCACATGCCCGGGTTGCGGGCTCAATCCCCAGTAGGGGGCGTGCAGAAGGCAGCCAATCAGTGACTCTCTCATCATTGATATTTCTATCTCCCTCTCCCTCTCCCTCTCCCTTCCTCCCTCTCTGGAATCAATAAAAATATATATTTAAATAACAATAATTTTGATAGCATACAGATTTTGCTCCAGTATAGCTCCTCATTCCCTCCTTTTTTATACTGTTATTGCCGTACAAATTCATCTGTACATATTATAAATCCATCATGCATTTTCATAATCATTGCCTCATGAAATGCTTTTTAAATCAGAGAAGAAAAAATACAAAATTAGAGTCATAGTGTTTTTTTAATCTTTACCTACATTTTATATTTGCATAAGTAGTTATCTCTGTTGTCATTCTTAATTTTTTCACAGGAATTTGAGTTATCATCTAGTGCCCTTTTGTTTAATTCTGAGGGACTCTAGTATTTCCTGTAAGGTAGATATTAGTGAAAAATTCTCTCTGATTTATTTATTTGTGAATATCTTAATTTATCCTTTATCTTTGAAGAATAGTTTAGCTGCATATAAGATTATCAGTGACAGTATCTTTCTTTCACCACTTTGAATACATCTTCCCATGGCATTCTGGCCTCCATGGTTTCTGATAAGAAATCGAGTGTCATTCTTACTGAGGACACCTGGCACATGATGAGTCAGTTGTCCCTTGCTGCATTAAGTCCCTTTAACATTTCTTATAATACTGGTTTGGTGGTAATGAGCACCTTTAGCTTTTTCTTGCCTGGAATGCTCTTTATTTCTCCTTCAATTTTAAACAATAGCCTTGCTCTCTCTCTTCCGCCTCTGGTACCCCTATTAAAAGGATGCTGTTGCACTTGATGTTGTCCCAGAGGCCCCGTAAATGTTTCTCATTATTATTTTTTTTCTTTTTGCTGCTCTGATTTGATGTTTTCTGCTATCTTGTCTTCCAAATCACTGATAAGATGATCTGTTTCATTTAATTTGTTGTTGATTCCTCCTAATGTATTTTTTATGCCAAATATTATATTCTTCATTTTTGACTGGTTCTTTTTTATGATTTTTATGTCCTTTTTAATGCCTGCTATCTCTTTGTTGAAGTTCTCACTGAATTCATCTATTCTTTTCCTAAGTTCCTTGAGCACCCTTATAACCATTGTTTTGAACTCTGTATCTAGTAAACTGCTTGCTTACATTTCATTTACCTATTTTTCTGGAGATTTCTCTTCTTCTTTCATTTGAGCATGTTTCTTTGTCTCCTCACTTTGACTGCCTCTCTGTGCTTGTTTTTATGTATTAGGTAGATCTGCTATCTATTTCAGTATTGGCAGAATGGCCTTACATAATAGGTGTCCTGTGGGACCCAGTGGTGTAGTCTTCTTGTTCACCAGAGCCAAGTGCTCCAACGGCATCCCTTGTGTGTGTTTTGTGTACTCTTTTGTGTAGTTGAGCCTTGATTGCTCTTGGCACATCAGTGGTGGAATTGACCCTCATGATGACTGGCTGTGAGGACTGGCCATGACAACAGTAAATAAACTGTTGTGCGGGGGCTGACCCCAGGGAGCAGGATTCACTTTAGTTGGGCTCTAGTGTATGCCAAGTCCACCACCTTTTGGGTGTGTTATTTGTGGTGCTAATTGGGGGGTGCTCTGGTGTGGTCTTAAGCCAGACACCAGATGTGTTTGTTCTGGGGGCCTCTGAAGATGGGCTCCACTGTAGGCAATGTCAGCCACTGCCTTTATCCAGCATGGAGCCATTGGGTAGGAGCTACAAATTGATTTGCAATTGGTAGCTTCCTGTGCTGGGCTTGGAGGTGCCTGGAAATGGTTATGCTTTGAAACAAGGCAGGCTGTCACTTATGCCAGGCATAGTACCACTTAGCAAGAGATACAAGGCACTTGGAGACCAGCTGCTGCTTGTTTGGGATTTGTGGAACTTTGAGCCATTTTAGGAAACTTCACAACACAGGCATAGCCTGGCCATTTATGTGGATTAGCCTCTGAGAGTGGTTTAGGCGAGGCAAGTGAGTTGTGAAAATCACCAGGGTGGGACAAGAGCAGTATTAGCCAGGTTAATGGAGACTCAGATTTAGTGCCCACCTGTGCCTGAAGGATTTGTGGAGGAAGGATCCAACAAAGAAACAATGGCACCTGCTGGCACTTTAGTCACAGAGAGAGCTGCCCTTCCAGCTCTCAGCCTGAAGCCTGACAATTCACTTCTTCCCTGTATGTCCCTTGCACTTTTCAAGATGCACTTTTCACTTCTCTGGAGCTTAGGATGAGTATTTGTGAGCTAGTGAGTCTGTGCTCAGGCCCTTTAAAGATGCCTGGGTCTAAAGCAGCCCTCTCTCTCACCTGGACTGAGTCCTGGCTGATTTTCACAGCCAGATGTTGTGGTGACTCTTTTTCCTAGCACCAGTGCCCCAGGCTAAGGAGCCTGGTGTGGGGCTGGGGCCCCTCGCTCCTCAGGGGGACCTCCACAGCTGAGATATCCCTCCTGATTTTTAACTGCCACACATGGTTGTGGGGTCAGCCCGTTTTGCATCTTTGCCTTTCCTACCAGTTTCAGCATGGCTTTTTCTTTACATCTTTAACTTAGGAGTACTATTCATATAGCCTTCAGGCAGTTTTCAAGGGTGATTGTTCTATAATTTGGTTGTAGTTTTGATGTGGTCATGGGTGGAAGAGGGCACGGCATTAACCTTCCCTGCCATCTTGATGGGAAGTGAATTTAATTATTTAGTCATGATTTACTTTTTTGAGCATATTTATAATGTTAGTACATCTAACATCTGGGAACCCTCAGGGACACTTTCTATTGACTGTTGGTGGTTTTTTTTTACCTGTATATGGTCCATACTTCCTCATTACTTTGTGTGTCTCATATTTTTTTGTCAAAAACTGAACATTTTATATAATATTATGGTGGTAACTCTGTACATCATATTTCCTCATTCTGCACATGTTTGTTGTTGCTGCTAGGTTTTTGTCTTTTCAATTTTGTTTTATTAGGGGGCTGGAGGAGGAAGTGTTATTTATTTCTTCAGTAACATTTCTGGGTTAAATTTCTAAAGTCTGTATTCTCTTCAGTCTGAGGTCACTGAAGTCTCTGCTTGGTTGTTTTAAGTGGTCACCTAATGATTGTTCAGGAATTTTCTTAAATGCCTTGAACCAATAAGTCATATACACTTCACCGAGCAGCTATGTGTGTGTATATAATGAATTCCACACTCCAGCAGACAATTTATAACATGGCCTTAACCTTCACTTACATGGACTCAAAGTCAGGCAGGGGTGAGATATCAAGATTTTCTCAGGGTTTTCCTGGGAATGTACACAATTCTGCCCATTTGCATATATTTCTAAGTCCCTAGGAATATGTTAAAGCTTTCCAAAACCCCCATGGATATTTTGTCCTCAGATCTTCCTTTTAAATGCTTGGAGGGTCTCTTGTATGCCCCAACTAATATTATGGCCTTAGAGGGCTGTAATGTTAAACAATTGCAGCTAATTCTTTTCGAAGAGCACCCTGGGAACAGGAATTGTCCTTTGGAGCAAGCTCTGAACCAGATAATAAGAACACCCTATGAATCGGGCATTTACTGGGAGCTGCAAAACAGGTCAAATTGTGTGACAACACTCTAGGGATTAGACTTTTCAGGAGCTCCAAACACAGCCTTCCCCAACCAGTAAAAGACTACTCTTTTTCACAGCTACCATAGGATTGGGGAGAGGGACATGTGAATGGGCCAAGTTAAAAATGCCCCAAATCATTCCTTTTTTTTTTTTTTAACTGTGGTTCAGTAGTTTTTCTTGAATAAACTCTCTTCAGATTGTTGGGAGACTTTGGTTAATTTCTAGAATCCCCAAAATGTTAATTTTGATTTTGTTCAATTTTTCCATGGGACAGTAGATTTAGAAAGGCCCTCTGTCTACCACTCTATGTCTCTCAACTGAATTTTTAAGTCAAAGTATTATATTTTGTATTTTTTTCATACTTGTAGATTCATCTCATTATTTAAGACCATTGAATTCTTTTTAATCTGTTGGTTACATAATATATTAACTCATCCAATATCTTAAATGTCCTTATCCCAATCATTAATTAAATTATTTGATTTACCTTTAGAAGGTTTATATGGACAAGATCATGCAGGCTCCTTTAGAGACCACCCAGTGAAGAAGTTTAAGCTTTCAGTTATCCATGTTCTTTTCAAATATGCCCCATATCACACTGTCTTCTCTCTTACTGCTCAAAGGTAAATATCTACATGTATATTATATACAATTTCAGCTGGACAGCATTTCATTAATATAGGAGTTCCTCAGTTTATGACCTTATATGTATTTTGGACTTGTATCTTTTACAAACTTAAGTTGTGCACATTCTATTATATAGGTCTTTGTTGCAGAGTTGGGCTTAGAGAATAGAAACTTTAAAGAGAATGAATAATTCTGCTTGCCATTCCACTCAGTAAGCATATGCCTTGGAGTGATTGTGCAATGGTACATATGATTGTGCTGTCCTCTCAATTAGTCTAAATTTCAACATACCTCAGATAATGCAAACATCTTGCTATGTTCAGTGTGTTTCTTATTTTTAAGATACGTATTTTTCATGCATTATGGCCCCCAAATGTAATCCAAGTATTTTATCTGGTGCTCAACAGAAGACACAGCAATCTGTTCCAACACAAGAGGAAAAACTGGCTATGCTGGTTTCACAGAAAGATAATATGTAGCTCTGAAACATTGTACTTCCCTAGAATAATTATAGCTGTATTCTAATTATGCCTATGAGCCAACTTTATAATTCATTCCCAGATGCATCTATGCCATTTTTCACTATGTTTATTTCCCAGTGTATCCCTCAGTGTTGGTGACAAAATACAAGCCACATGAGAGAGACATAGCAGGGACTCTGTCCTGTGCAAGTTGAATTTATCTCTCTTTCATCAAAGCGGTGCTCTTTCTTGGTGATGCATTAGATATGTCCTCCTAGCTCAGTTTCACTAGGCATACCCAAACATTTTCAGTGTGCTACCATTAAGCTGCAAACTCATCATAGTGACCCGTGAATAAATGTTGATTATAAACTAATCACAAGATAAATACAAGTTTGTCTGTCTATAGCACAGCATCATTAGACAATCGAGAGGCAGAGTTGAGCCTCTGCAATGACCTTGATACCAGGAGTTTCATGATAATCACGCTGTCCAAAGTGGTGCTCTAATTCTTGTTTAAAAGCTGCAAGTAGGCTTGTCTCCAATTTCTAAAGAGTAAGCCACTGAGCTGCATTGTCAAGAAAGTTACTTAAGGAGATGAGATAAATTTGTTGAGTGAAATAATTCCCTTTCATTTTTTTATAGCTTTATTGCTTGAGAGGATTTGGCATTAAAAAACAAACAAACAGACACAGAAAGGTGAAGGTTTTTCTTTCTTTCTCTATTGAGTAGTATTTTCAGACCATGCTAGTATTTTCAGACCATGCTAGTCAAACTTCCTAGCTCAGAATTACCCATAAGATGGACTAAAAATACTAATTCACTAGCCCCTCCACCAGTTTCTGAAATATTCCCAGACGATTCTGATACAAACCACACTATAAGCAGGTACCTCCAGATCATTCTAATATAAACCACAGTTTGAAAACCACTGCTCTAGGCATAGTGGTCATCCCAGAAAGTAAAGCCCATGTGTCGAGTAAAGGAGCAAGAAAGTTTTTTCTCCCCCTCGCTTTGCTATTGTTTACTTTGTTAACAATAGAGACTTATTTTTCTATTTTCAAAAAAACAACCCCAAACTTTATATTTTTGCCATTTCAAGTTGGGATCAGTTTTGCGTCCTTATGAGTGACCAGACAATAGTATCGCGTCCCCCTGGGGTGAGGCTCAGAGAATGTCCTCGGCGGGGAGGCGCTGGGCCTTTGCATGACAATCCTGACGCCTGGTCTCCTGGTCGCCGTGCAGAATTGTTCCACCTGAACCTGGCTCTGGGCGGATTGTGTGCTGGCTGCAGGGCCACTTATTGATTTCAGAAATGTGTGGCTTGCTTTCCAAAAGTGCTCGGCTGCCACTGTGTTCTGAGTCACTCTCTTTTAACATGAAGAGGAACTGGAGAGGGGATTGTTTTTGAAAGATCTCCTTTCGCTAGCTCCTCGATCTCCATCAGCTATTTAGATCATGGGTGCAACCCTGTCACCACTGGATGGGAATGTGAGACTAGACAACCGCTCAGCTGTGACAAGGCAGCTTTCCCTGCTAGAGAGTCACTGTTGGGTCACCGGCTGGATGCCTTGGGTGAGACGCATCTGTGGCTTTTGGGTCAGTTTACCTGGTTCTACACACTGCTGTTCAACCTGCGAATGTTTCTTTGAAATGCAAAATGGATACATGTGATGGTATAGGTAATTCGAAATTAGGAATTTAGCCCATCTGATGTGCTAGTGTGCAGAGGAACAGGGAATCACAGGATGCTAGGACTCGAAGGGACATTGGTAAAGTTTTGCCGGTTATCTCAGGTGCCCCCGAAGCAACTTTAACTGATAACTGTCCACACCCACTTATTTCTTCTTTTCTGCCCTCTCCCTACCTTTTCATCTCCTTTGTCCCCAACACGTTCTTTTCTATTTTCTTTCTGCTTTTCTTGAGAGAGGGCTATGGTTGGTACCCAATAAAATCCAACAATGCTACTTATAACCTAATCTTGTTTCCTGTGCAGAGAACCACACTAAGACTTTTAATGATACACTGAGGTGAACAAGAACTACTGAGGCTGTTAGGACAAAGAAATTTGGTTAAATTCTGGTTACACAAGTAGCGATGTGACCTTAGACATTGGTTCTAGACCTATCAAAGCCTCATTTTTTGACGTGTAAAATAGGACTCAGGATTCCTGCATCACAGCATAGATTAAAGGGACCACCATTCACGGCAAGCATTCAGTAAAAGCTTCCCTTAAAACTGATTAATTCTTCAATGAATTCATTACTTAGCTCTCTACTTGAGAACATTCTTTATAAAACCGGGAGTAGAGTGGAAGTTATAAAATGTCTTCTGTGGTTGGTAAGGATTAAATATATCACAGGCATAGTGTCATGCATGACATTTATTATATGTTCATTGGATGTGTTTTATGAAGATTAACAGAAAAATGTTACTGGTAATAAGATCATTCATTCTGAATTATCCAAGATAGAATATTTAATATGAAGGCTAGTGCCATATCTCATGAAAAATCACATAAATTACCACAAATTTGTGTACTAACTGTATTTCCTGGAAGTAGGCTGGAACATCTTTTATTAGATCCCTAGGCCTGACTTTAAATTGGGACATGTGATAACCTTAGTTCCTGGGAATCATGTGAAATGGCAGAATAATTTGCCTAGGGCTTTTGCATCTGGCATAACAGTCTCCAAGCCTCAAAGGCAGAAAATTGGTATATAAGAGAGGGGAACTGGATGAAACAAGGTGAAGGTATTAGCCATAGAACTAATATGCGTAGGCCATGGACACAGACTACAGTGTGGTGATGGCCAGAGGGAAACAGGGGAGAGGGCTGGGTGAAGGTGGGCAAAGGAGGGGCAAATGGGAGCATCTGTAATAGTGTCCACAATAAAAGTAAAGTAAAAAAAAAAAATCTGTCACAAAGTTTTACAGGGCAATTGCTTTCCTTTGCACCTCCAGGAGCAAGGTAAGTCCTTGGCCCGGCAACTTGCAGACCAATCAGAGAACTTGCCAAGGATAGGAATTGGATTCTTTTGAGTAAGGCCACCAGCTCCCGGATTGGCCAGATCATTTTACCTCTTAAACTTCTCTAATTGGCATATATTTAATGGAGCAGGGAAGACTGCTAAGAAGAAAAATTTTAACTAAACTAATAAAGTAACAGGGGGAGGGGAGGATTATGATAGTTTGTGGCTGCTATTTAATATAGAGCCTCTTTATCAGGGAAAATATTTCTCACTGAAGTACACTTTCAAATTTAACAAATTATAAAAATTATTTGATGTGGTCAACCTGTAAATCTGTGAAGCCATGTTAATTGTAAGTGTTAGTTAAAAAAAAAAAAATCTTAAAAAAAAAAGACAGTGAACTGGATGTTAGTCTCAAGGAAGAGGTCAGACACCAGTCCACTTTGGATATAGCCCCATCCTGATATCTGACATCATAAATGTCTCTAAATATGTTTTCTTCACTAATATTTAACAGTGGAGTTGGTGGGAAGGCAAAAGCATCTTTTACTAATGAAGATATTTTGTTAAGTGTAATTAAATACTCTGCACTAGACAAAAAACATTTAAAGCTGTGCTATGTCATTTGACAGCCAGATTGCTGATTTAAAGAAAATTAGAGAGATGTGGAGCTGAATTGAATACACTGCCAATTATCACCTTTTTCTTCCTGCCCCCCCTTTCATTCTTTACATCACTGATTATCATATTGGATGGATAGAATGGACAGGGTAAATATATCAGGGGGCTCTGTCAGGTTCCAATAAGAAGTAACATCTATATGAGCATGTGGGCCAAGGAAGAGGCCCATGAAACTATATGAGCCTGAGAAAGGCTCCATCTATCATGAACCATTGGGATAAAAGCAAAAGCTGACCGAAAAATGAATGCTTTGCATGGCTGGTGTGGTTCAGTGGTTGAGCATCGACCTAGGGTCCAGGCGATCGGGGTTCGATTCCCGGTCAGGGCACAGGCCCGGGTTGCGGGCTCGATCCCCAGCAGGGGGCGTGCGGGAGGCAGCCGATCAATGACTCTCTCATCATTGATGTTTCTCTCTCCCTCTCCCTCTCCCTTCCTCTCTCTGAAATCAAAAACATATCAAACAAAGAGAATGTTTTGAATTTGTTCTCTTTAATAAAATATGAACATTACCTGTGAAAATAAAGCAGACTACTTTAAATTAGTAGACACTTTTTATATACATTTCTTTCGCTTCATAGCGTCTGTGTTTACACCTAAAATTTTATAGTTAAGCAAGGATGTGACCATATGTCATTAAGTTCTTATGAGGTCAAATAAAATAACCTGCCCGAATCACAAAAATTTCACATTGTTATGACAACGCAGATGCCTGTAACTGAGTCGAGACATTCAGCTGAATAGAGGACGAACTTAATTGTGAAGTAAACAACCTCAGATTATGAAAGTAGCAATGAGAATTACGTAGATGAGTAAAATGAATGCCTTGAAACATACAATGCATGTTTTATTATTTTTCACAAGTCAAAGAAAGTTAGGAGGGCAAAGGAGCAAAGATTACATTGGTTTTTATCTGTTAGTCTGCAGGAGGAAAACAGTCCCTGTTTTTATTTGACCTTCTATCGATTCAGTTCTTCACATAGAAGTTCAAAACCCCTCCTCCCTCCTTTTTTTCCCCCCAAAGGAGGGTTTTTTTTTCTGACATCTTGTTTTCTCAGCAAAGGTTTCTTTCAAAGGAAAAAAAAAAAAAATCCCTGATGATCACAAAGGATGCTAGAGGATGGCTTGTCCTTTTTCTTTGGGAGAAAAAGAATCTATTTGCAAAAGAATTGGGAAGTTCAATCAAAAGATAAATTTGTCCTGGACAGGAGGGAAAAAATATCAAAAGCTAGTACAGAAAAGAATTATACTAAAAGAGAAAAGGGAATCTAGGAATTCTCTCTTTTTTTTTTAATATATCTTTACTGATTTCAGAGAGAGGAAGGGAAAGGGAGAGAGAGAAACATCAATGATGAGAGAGTCAGTGATCAGCTGCCTCCTGCGCGCCCCCTGCTGGGGATCGAGCCCGCAACCCAGGCCTGTGCCCTGACCGGGAATCGAACCGCGATCTCCTGGATCCCAGGTCGATGCTCAACTGCTGAGCCATGCCCGGCCAGGCTAGGAATCTAAGAATTCTTAATAGGCCTATATTTTCTGATAAATGCTTTTGACTTATGGCGAGACCGCATCAACCATACATCTAGGATATGTGCCAAAAGACTCTGGATCCATCCACACCTCCTGAAGCAGCATCTGTACCTTGATATCAGATAGATTGATATGTGAATGGATCTTCCAAAGGTTGTTATATCTTCCAGCAATAAGTCATGTCTGACTGAGGGAGGTGGAAATCGATTTCCAATTCAACGGAAACGATTGTGCTATCTATTCTGTATCTGCATTACAGAAAACCATGAACCTAGAACTATCTTTGAAAAAAATAGTGATTACAATCCATCAGGCTGACAGATCACTTGTAGATATAATCACAGTAGTATCTACAAACCTGCTATGTGCTCACTTAACCTGGGAGACTATTGTAGGTATTCCTCCTCCTTATGTGGTTCTTCATAAATCTTTGTGATAACTGACCCTGTTAAATTTCTAGAGGTAGAATAGAAATACCCCAAAAAGAGCTCACAAGCATTTGTTCATTCAAAAAATATTATTGACTCCCTGCTAAGTAACAATATGCTACCTGGATACAAGAGAAAACAGAAAAAATAAAGGAAGGGAGGGAGATTAGGAGGAAAAGACATAGAAAAGAAGGAATAGAAGGGAGGAAGGAAGTGAAAGAAAGAAAGACAAGACCCCTGACCTCGTGAAGCTTGTAGGCTAATGGAGGTGAGAAATAACAATAAAAAAAATAAATACAGCCCAGCCGGGTGTGGCTCAGCGGTTGAGCATCGACCTAGGATCCAGGAGATCTCGGTTCGATTCCCGGTCAGGGCACAGGCCCGGGTAGCAGGTTTGATCAATGAGTCTCTTATCATTGATGTTTCTGTCTGTCTCTCTCTCTCTCTCTTTCTCTCTCTCTCTTCCTCTCTCTGAAATCAATAAAGATATATTTAAAAATAAATACATACATACATACATAAAAATTAGCAAATGTGATAAGTACTGAGAGTAAGAGGTTTATCATAATATGAAAGCATATAACAGGGGGATTTGACTTAATTAGGAAGATCAGAGAAGACATCCATGATGTGACAATTGAGCATAAACCTAAAACATGAATAGCAAAGGGTAGGGAAGAGCGTTTCTGGGATTTGTTTCTATTTTGTACCCCAGTCTGCATTCCTCTGCTGGCAAACTGGGATAGAGCAGGGGAGAGTCATCACGATCACCTTTACCAACCTGTTCTGAAGACTCCTTCAGAGTTGGGCCAGCCCTAAACTACCTACATTGACATACTTTCCTCTGGGTTACTGCCAGGCTTTCCCCCCAGATCTCAAAAGCTAAAGACACCACAAAAGGGGCTTACTCCTGATCCAAAATGCAGCCATCCTTAAACAGTGATTTGGAGGTGGAAGAGCAAAAGAAAATAAAGAATCCGTTCATTATAACACTTTATCCCTCCCATCAAAAGGTGATAATTCTTGATAACTCAAATAGGTCTTCTGAAAAGTTTCAAGTTTGATTCTTGCCTTCCATTTCTCTCTTTCTCTTTCTCTCTCTCTTTCTCTGTCTCTCTCATTCCTTAACTTACTAAGATACAACCTTACTAAAATCAATAGTTTTCTTGATAGTCCAGCTCTACCATACCACTATCTTATATTTGGTTCATAGAAATACAATTACGCAATTTATTAAATCAACAATTCAATTTTTTGAGTTTAATTATCTAGACAACCAAGGAATAAAAACATGTTTTCCTGAAACATTTCTTTGCTTTGTTATAGCCAAAGACATTTGGCTTCTCTTTCACACTGAGTATGTATGTGATAGAACACAGGTTGGATTATTTGGCTCAGTATATAATGTTATGCCTAGTATAGATCAGTATTATTTTAAGAGCTTTTTGTTTTATTTTGTTATTAACTTAAAAAACTTTCCAGATGTAGAAACAAATTAATGTGAAGTAATCTATAATTTTCCCAAAAGATGATCACTTTTTACTCTTTTGACTATTGAAGGTACATATTTAAAAAGAAAATTAAAACTGGAACTGCAATAGTCAGTTTCTCAAATAGCCAAAGATATATTTAATGAATGCCTACATTTTTAAATTCATCTAGTTTATTTAAGTAATTTTTTCATCAAAATCTAGACACTCTTAGTTTAGTATTCTGCCATCCACTTCCTTACTAAGCCTGTCAAGGACTCAATTCTTTATTTCCCTCATTCGGTATGCGTAAGATTGTGTTGTTTATGTTCCATTTATAATGTCTTGCTTTGACTACTCAAATGTACATAATTTAGGTGTTTCTTATACTTTTGTTAATGATTTGTTTTCTATTTTCTATAGCTTTCTCATTTTTTAATTTATTTACATAGATTTTTAAACAACTAAATGTTCTCCTTTCTGTTTTTTTTCTGGCCCATTTTGAAAAAAATATAGAGATTCCTCTGCCATTTAGAAGTATATCATTACCTGAAAATTGTCACTTTAATCATAGGTTAATTTATGATAGAAAATATAAAAATAATATGAATGGAAAAATATAAGTATAGGTTTAAGTAAATTATGGAATGTTTACATCTTGGCTTATCATATAGCAATTAAAATTATAATAGCCAAGAGTTTATAAAACAGTGTGGGTGTTTATGCTATCATGATTAGTTTAAAAGGCAAACTATGTAGTTTGATATGCAAGATTATTATGGATTTGCAGAAATGGAAAAAAAAACACCACTCTAAAGGAAAAAAATACTGGAGGTGAATATGTGAAAGGAGCAGTGATTATCTCTGGGGAGTGGGATTATTTGGGTGATTATTTTTCTTCATATTCCAACTTTAGAATATGAATACATTTTTTAATGAAAGTTAATTTTTAAAAAAATATATCTTTATTGATTTCAGAGAGAGGAAAGGAGATGGAGAGAGAGAGAAACATCAATGATGAGAGTCATTGATTGGCTGCAGCCCACAACCCGGGCCTGTGCCCTGACAGGGGATCGAACCCTGATCGCCTGGATCCTAAGTCGATGCTCAACTACTGAGCCACGCCCAGCCGGGCTGAAAGTTAATATTTTATTGTTCTTGTTAAATATGGACTTTACTGGTCAATGCTTTAGTAATAACAGATTTTAAGTAAGTTTATCAGTTTACCATAGAACATTGTGGTAGGTGGCTTCTAAGCTGGTCCCCAATGATGCCAGACCCCTGGCCTTGTGTAATCACTTCCCTTTGAATGTATGCTGAGCAAAGTGACTTGCATTTAATAAAAAGAATACAGTAAAAGACAGGGGATGTCACTTCCACGATCAGGTTATAAAACCTAGGGCTTCTGCCTTGCTCATGCTCTGGCTCACTCTCCTTGCCCAGCCTGATGAAGCTGACTTCCCTGCTGAGAGCTGCCCTATGGAAGGGCCTCACATGGCAAATAACTCAGAGTTGCCTCCAGCCCACAGCCAGTGAGGAAACAAAGCGATCAGTTCAATATTCTGCAAGGAAATGAACCCTGACAAGAACCACGTAAGTGAGCTTGGAAGCAGATCCTTCCCCAATGGAGGTGTCAGGCAGCCCAGCCCTTGCAGATCTGATTTCACCCTCATTAGAGATTGAAATTGAGGACCCAGAAAATCCACACCTGGGCTCTTGGCCCACCAACATTTTACATGTTTGTAGTGTTAAGCTGTTAAGTTTTAGGGTATTTGTAATGCAGCAATAGGTAACTAATGCAGCTATTTTCTGGCACTTTGAAATATTTTAGATTTTGTTTCACCCAAATATTCTCCAAATAACACTTGTGATTGAAGAGTAAACCAGTGATAAAAAAAAATAAGGTAGTGGAAATCTGTAGCATTGATTATATACATATATGTGTATACACACACACACATATATATACACACACACATGTAATTCTAATTGCCTGAGACAAATGGTTGTCTTTAACATTTGGGTGTAACTTAAATCTCCAAGAAAAGAGCTATGATAGAACTGAATGGGAATATAAGAATTGCAGTGGATGAGACAGAGAAGATATTATCATGCAGAAGAGGAAAGGCACGATTCATGACTCATGCATGTGGTCTTTGGAGAAGGAAACCTCTCTCTCTCTATTCTTAACCCTCGCATGCTGGATAGCAAGAGTTTACTTAAAGACCAAGTAATAGCAAGACTTGAACAGGAATTCCCAAAGCCTTCTCTTTTAGACTGGCCTCCGAGGGCAAGGAGAGCAACCAACTTCACTGCACGTTACAACCCAATACACACTCTTTCCCTACATGATTTTTATTCAGGTTGGTAATGGCCTCTATAGCACAGTCTTATACAACAGTAAAAACCAGAACTTCTGTAAGTCCATATAAATGAATCTCACAAATATTCAATTTAAGAAGCATTACAGAAGAAAGCATAAAGAATGATGACATTTATGTAAAAATTTAAATACTATACATTATAATTGTATATAATACTATACATTTCAATGTATACAATACTATACGTTGTTTAGTAAGGTAAGGATATAACAAATATTTGAGAAAATGCCTGAAAATTGTGCATACCAAATACAGCATAATGGTTATTCCCTAAGAGTGAGGAAGGTGATACGCTAACAGAAGGCTACATCGGTAACTGCAACAGGAAAAAATTTACCTTTGCATTGCTAGAACTGGTCACCATTTCAACCAAGTAATCATAAATATTAGCAAAATCTACTATTGCAGACATATTTACATGATGCAATATGAAGCACACAGCATCCCTTAGGATTTTTTAATAAAAAATATTTAACCTAATTTAAACCCATCCTTTATATCTAACTTCAAATTTAGAGAATCTACAGGGGAGAGAGGACCATATTAAACAGCACTTGGAGGAAACAATCAGACAGATATAAAATAAGATTATTTTACATGACAACTGGCCTGATGTTTCCAAAATGTCACTGTCCTGAAATAAAAAAATAAGAGAACTGCTCTGAATTTAAAGATTTAAAGATTTACAATGCATTTGCCCTGATTGAACCTAGGCTATAAAAGAGCAGTTATGAAAGACATGTATACATATAGAGAAATACAGATCAAGCAGGTGTGTCAGTAGTTTAACAATAGATAATAGTTACATGATCAAAGAACATACAATTCATTCAACTTATCTGTATATTTGAGAATTTTCATAATGAAATGTTGGGGAAAGATGGATTATTCATTCAGTAAATGTTCCTGAGAAAACGGATTATTCATTTAGATAAAAAGTAGGTTCTTACTGCCCACCAAACATTTAGAAGAAAGTGTAGAAGAAAGTATGGAAGAAAGTATGGAAAGCACATTCATGCCCTTGGGGTAGGGGAACATTTCTTAAATTTCTTGCAAAAGGCAAAATCAAAGAAGAAAAACACAAACTGACTATATTCAAATAAAAAGCTCTGGTATATCAAAAGATAGCTTTCTTAGCCTGAATTGCCCAGAAAGCAGAGTCTGAGACAAACGTTTCGGTGTAAGTAGTTTTCAGGGCATGTGATCTCAGGGAGGTGGAGTGAGGGCCAGGGAAAGGTGGGAGAGCCGAGCCAAGGGACAACCTCCACAAGCCCCTGGTTACTTGAATTCCTGGGGCCATCTCATTAGCCGTATGTGACACATCTGAAAAGGCTGTTTAGGGGGAGTTAGAGGATGGGATTTAGCCACTAGCTTTCATGTTGATGGGCAAAGTTTTGCTTCGTGGAAAATTTACTCTTTTATACTTCCAGGCTGTGCCTGCAGGAAACCTGAATGGGCTCTTGCATTGTCTCATGTCCACTGCAGCCACAAAGGAGTCCGAAGTAAATAAAGGGCAGGAGCAAGAAGTATACAATTCGGATGTGAGGTGAAAAGCTGTCAGATTGCACCCGCATAGAACTGTTCAGATGCGGCGCAAAAATGGTGTGAACGGCAGGGGTAAGAATCACAGACAGGAGAGGCCACGAGGAACTGCAGATGTGCATAGGAGGCCAAACACCAAATACATGAGAGTGACCACATCTAGAGAAGGTGATTGGGGAAATGAGTTCAGAAAAGTAGGAAGGTGCATAGGCCTTCAACTGTGTCTGTAATATTTTATTTATTTAAAATCACATATGAGGCAAATAAAATGTTCAGATTTGATCAAGCTGGGTGGTACCTAGATGGGTGTTTATTATACTATTTTCAAAACTATTCTCTATGACATTCAATATGAAGTATTTCAATATACAAAATCAAACACAGAGTATATAATGTTTAAGGAAGTATATAACTTGTTATAAATTCATTGCCTTTCAAATTATCATGGCTAAACATAACTTGTTCTTTAGAGTTTATTATAATATTATTTTTCTAGCCTGACCCGGCGTGGTTCAGAGGTTGAGCATCGACCTAGGACCCAGCAGATCACAGTTCGATTCCCTGTCAGGGCACAGGCCCGGGTTGCAGGCTCGATCCCCAGCAGGGGGCGTGCAGGAGGCAGCCGATCAATGCCTCTCATCATTGACATTTCTGTCTCTCTCCCCCTCTCCCTTCCTCTCTCTGAAATCAATAAAGATATATTTAAATATCTATATACATACATATATATATATATATATATATATATATATATATACACATATATATATACATACATACACATATGTATGTATTATTTTCTACCACTCCCTCAACCTTATTTTGGAGAGATAATTACTGGGTTGATATTATACAACTTATGACCACTGGGCATTTAAAACACTTGTGGTTTTTCACAGCTGTCAACAGTGACAATTTAAGTTTAAAATGTCATTTTTTGTGACTGCCTTCTTTCTCTATCAACTTTGCATGGCTTATTCCTTTAATTCTTTCATGTGTCTGTTCCTCACAGATCCTTTCACTTACCATTATAGCTAAAGGAACATATCTATAAAGCTTTTTTTCTTTACTTTTTATTCTTTATAGTTCATTAGAATGTATATTTGTTTATTGCTGATTTCCCATCATTAGAATATAAGTTCTATGATGGCAAACTGTTGTGTTAATCACAGTATGGCTAGCATCTAGAAGAGTGCCTGGAATATTTTAAGTACTGAATCAATACTTCAGCAATGAGTGAATGAAAAAAACAGATGACTATTTGAGGTCATTTTACACAAATGGCAGATTTATTAAAGTTTTTTTTTTACATAAAAGAAAGTGGAAACAGAAAGACAGAGAGAAGTCCAAAAAGTAGAACACATGTCTTTGATTAATATAAACACACAAATCCATATATATATATATATATATATATATATATATATATATATATACACACACATTTATATTATGTTAATACTCATAAACATATAATTTTTTTAAATGAGGAGGACATTGACTTCCTTCTGTTCTGAAGAAGAGAAAAAAACTCAAGAACGGATATTTATATTGTAACTGCTCCATTACTTGAAATTTAAACTCTATGACTTTCTAGAAAAGCAGCAAGTTTCAAAGCTTGCCTCAGCAAAAGACATCTCATTATAAACTGAAACAGACCTTATTTGAACAACTAAAGATTTTTGAGCGTGGGTTTCAAATAATCTAATATGTTAATAATGGTTATCATAATTTGTAGAGAAACATTTCTATATTTAAACAACTTTATGTTTTATAGGCTTTTCATTCTATTCATTTTTTTAATGTTTGTTATTATATAAATAATACTTGAAAACATCCTTGTCGCTTAAGGTTTAAACAAAGTAGGAACATTAAGAGAGCATATTTCATTCCATAAATGACATCATGCCATATATATCCCACTGAGACTTTTTTTTACTTAACATTATGACTTGTATATTATTAAATTACAATACATAACACTTGTTGGGAGACATGTTTCCATGAGTCTCCTATGTTTCAGTGAATGGAGGCGCTAATTGTCATTTTATTATGGACTATTTTTTCAAGGATATTTTTATAGAGCAAACAGCCTTCAAATATAATAATAATGTCTCTCCAGAGCAAAAGGCAGGGTTTTTTTTTTTCCTGTTTGGTGTAATAAAGATAATGTTTCCTTGAAAGGCAAATTTCCAGCAGGTTTGCTTATAACCCATTTTAAAAGATTCTGGTTCCTGAACTTGGCTTCCTCAGGTGTGACAAAACCCAGTGTTTGCAAAGCCTCCACTGCACTTTTTTGTGTTGCCCCTATGGGAGTGGGGTCAAAGAGAACAGACACAAAAACGATGTTCATGCTGCTTACTGTCCTGTGAGTAATAAAGTCCTCCATCTCTGACCCGGGAGTTTCATGTCTTTTGTCAGCACCCATGGAACTGTATAAGGTTTACTTGTTAGTTGCCGAGTAGAATAAAATCTCAAACCTTTAACTCTTCTTGGCAGCTCTGGTAATGGCGGAGATAGGACATGCCTCTTTGGAAGAGAAAGGATAAGGGCCTTACAAGCCAAGTTTTCGCTATGAAATGACCAAAGATCCAGTAGTACATAATGTTGCACAAATGATGGGGCGAGTAGTAAAAGGCCCTCACTGCGCTACCTGCTCCTGAGTGTTTAGAGGCTGGTTGATGAATGGTAGGATTGAAACAAGCCACCCAAACGATGTTTTGTTTCTACCCTTCTTTAAGAGGGAAGACAAAATAATTTTATTATGATAATGGAACCCCAAGGTCTAGGCCCCAGCTGAAAGGCAATGTGGCTGTAGCAACTGAGGCAGGTAGTCTCCAAAGGTTAAATAAATGTCAACAGTAAAGATATAGAAGTTTGGATGAACCTAAACCATTCAATGTTTATTTAGTTAAGCCATGAGCAGCTGCCAGGCTTCTCAAAACTTGCAGTGCCTTGTTTACTTGCTGGTTCCTCCCTCCCCCTTTGCTGTATGTAACCCTAGCTACTTTAAGAACAAAGATGATTAGTTATAGAGCTTATATGCACCCAAATAATATGCTGGGGAGCTTTGGGAAAGGGAAGAATTGAATCTTTGATGACTCTAACCCCTTCAGGCTAGGAGTAACCCAGATTCAACTGATCTTTGGATTGGGTTCACAGTAGGGAAGAAAAGCTAACATGACTTTGCAAGTGGAGTCTTTTGGGCTCATTTAATGTTTCACTTGCTAAATGTATAGCAGAGATTGATGTTACATGATTGTACTTCCTTTTCTGTTTTTACTAGAGAGGATTATCCCAATTGGAAACAAAAGCCACATATTGAGAAGTACTAGTGTCTTTAGGGCTTATAACCCTATTGACAGCTTTGAGCTACAAGTCTCTGACTGATGATTTTTTCAATCAGATCATCTAGCAAAGGGAGGCAGCCTTCACCTTGAGGCACCACTCAGGGTTTTGGATTTATCACTCCTTTTGAAAAGCAGCCATTAACTTGCTATTGGAGCTTTTGCGGAAATTGAACACCTCACCCAAGGAGGCCTTGCGACTCTACAGCTTGATATTTCCATTTATAGGTGGATCAAGTCAGACTCAATGACTACTAAGGTGAGGAAGACCCAACAAGTCTCACCTTTTAAATGGAAATAAAAAAAGATGAAATACAGCCATTTGTGACAATATGGATGGACCTTAAGAATATTATGCTTAGTGAAATAAGTCACTCAGAGAAAGTGAAGAACCATGATTTCACTCATATGTGGGATATAAAACTGAAAACAACAAATGAACACACAAATAAAACAAACAAAAATAACTCATAGACACAAACAGTACGGCGATTACCAGAGGGAATGGAGGTGAAGGGATAGTAAAGGGTAAATGGGGTCAAATATATGGTGATGGAAGAAGATTTTACTTTGGGTGGTGGGCACACAACGTAATATACAGATCAGGTATCATAGAAATGTACACTTGAAACCTATATAATCTTATTAACCAAGGTCACTTCAATAAATTTAATTTTAAAAATTGTATTTTGAAGGATATAGCCAGCCTCTCAGTCAACCCATGATTTTACATGAGAAAGTGGCAGCTATCCCTTTAGGAAAAAATTTATTACACACTCTGCCACTTGAAACAAAATTGTTGGTTCAATATGACTCTCCCAGTTCACAGAGTTTCCCCTAAATGCTTGGGCCTGATTCACTGATAGGCTGATCTGACACAATAGTTTCATTAGACCGTGGTTGCTGTTAGACCTCATATTCAGCTACACAGAACTAAAAATGAACATGGTCACTCCACTCACAGGACAGAACTCAAGGTTGTTCTTTTTTTAAAAATATATATTGATTTCAGAGAGAGGAAAGGAGAGGGAGAGAGAGATAGAAACATCAATGATGAGAGAGTCATTGATCGAGCCCACAACCCGAGCATGTGCCCTGACCAGGAATCGAACCCCGATCGCTTGGATCCTAGGTCGACGCTCAACCACTGAGCCAGCCCGGCCAGTCTCAAGGTTGTTCTCATGCTTCTGATCAATACTCTTTTTGATGAACCTTGTTATATTTTTACTATTGCTAGTAGCCTAGCTGTTTCAGTTGCTACCTGGAAACCTAGAGACGGGAAAATTACAGAATTTCCCTCTTCCTGTAGTAAGCTCTGGAAGCAAGTTGTGACTCCTGAACACAGTGTCAGAATCACACATGTAGATGCCATGTGAGGGCTCATTCTCTGATGAAATTAACAGGAATCAAGCTGCTGCTCAGGTCTGTACTTATCAGATTGCCACCAATGCTATATGGATCTGTCACTGTACTGTATATAGTGACACATTCACCCGCATAGACTTGGCACACAGTAAAAGACTCTGTGTTTCTGATGCAGAGGCCATCATAGCATGTGAGACTTGTGACCCCTGCCAAAAGTTGTCCTGGTTTCTCATGGTGGGAAAATCCTCATAAAACAAGTCACATTGCCCTGCCTACTTCTGGCAGAATGATTATATTGAACCTTTAAAGTGTGTTGCCTCATGGCTGTTGACACTTTTCAGACTATGGGGTTTCTGTTTCAGTCTGATTTTAACTGATTCTAGTCATGCCATGATAGCCCTTAAAATTAATATGTATCACATGTCCTGCTCTCTGGATCATTTGCAGTCTGACAATGGTGCACCTTATATCATAAAGGTGACTCAACAATGGGCCGATAGTCAAGGAATTTAATAGACTTTTCATGCCCCTTGTCATCCAAAGGTATCTGTTATTGTTACTTCCTCCAAAATCATCTTAAAAAGATTTATTATTTTATCTTACCTCAAACTGATCTACCTATCTCAGTAAGGCAGTTTTTTTCACTTCATTTAGTTTTCTTCACAAAGAAATTATCTCCTCTCAGCAGCTTCCTGGAAAATAATCAGGACAAAAGGGGAGGTCATTATAATGCACTATATTGAAAATTCATGATTCTGCCTGTACCATTCTCGAGCACTATGTTTCATTCTTTCTCCCAACAATAGCTAATCTGGTTGATAAGCTACCCAGATACAGCCTGAACAAAAGGGGGTCTAGAGGATTCAAATTTAACCCTGGTTAAGTTTTATAAAAATTTCCTTGTCCCTCTTGCACCTGACTCTTAGGAGATGATTGGGAAAGAAAAGGTGAAGTATGGCTGCTGGAATAGAATGCATTGATATTGTGAGGATAGAGGGAGAGGAATGCCTTACATCTTAAAAGATATTGGAGAGGGAAAGACATTAATTAATTTTTGTCTTTCAGAACCACCCCTGGAGCCTTTCTCACAAATGAAAATGCCTGGTGCAGCTCTACTAAACTCTTGCTAGCAGCTTAAATTGAACTGTCTACTAGCCAGTTCCAACCATAAATTAATCACTATTTTTCTTAATTTTACAGAAGAGTCTATCAGAAAGAACAGGAGATATCTCCAGCTCCTGCATCTCCCACGTATAATCCCATTTTAGTCATTCTATGGGAGAGAAGAATGTCATCTTGCTGAGATAGACATACAGCATAGGTTTAACTGGCTGCCCTTAGTCAGACCCTCCAAAAATGAAAACTATATTCAATGATTAAATTGAATATAAGGTATTAAGGTTTCCCAGCAGGCTGAGAGGCTGCATTAGAGCCACTATAAACTGATGTCCTCTGATGTAGTCCCCACTAGTGGGACCCCAATCATTGTAAACAATGCTTTCTTTCCATGGGAATCATGTGAACCACCGGTACTTCCTGTATGAAAGCCAGGTATTAACTTGCCTCTGCAGAAAACATGGTAAATTGCACCTTAGTTAGAGATGATTATGAGGCCTTCAAGTACTAAGGAAACAGTGCCTTGGCCCTAGAAAGCATGCAAGTCAGTATTTAATCACTGACCAGGATTGTTACAGAAGATAAAATTGTACTAGATTTCCTCGTTATGAACCAAGGTAGATTCTGTACAATCACATCCTTTTGTAACTACTAGTACCTTGGGAAAGGTTTAATACCAAGTAGAAAGGTCAATAAAAATACTTAAGGATAAATCCACCTAGCTTTCTGCTGTGGACTGAATGCTTGTGTCTCCACCAGCTATACTCAAATTCATATGTTGAAGTCCTAACTCCAGTGTAATAGTATTTGGAGACAGGATCTTTACAGAAGTAATTAAGGTTAAATGAAGGTGTACGTGTAGGGGCTGATCTGATAGGATCAGTGTCCTTATAAGAAAAAACACCAGAAAGATTGTGTTCTTTCTCTCTCTCCCTCCATGCACACACACTAAATAAAGGCCATGTGAAGACTCAGCTAGAAAGTAACCATCTACCAGTCAAGAAGGGAATTCTTACCAGAAACCCGAATTGACTGGAACCTTGATCCTGGACTTCTAGTTTCCAGACTGTGACAAAATAAATATCTGTCATTTAAGTCATCAAGTTTGTTGTATTTTGCTATGGCAGCCCAAGCACACTAAGACACTTTCTAAGGTAGACTCTGATAAGTTGTATTTGCTCAACTGGTTGATTTCAGAAATTAGAGATTGGGAAAGGTATATAGTTGAAGACAATACTCCAGGTTGGTTATATCACTATTCTTTTTTTTTTTTTTTAATATATCTTTATTGATTTCAGAGAGGGGAAGGAAGAGGGAGAGAAAGAGATAGAAACATCAATGCTGAGAGAGTCATTGATCGAGCCCGCAACCCGGGCATGTGCCCTGACCGGGAATCGAACCCTGATCGCCTGGATCCTAGGTCGACGCTCACCCACTGAGCCACGCCCGGCCGGGCATATATCACTATTCTTTCAGCCCTATTTATGATAACCTTAACTAAATTCTGTATGAGCCAAATTGATCTTAGCCCTGTTGGTCATATTAATCAGAGTAGTGGCATACTCACGAAGAGAACTGACAGATGTCAAAATGGTGTAGAAACAAGAGATGGATATTGTTGGGAGACAATATCCTGTGGGCTTCTTGTTTCTACACAACTTGAGAGCAGAGGCACTAACTGCCCTTTTGTTCAGGATTACTTTTTCAAGAATGTTTCTACTTTTTCAAGAAATTGTAGAGAAAACAGCTTTGGAAGTTAGAAATGTCATCCTCCAGAGACAAGGAAAGGTTTGTTCACTGTCCATTATAATAAAAGTGATGTCTCTATCTAGGGAAAAGTTCCAGTAGATTTTCCTATACCCACTCTAAAAGGTTCTGGTTCCCTAAATCCAGGTTCTGAAGCTGTGATACAAACCTACTATGAGTACAGCCTCCAAGGAAGCCTCTTTGCATCACTTTCTTGGTCAAGGTGACCAATGTGAACATGAATTTTAAGATGATTGCTGTGTCATGAATAATAAAATTCTTTGACTCTGATCCAGGATCCTCATGTCTTCTGCCAGCACCCATGAAATTGTGACAGGCTAACTCATTAACTTGCAAGTAGGGTAAAATTTCATACCCTTGACAGCTCTTGATAGTAGTTTTGTCCAATTCTTTTTAATGGATGCATACATTTGCATATACAAGTGATTTAATCAACCCCTTGTTTTTGGAAAATTAGGAAGTTTCAAATATTTTCTACTACAACAACATTGCAGTGAATATCCTTTTACATATATCGTTGTACATGTGTAAGTGTTTCTGTAGGACAGAGAGATTCCTTGTAATAGAAATGCTATTTTTAGATATATTCATTTGTGTGCCAAAAAACTGTAATCATCTACATTCTGTCAATACTTTGTGAGACTGCCCCTTTGCTTATAGTTGAAAAATACTATGTTGTTTTAATTTTAATTTTTTGATTACCAGTGACAATGACTACTTTGTCATGTTTATTGACTGTATTTCTTCTATAAATATTTTTTCATGTACATAACTTTAATCATAAAATTTTATTTTTATTAAATTATAAAAACTCTTTTCATATATGGATTTTATTTCCCTTTGTTGTCTGTTATAAAAATATACATTCCAATTATATAATTTGTTGTTGAGTTATGTTAATGATGTTTAAATCATACAGAAGCTTAAAAATTTTATAGTAATATTAGTCCATTGTTTCCTTTATGGGTTCTATAACCCATTTTTAGTCTTGTTAGGGAGGGCCTTCGCTAGTCTATGCCATACTATTTTTTTCTAATCATTCATAATTTTTCTTGTTTTTATAAACTGATCATTTATTACAATAGACCACAGCCATATCTTCTGTAAATATCTTTCATATGAGAATTTAACTTTGCAATTATTATACAATCAAAATTATATCATTTCGAGTTTGTTAAATGCAATCTGCTACTTCTCTAATTTTACTTAATAGTCCATGTTTATTTAAAGGTAAAAACATAATATTCTTTAAAATTTATACAACATGCCCGGCCGGGGTGGCTCAGCAGTTGAGCGTCGACCTAGGATCCAGGCGATTGGGGTTCGATTCCCTGTCAGGGCACATGCCTGGGTTTCGGGCTCGATTCCCAATAAGGGGCGTGTGAGAGGCAGCCGATCAATGACTCTCTCATCATTGATGTTTCTCTCTCTCCCTCTCCTTTCCTCTCTCTGAAATCAATAAAGATATATTTAAAAAAAGGGAAAAAAAAAGAAAATTTATACAACATACTTCATCAGGGCAATAGAAATTATGTTTTCTTTTTCATGGGGATATTCCAAAATTGTCCCAGAGTTTACTTCGCAACTAGTTTTAGATGAGCATAATGTAACCCATGGATTCTTGCCCAAGGTCAAAAAAAGATATATATCTTGCATGAGGCTAAAATCTATAGCCCCAGTATTATATGTGTGTAAATTTATTTGTGTGTTTTCTCATTCAACCACATTGGCTCTTAGCTGAGGCCAAAAAATGTTTACAGAGAAATATGTGTGAAAGTTACAGAAGAAAGATTTTAATCAAAATTATGTGTTTAATCTCTCCAATTCTGTTGCCCAGCTGGAATCGGAGCTTTCCCTCCTTCTACTGTTTTGGATGAGAACAGCTGCTTGTGATGACACAGGCAGTCTTCTCCAGCCTTCTGCTTCAGGCAGCAGTTTATGCCTTTCTCTTTGAAATTAGCTGGAACCATTTTAAGCATTTTCCTGTTTCCTCCAGGCACATGCAATACCAGGATACGGATTATAGCATCTGTCTTTCTCAAAATTATGTGCGGTTTTTACAATGCCTCTTGATTATTTGAGGTCCAGAAAATTAAGAAGGTAAGAGGAAAAGTTTGTAGCTAGAGTGGCACAAGGCAGGAAAACAGATGGAGAGCAGGCAATATTTAGAGTATAGATGAGGGAAGGAGCACTTGGGGAGAGACGGGGCTAGGGCACATCAAAGATGGTTCCCCGTTCAGAAAGGACATACCAAGTTCCTAGAGGATTTAACTTGGTGGGTAATAGACACCATAAAGAGAGTGTCCCTGCGCTGTGCTTGTGAATCTGGTGTGCTCTGGATTTTCTTGCCGAGAACCTTTTATGTGCACCCAGCTCCACAGTCAGCCTGCTGTTCTCCCCACATGGTCCCACTCAACAGCGCCTCTTATTACTCTTCATAGTTGATGTCTTGTAATGTTTGGAAATGCAGAGATCTCTGGAAGTTTCCTCAGGGAGAGTTAATTTGGCTGGAGGCAGAAAATAAAGAAGAACAAGGACAGAGTATTATTTAAAATAAAGGTTTTAGTGATGTCACAGAAGAGGGAAAAGGCTGCCACAGGATATAGTAAGAAATTCCATCCAGAGAATGAAAGAATGAAGTCTTTCAACACACACACACACACACACACACACACACACACACACACTGAATGAAAAGGTTGCAAAGTTATGGGTGGAAAGAAAAAAATTGGTTTGGGGTGTTGGAAATCTAGATTTAATCATTTACTCCTGGCAATCTGTATAAGATATTCTTAATAATAATGGTACAAATCCCCTTGCCAATAACATCATCAAGTGTCTGCAAAATGCAGACCTGGGCCGCATTACTTCATAATGCGATGCCATTCAGACTTTCTGCATCACCTGTAAGTGCTCATGACCCTCAAACTTTAGGAGTCTTTTGTGTCCTATCCTTACAGGGTCTGACCCTCTTCTGGATGCCAGCTACTCCTCACTCTAATGCTCGGGGAGGGATTATGCCCTTCCCTAAGCATTGAATGCTCTACAAATTCCTGCTCAGCATTCAAAAGCCAAATTCTCCATGAAGCCTTCCTTAGCCTCCTGTCTTTACATCTAGGGTAATTATTTCCGGCTCCTGAGCCCTCTTACAAGTACTGAGTCTCTATTACTGGACTCAGAACACTTTGCTGTGGTCGTTTGTCACATTCTTTGCCTCTTCCACTAGACCGTGTGCTCTTTGATGGTAGAAGCCCTCTTTTAGCAACTGCAGGCCCCATGACTATACGCAGAAAGTGAGTAAAAACTCAGTAAATGTTTGAAGGAACTGTCATCCATTTTTATTACCAGTACCTATGATTTGTGTTTTTTTCTCACTTCAGTTTTGTTCCCCAGAGATATTATAAGAATTATGATCTTGTCTAATGTACAAGTCGGTGCAGTAGAGCCTGAAAAACTTTGCGCCTGCTTCTATGTAGTCTTTATTTCTGATAGAGGGCACTTCGTCATTTTACCTGAGAACTTCTAAGACTCCACTCTCTCTCCTCACCATTACTCTACCCTTTCTTTAACGTCTCATTTTCTGAATCTCTAGGTGTATTACACCACCTACTTGATGGTTAAGCGGGTTTTTGCTATGACAAATGAGAGCACCACTTTTCCATTTTATTGTATATTTATATCTCACATTATAGTCCAAGAATTTGAGAATGAATATGTGTTGTCAAAAGACCTGCTGCAACATTTTAACTGTGTTGATTTCTGGCACGTGAGTTGCATAATAAACATATAGTAAGGTATGTCATTAAATATTTTTCACTTAACTGAAGAAAATGAATGTATGAGATCACCGTTCTGCTTTTTATTCTGGAAGCTAAGTGGGGAGAGATATTTTTTTAGAAATCTCTATCATTACCAATACTTTCTTGTAGTACTGGCTAGAGTGAAGTACAGAAACTTCTGCTATATACGTATATCTTTTGTACAACTATACTATTCATACCTGCTCTCCTTTTCAAAGTGTATGGAAATACCTTGAGACACCATGCTCCAAATTAATATAATTCTTGGTAATGGTAAAACCTTAGGTTGTTAGTCACACAGGAATGGCCCTGAGATACCTTATGAAAGAAATGATGTCATTTGCACTTTTCTATAACTATTGTGAATGTTCACTATTCTCATACTCTAGTAGTGTCCTCTGTATCATTATTCCAGGGTCTGGCTCTTATCTGGCCAACAGGTAATCCCCATTATAGTGCCGAGGGATGATGTCCTGAAGAGAGCTTCTCACAGCAAGGTCTGCTGAGGCTTTGCTTCAGAATTCCCTCTAAGGCTTTGGTTAAGATGCAGCTCCCTGGGTCTAATCCCAGAACTACTGAATCCAGTTATCTAAAGGTGTGGTACAAAATCAGCCTCCTTTTAAAAAAAATTATCTTTATTGTTGAAAGTTTTACAGATGTCCCACTTTTTCTCCCCATTGATCCCCTCCACCCAGCATCCTCCCCCCAGGCCTTCCCCCCACTATTTATTGTCTGTGTCTATGGGTTATGCATATGTGCATATAAGTTCTTTGATTAATCTCTCCCCACCCACTCCCCTGGCTCCCCAGGTAATTCTGATTCAAAATAAAGTTTGTGAACTACTGACCCATGGTATTTTCTTTCCTCATGGAATAAACACCTAAAGGAGTCAACCCCTAATGATAGATTTATAGATACCATGGCCTCAAATTGGGGGAAAATCCTTCTGTGATGTAGGTGATCCTTTCCATCATTTCACAAAGCTATGTAACCATATAAAATTATTTCATGCTTATGATAATCAAAGTATTGCATTAAGCACACAAAGTTTACCTGCGTATAATGCTCAAATGCATATCCTCTTACTCTTACGGGAGCTAAAATGATAAATATGCTCCTATATGCAGAGTTTTAATCTAATGATTAAAGAAATGACTATTCTCACTATGCAATTGCTTCCAAGATAGGTGATTTAAGGTCTACTATTGTAAAACTCATCATTTTTGGTAGGCAATTCCCAATATTTGACTGACTTGATAACCACTTTATTCAACGGACAGATTTCATCAGTTAACTAGGATTCTGTTTTGCAAGCAGCCAGACTTAGAGAGGTCACCATACAGTGACACTGCTTGAGTTTTATGAATGTTATTAATAATGAGTTTTGGTTTATAGATAAGTAAGGTATTTGGTTAGACCCTGTTTAAAAAATAATACGAGCCCAGCTGGGCGTGGCTCAGCAGTTGAGCATCGACCTAGCATCCAGGTGATTGGGGTTCGATTCCTGGTCAGGGCACATGCCCACGTTTTGAGTTTGATCCCCAGTGACTCTCTCATCATCGGTGTTTCTGTCTGTCTGTCTGTCTCTCCTTTCCTCTCTCTGAAATCAATAAAGATATATTTTTAAAAAATAATTAAAACAAAATAATACGAGTTAAAAATAATAAGGAAATACACTATGGAACAAAATTTTGGGACCTTGACTGTTTGCTCATTCATGGGATGAAACAAACATGAATTTATTTAAGGGAGAAATATTGCTCCTTTGTGCAGGTACTTTCTTGATTCATTTCTGTAAAAAAATTCAGTGAATTCTTCACGTAAGTGTCCTCGATTTTATTAAGGGAGCTTGGATTCTACCCTAGTTTACTTGATTATTAAAACATATCTGCTTATATCTAAAAAACAATATATATTAGCTTTATTTCCAGACTTGCCAGCAGTATTACCTAAAAGTTTCTATCATGAACTACATGTCAAAACTTAGATGAGAAGAATATTTCTAGGATATTGCCTTAAAGAGCTAAAGATGATCTGTTCCTCTAGGTAATCTTCAATTTGACTTTGGCATAAGTCAGACCTAAACAATATTGCTTGCTCCATTACCCACCTCATCTAGTCCCAAATATGGGGGAAATTTTCCCTTTTTTTTTTTTTTGGTTTTACTTTAAATAATTTTTTACACTTCAATAATAAATGACATACAATATTATATTAGTCTCAGGTGAACAATCCAGTGATTAGATATTATTAGTTACTAAGTGATCACCCTAATAAATCTAGTACCCATCTGACACCATGCATAGTATTACAATATTATTGATTATATTCTTTATGCTCTACTTTACATCCCCATGACTCTTTTATAACTACCAATTTGTACTCTTAATCCCTTCATCTTTTATATCTATCCTCCCAACTGCCCTCCCTTCTTAAAGAAGATGCTTTAATATTGGTCTGGTGGTGAGGAACTCCTTTAGCTTTTCCTTGTCTGGGAAACTATCTGTCCTTCAATTCTAAATTATAGCTTTTCTGGGTAGAGTAATCTTGGTTGTAGGTCCTTACTTTTCATAACTTCTGATATTTCTTGCCAATCCCTTCTAGGCTGCAAAGTTTCTGTTGCAAAATGAGCTCACAATCTTATGGGAGCTCCCTCCTAGGTAATTAACTGCTTTTCTTTTGCTTCTTTTAAGATTCTCTCTTTGTCTTCAGCCTTTGCCATTTTAACTGTGATGTGTCTTGCGGTGACCTCTTTGGGTTCCTCTTGTTTGGGACTCTCTGTGCTTCCTGGACTTGTATGTCTATTTCCTTCACCAGGCTAAGGAAGTTTTCTGTTATTATTTTTTCATATAGGTTTTCAATTTCTTGCTCTCTCTCTTCTCCTTCTGGCATTCCCATTATGCAAATGTTGGTATGCTTGAAGTTGTCCCAGAAGCTCCTTATACTACCCTCATTTTTTTGGATTCTTTTTGTGGTTCTGATTGGGTGTTTTCTGCTTCCTTATCTTCCAGATCTCTGGTTTGATCCTCTGCTTCATCTACTCTACTGTTGATTCTCTGTAATGTATTCTTCATTAAGTTTATGCATTTTAAAATTTCTAACTGGTTCTTTTTTATGTTTTCTAGTTCTGTTTGTATGTTTCATATCCCTTTATTGATGTTCTAAGTTCATCTAGTCTTGGTCTAAATTCATTGAGCATCTTTATAACCAGTGTTTTGAACTCTGCACCTGGAAGATTGCTTATCTCCATTTTTGTTTAGTTCTTTTTCAGAGTTTTGCTCTGTTCTTTCATTTGGGACATGTTTATTTGTCTCCTCATTTCAGCAGCCTCCCTGTGTCGGTTGCTATGTATTAGGTAGAGCTGCTACATCTCCCAAAATTGGTATACTGGCCTAATATAGTAGTTGTTCTGTAGGGTCTAGTGGCACAGCCTCCCTAATCACATGAGCTGGGCACCCCAAGTACCACCCCCATGTAGGCTTCTATATACTCTTCTGTTGTAGTTGAGTGCTGATTCCTGTTGGTATGTCAATGGAAAGGATTTACCACTGAGCAGGACTCACTTTAGTGGGGCTCTGGTGCCAGAGGTATCCACCCCTTGAGGGTGTAACTCGTGGAGGTGCTTCAGCGTGGTGTGAAGCTGTCTACCCAATGAGCTGGCTCTGGAGCCTCCCAGGAGATGGAGGCCAAGGTCAGCTGCTACCTGTGACATCCCTGGGGCCATTGGCATGAGGTACAGAGCAATCTGCAGATGGCTGCTAATTGTGCTGGGCTTAGAGCAGCCTGGTAGAGTCCAAGCTGTGAACCAAGGCTGGTTGCCACTAGTGCTGGGCCTGGGCTCACTTAGCAAGAGTTAGGAGACATGATGAGGCCAGATGCTGCTTGTTTCAGAAATTTTAGGAAAGTTCTAAACATGAGCAAAGACAAGTTGTTTGTATTGAAATGCCACTGGAAATGGCTTGGGTGGGCCTGTAAGTTGGATGGTTCTGGGCCTCAGTGTTATCCAGGTTGATGGAGACTCAGATATGGTGTCCACCTGCTGGCTCTGTTTTGGAGGGGGTCTCAGAAAAGAAACAATGGCCTCTGCCAACGCTCTGTCTGGAAGAAAGCTTTTCCTCAAGCACTCATCCGATGTTAGATAATTCAGTTCCTCCTTGTATGTCAGTGGCACCTTTTGGGCTGCTGCCCCAGCCCTGGAGCTTAGAGCAAGCAAATCTGAGCAAGTCCATGTGTGGGCCCTTTAAGAGGAATGCTTAGCACTCCAGCAGCCCTCCATATCACTCACTCACAATCCCTGCTGGTTTTTACAGCCAGAAGATATGGGGAGTTTCTTCCCAGCACTGAAACCCTGGCCTACGGGGCTTGGTGTGGGGTTGGGCCCCTTGCTTCTTAGGGGGAAACTCTGCATTGGAGAAAAAATCTCTCCCGATTTTTATCTGCCACATGTGGTAGTGGGACCAGTCCAGTAGCGTCTCCACCTCTCCTACCAGTCTCAATGTGGCTTCTTCTTTATATCCTTAGTTGTAGGACTTCAGCTACATTTCAGGAGCTTCTAAATGATGGTTGTTCTGTAGTTTAGTTCTAATTTTGTTTTTTTTGTTTGTTTGTTTGTTTTTGGTTTTTTAAAATATATCTTTATTGATTTCAGAGAGAGGAAAGGAGAGGGAGAGAGAGAGATAGAAACATCAATGATGAGAGTCATTGGTCAGCTGCAGCCCGCAACCTGGGCATGTGCCCTGACCGGGAATCGAACCCCGATCTCCTGGATCCTAGGTCGACGCTCAACTGCTGAGCCACGCCTGGCTGGGCAAGTTCTAATTTTGATGTGGCTGTGGGAGGATTTGAGTACCTCATTTACCTATACTACCATCTTGACTAGAACCAGCAAAATTTCTTTTATGAAACTAGGTTTAGGCATAATGGCATAATATTAGTATTATACATTGAGAGATATTATAAAACAACCTGGTGATCTTGGTTGTTTTATTTAAAGTTGTTGAAGGCATTATTTACTACATTATACAGTAGAATATAGATGAAGGATCATAATAAAATGCTCTATCTTGTGTTTGTGAATACATTTTCTTGAACATTTTTTTTAATTTTACGGGCTACATCTTATGTAACATGCTACTTCTTTCTCTGTCCTTCATAGCGTGCAATTTTAGTACTAATTTCACCTCTGCATTATACTTACTTTGCTAACCTTTCTAATTCCTTCATCATGATTTCCTTATTTATTTATGGAAAGTCTTGTTGCACTGCTCATATTTGTGTATACTCCTTTAAATATAATCTGTAAAAAGCATATAAATAAACATATTTATCATAAAACTGATCCTAGAGAAAAGCAAGTTTTTTTAATGGTTCTGATATCTCTTAGTATCAAGAAAAAGGCTGAGACCAGTTTACCATAACATCAGCTCTCCAAGCATCTAAATAGACCAAATGTGAAGAAATACTATTTATTTTCTAGAGCCATCTTGAATAGTTAAGAATATGCCAAAGAATACTGTACTGCCTTTATTTAGATTAAAGAAAAAATTTGTAGAATAATAATTAATCTTAACTAAGATTTTTGTTTGTTTGATATATATCCTGCGATTAGCTGAGCAGGCAATCTCTGTGAGATCCTTTTGGTGGTTGTGCTCAAAGTTGAATGATTCAGTTTTCTAACATTCATGAATGCATGTTTTGGACATACATAAAATTTAGCTGAACTAAGTGGAATTTTTTTTTTTTACCAAAGTTTAGTTGATAATACTGTTGAGTGCTTCCTCTTAACTTTCTGGAGAAATAAATGCTTTTGCCTAAGAACCCTTTTTATAGCAGAACTGTTTATTGGACTTTCTGGTGTAAGACAGGCCGACCACCAGGCAGTCATAATCACTAAAGAGAAAATTATTCCCAAGAGTGGCTTGACATGAAGACATAAAGCATAAACATTATGATAAGGATTAAATTAGGGCTGAATCTCTCTTTGCAAATCTCCTGCTGTATCTCAGTATGAGATGAAGTTTGTTATAGATGCAGGTTACCTAATGTCTTATAAATCAGTATTTGTCTTCTTTCAATGTGTATTCCTGGAAAGATTTTAACCCATCACTGATCATTAGATCATTTTTCTTCTAGTATATGGAGAAAAATGCTTTCAATTCTTCCTCAAAATATTGCATCTCACCAATGTGAATTTTGGCAGTTATTCAATAACAGCCAGAATGTACAATTGAGACTAAAAAAAGGAATAAGAAATGAGTGTTTATGGTTCTGGGGTGGGGAAGAGGCAGTCTTTCTTTCTGATTCTATTTGATTTTACATAAAAATAAATCACTTATCCAAAGACACATGTCAAATTTGAAACCATGGAAGTTTAGGGCAAGAAATTTTCTTTAAAAGAACAGAGGGCACATGACTGAGCCTTTTCAATTTGCTTGCCTCTCTGCTAACCTGCCAACATGATACATACCTTTCAATGCGAAATAGCATTTGTTGCTTTTGTCACAGATCAAAAATCTAAAACACAATAAAACGGATTTCTTTTTTACTCTAAAGATATAAGATAGAGAATGATCCTGTGTTAATATCACCTGTGGCTCATCCAAGAGAAATAGGCTGTCCTCAGGCACGATTCTTAGAGTATATTGCTTGCACGGATAGGCTCCTCAGGGTATAAGGATCCGGAGTGCCGTTAGTCAGGTCTACCTCCATCAGGTGCTTTTTCATCAAACATGAAGCAGCCTTTTGAACTGAGGATTTCACATAAATAGCAACAAGAAGTCCTGTTTGGGAAAACAGCAGAAGACATGATACTGAATAAACTATACATGATTTATTAGTCATTAACCTATTTCATTATTAGCTTAGGTACTACTAAAATAACATATAGCTACAGTATACACTTAATATAAATACTAGTTCCTCCTTACAAGGGAACTGAATATTTTATATGTCTAAGGAAATTATTTTGATTCTGCCCATGCCTAAGTTCTCCTCCCTCATTGCCCATTTTGTATGATCTGTTGACCACATTCTGTTTGAATGCTGACTTGTATCCTGCAAATTTCCACACCAAGCCGTGTTAGATAAATCAATCTCTCTGTTTGCAAATTGTGTAAATTAGTTAATTAATTAATTTATTTATTTATATTGAATTTATTGGGGTGACAAGATTAATTAAATTATATAGGTTTCAGGTGTACAATTCTATAATACATCAACTGTACATTGTACTGTGTGTTCCTCACTCCAAATCAAGTTCCTGCCATCACCACTTATCCTTGTTTTACCCTCTTACCTGCCCTCAACCCCCTTTCCCTCTGATAATCACCATACTTTTGTCCGTCTAGGAGGCTGTGTGTGTGGGTTTTTTGCTTAATCCCTTCAGCTTTTTCACTCACCCGCTCCTGCCCCCTGCCCTCTGATAGCTGTCAGTCTCTTCTCTGTCTATGAGTCTGTTTCTATTTTGTTACTTTATTTTGTTCACTAGATTCCACATATACATGAAATCATACAGTACTTATCTTTCTCTGACTGGCTTATTTTACTTAGCATAATGCTCTCCAGGTCCATCCATGCTGTCCCAAAAGCTAATATTTCTTTTCTTTTTTTTGTTTACTGCCTAGTATGTCAGCCTTGAAACCATAAAAATCTCGAACATTCCTTGTAGCAACATTTTTTCTGATATATCTCCTTGGACAATGGGAAAAAAAGAAAAAATAAACAAACAAGACTACATCAAACTAAAAAGGTTTTGCACAGCAAAAGAAACCATCAACAAAATGAAAGGACACCCCACTGACTGGCAGAACATATTTGCTGATACATGTGATAAGGGATTAATATCAAAAATTTATAAAGGACTTATACAACTCAACACCAATAAAACCCAAACAATCCAATTAAAAAATGGGCAAAGGCCCGGCCAGACGTGGCTCAGCAATTGAGCGTCGACCTGGGATCCAGGTGATCAAGGTTCGATTCCCGGGTTGTGGGCTCGATCAGTGACTCTCTCATCATTGATGTTTCTGTCTCTCTCTCTCCTCCTCCTTTCCTCTCTCTGAAATCAATAAAGATATATTTAAAATAAATAAATTAATTAATTAAATAAAATAAATAAAAAATGGGCAAAGGACCTGAATAGACACTTCTCCAAAGAGGACATGCAGATGGCCAAGAGACATATGAAAAGACGCTCAATGTCGCTAATCATCAGAGAGATGCAAATTAAAACCACAGTGAGGTATCATTTCACACCTGTCATAATGGCTCCATCAACAAGTCAACAAATGACAAGTGCTGGCGAGGGTGTGGAGTACCCTCTAGTACACTGCTGCTGGGAATGCAGACTGGGGCAGCCACTGTGGAAAACAGTATGGAGGTTCCTCAAAAAATTAGAAATGGAGCTGCCTTATGACCCAGTGATTCCACTTCTGGGAATATATCCAAAGAAACCCAAAAAACTAATTTGAAAGCGTATATACACCCTTATGTTCATTGCAGTGTTATTTACAACAGCCAAGATTTGGAAGCAGCCCAAGTGCCCATCAGTAGGTGAGTGGATAAAAAAGCTGTGCTACATTTACATGATGGAAATTGTGTAGAGTTTTAATATTAAAATAAGAAGTCATTATCAGTGCATTTGCATAATTCCAGTCATTTATAATACTGCACAAATCTGAATAAATGTTAAAACTTAGTAAAAATCATTTTCTCAAAATATCCTCTTTAAAACATCTTGCTATACTTATTTGCTAATACATGGAAGGTGATATATTGCAAGGGTCAGGGAGACCATAGTTAAAGTTAAACAGAGAACACATGCAAATTAATTGACACAGTGCCTACAACATAGTGAGTTCTCAAAAACTATGAACTGATAATAATAATTATTTCAATACAAAAAATCCCAACTCTACTTTCTATGTGACTGAGGGTGAGTTTCTTAATTTCTCAGCACACTGAACTCCCATAATAATTGAGGTAAGATGGCTTAAAGATGAAATGAAATAACATATCTGATATAGTGCAGTAACTGAAACATTTAGTGGACTTCATCCCCTAGCTACTTGCTGTGTCACATAGCTAAACATTCCTTTAGCTATGGTTTTATTATGCAATCATTTAATACCAACTAGATTAAGGTGTAAACTACATGAGCATACTGAGAAAGATCTAGGTGCTTAGTGAGCTGTCAGATTGAAGTGAGTTTCTAACACAATAAGTTTGTTGTTAGGCAGAGTTGATATTAGTTTTTAGGCAAAATAAAGGCAAAGCTACTTCTGAAGTACAGCAAGTAGACCAAGTGATATCCACTTGGTCTTTACTGAGGAAAGACTGAACCATAGCTGGAAGTCTTGCCAGGATCTTACATGTTGTTTTGGTTTAGTACTTTCTGTCCTGTGTACTCTAGAATTTTCCCAGAAGGAAAGGATGGAACTGCTAAGCATACAAATTGTGTTGACCTTCAAATAGGTCTCACAAAGTGTTCAGTGGATAGAGAGGAGGAGATTGGTTCAGACTTTATCCTGTCTGGTATTAAATGACCAGTAATTAAGTACATTTCTTTCTTGCTCTAATAATCATTAGATGTTTTCATATCCACTGTACAGTAAATATTGCACTAAAGAAGAGTGGAGAAATAAAAGTCCCTGTTCTCAAAGAACTTATAATTGACTCAGGATGATTAAATGTATGCCGTTGAAACAGCAGTGAGAGATATAAAGCAACATGTAATTGAGCATTCTATGTGGTAATACAGAATACAGGTAAGGGTTCAGAGGGGCCTGAGGTTGGTGAGCAATAGAGTGACAAATAAAGAATTAGTTATAGAGAAAGTGAGACCTGAGTTAATTGATAGAATTTTGATAAGCAGAGGGATAAAGGAAATGTTCGTTCCCTTTATGTATTTAAGAAACTGTTCCTATATAGCACTTAGTATATGTCAGGCACTATTCTGAGTCATTTATTTCTTATAACAAACTTATCCTCATTTTGCAGTTACAAAACTGAGGCACAGAAAAATTCTAGATGGTTAGTTCAATGTGCAGAGATGTCGAAATGAGAATACATACTCCCTCTAACAGTATATATACTATATATATATTAGCATGACTAAATGCACCATGGATGCACTAATTAGTGGGGAATAAATTTGTACAGAAACATGTTATGAAATGCCTTAAAAGTCAAGTAAAGAGGGTGGTTGGTCAGTTGGAGTCACTGAAAATTTTTCAGCTGGGGAGCACCATGATGACTAGTAGAAGAAATAGCGGGGAACACTGTCAAATGGGGCAAGTTGTTAAGGTGGGGAAAGATTACTCAGAAAAGATAACTAAGAGATAAGTTAGTATTCCAGGCATAAGATAAAAAAAGAACCTGGATTAGAGTGTTAGTGGAAAAAGAGAGACTTGTGTCAGAAAAAAATAATGGGAAAATCAATAGAAATTTTTAAATAACCTCAGTAATGGAAGATGTCAAAGAGGAAGAGTCACATAATTATTTTGACTCTTAGCAGCTAAGAGGATGTTAGTCGTACCTCTGACAAAGACAAGGATGTCAGAAAGGCCTTCTATTAATTATTCTAGTAAGTGGTCTGCTGGTGAAATGGAGCCAGACATACTTTTTTCCCCCCTGGGAGTCTGCTTCTCATGTTTTGCCTCCTGAGTAGGCTTCTGGGAGCCTCAGCCTTTCCAGTTGCATTGCACTGGCCCTGGGGACTGCAGCCCAGATACAGAAGGAGCATCCTGCAGCTGCAGATGTGGGATTCTCCAAGCTGGAAATATGCTTTAAGAAGCACATCATGTGGTTGTAGGCTCACCATACTACTGGAATGCTTTGAGCACACTTTTTTTTTTATTTTTATTTTTTTATGTATCTTTATTGACTTCAGAGAGAGGACAGGTGAGAGGGAGATAGAAACAATGATGAGAGAGTCATTGATCGAGCCCGCAACCCGGGCCTGTGCCCTGACCGGGAATCGAACCCCGATCGCCTAGATCCTAGGTCGACGCTCAACCGCTGAGCCACGCCCGGCAGAGCTTGAGCACATTCTTAATGGGCAGTATCAGGCTCAAATTGCCAATTAAAACTATGCACTCAGCCCAAGTCCATTTAACTTCCACACCTTTCTATTTGGATTGTTGCCACCATTTCACGGTTTTCTTCAGTCTGTTAGTTGGCCCATGCTTCCTTTCCGGATTCCTTTTCTTCCGTGGGTGGCAAAGGCGACTTAGTTATTTGTTCCCAGAAAGAAAAAGGCTTTGATGAATAACATCACCTACGTGGTTTCATTTCTAGCCGTATGATGGGTGAGCTTAGTTCATTTATGAAATAGGTTTTTAAAATGTGTTTCATACCTAGCATACCCTAGAGAATGAATGACTTAGGGCAAAGGCTCTGAAAACTGCTTCTCCATTCTACAGGCCACTTAGGAAGAGAAATTCTCCCACAGGCAAGCTTGTCTTCCTATCTTCTTTACCTGTGAACTTCTTTGTCACCTCATTTATAATGCCTGATGCGCTGTGTGCCCAGCTATCCCACGGGGCTAGTGGCTTACATTCTACATAAGACAGATGATCAGCTGCTGATTGCAAACAGCGTTAAATAAATTGATTCATAATAAACCAACAGAGATAGATGATAGATAGATTAAATTTTGATAAGTAGAAGGAAAAGGAAAATATTCATTTACTTTATGTATTTAATAAACATTTACATACCACTTAGTATATGCCAGGCACTATTCTGACTCAGACAGATGATGATAGATGATGATAGATGATAGATTAGATATAGATAGATAGATAGATAGATAGATAGATAGATAGATAGATAGATAGATGATAGATAGATGATAGATATAGATGATAGATGATAGATAGATGATAGATTAGATAGATAGATGATAGATAGATGATAGATAGATAGATAGATAGATAGATAGATAGATAGATAGATAGATAGATAGATAGGTGATAGATGATAGATAGATAGATGATGATAGATGATACATAGATACATAGATAGATATAGATAGATAGATGATAGATAGATGATAGATAGATAGATAGATGATAGATATAGATAGATAGATGATAGATGATAGATAGATAGATGATAGATAGATGATAGATAGATAGATAGATGATAGATAGATGATAGATAGATAGATAGATGATAGATAGATAGATAGATAGATAGATAGATAGATAGATAGATAGATATAGATAGATAGATAATAGATAGATATTATGAAGACAAAGTATTTATCTTATATAGTTAGGTTATCCACATAAATGTAATAGCACCACTGTTAGGCCTCTGACAACACTGGCTTTGGATTGGGACTATTTGTTCAAAATTCATAGTTATTTCACTGATTTTTAAAAAAATATATCTTTATTGATTTCAGAGAGAGGAAGGGAGAGGGAGAGAGAGAGAGAAACATCAATGATGAGAGAGTCACTGATCGGCTGCCTCCCGCACGCCCCCTGCTGGGGGTCGAGCCCGCAACCCGGGCCTGTGCCCAGACTTGGAATCGAACCTCAATCCCCTAGATCCTAGGTCAATGCTCAACTTCTGAGCAATGCCTGGCCGGGCTCACTGATTTTTTTTTTATTGTTGACAGGATTACACATGTCCCCCGTTCCCACCCCTTTACCCTCCTCCGCCCATCACCCCCCCACCCCAAACCTTCAGCGCACTGTTGCCTGTGTCCAGGGGTCATGCATATATGCATTTAAATACTTTGGTTAATCTCTCCCCATCCCCGCACTCCCTCCCCTCTGAGATCCCTCAGTCTGTTCCATGCATCATGCCTCTGGCTCTATTTTGTTCATCAGTTTATTTTGTTCATTAGATTCCATATATAAGTGAGACCCTGTGATATTTGCCTTTCTCTGCCTGGCTCAATTCACTTTTCAAAAGCTGCTTAAAGAGACAGAAGGGAAATGAAGGACCTATATTTAAAAGTATCCCTGCCTATATTACTAAGGCAGATATATTTTAAATCAAAATAACTTCTTACTATTTTACTCTCTTTTTAGGCTGTATAATGAAATGAGATTGGTTATTTCACTTTGGTGTTTTCTTTTCTGATTCCAGAATCCACTTGTTTTGGTACCGGTGAATTTTGGTTTATCCACGAACACTGATTTGTTGAGTTTTAAGAATAACATATCATAAAATATTTGTATTCACTTAGGTAACAAATTCCTTACTTGCCTGTAGTTCAGAGTCCGCATTCAAGCTAATGGATATAGATCCCTAAGACAATGAAAGACTAGAGCTCAGTAGAATTGAGAACGCCCTCCCCTGGCAATGAAATGTGATTGAATAAGTCATACGCTATATGTTGTTGAAACTGAGAAAGTCCCTTGCCCACCGATGAGAAATTTGAGAGAAAAATGATACTGTCCTGAGAGATTTTAGGTACAGTCTCTAAATCTTCTGTTTGGGGCCATCTGTAGTTGAAACTGATTTTGTAGGACTTGTTCTCATCCTGCCCCTCTGGGAATGTCTCTCACAAGTCTGGTAATGGTATACTGAAAATTTTTCTCTTACACCAAGGGGAAGAATGAAGTCTCTGTTTAAGAAGCATAAAGTGGGAAGGATGTGGCATCTAGATCTCCAATCAGTAAAGGAATGGAAACTAAGCCCATTGCCAACAAATGCATTTGGAATGCATTTCACCTCCAGTGATATTTATCAAGTGCCCATATATACATGGCGCCATGCTAAGTACTATACAATACAATACAAATTAAATAGATGTGGCCCCTGCTATCTGCCGGTTTACATCTTCTTTTGATTCAAATGCTATAGCAGAGCGCTTGGAGGAGCCAGATCAGATCATGACGGTTAGATCTATCTCCCTGAAGGGTAGGTTATTGGGCTTTCTCTTTATGTGCTAGCCTGGGTGGGAAATGCAGACGTAGCAATGTCACTCTCTGCGACTTTCCTCTGCTAATTATTTGCAAAGGAATCTAAGCATTTGAGGCTTTAAGTAGAAGCTCCATAAATTTTTTCTGTTTAGTACTAGTAACTAAGAGAGCAGAGCATTCATCTTTCCGGAGGCCTTGAAAGAGCAACTTCTCCCTGTGCATTTTATTCTAAAGTCTTCAAAGTAGATTTTTGTCACCTCTCTTAAAAACCAAGTGATAAACATAGATATATGCTCTCTGCTCATCACAACTGAGGACTTGCCAGTCTTGCAGATGTTTTTAAAGTTACTTTGAGGTGCCAGGAGGTATGATATGATGGGAAAAGCTCAGATTGAAAGTTAAAAGGCCTGGATTTTAGTCCTGGTTCAGAAACTAAATAGCTGGTTAGGTAGGGCAAGTTGTTTCACATCTGGACTTTGGTATCACTTCAAAATTAAAGAAATTGGATTTAAATGCTTTTCAGTTTTAATGTTTCATAAGACTACATGTGATCTGACCACTTTGTGAAAGTTTTGTAGTCATCTAAGGGACAATAAAAGGAGAGGGATATTTACTTCTTTATTCTATGTTATATTATTAATGTCTTTATAATTTATTCTAAAGTATAGGTGATACCCACTTTTGAAGTCAAATAATGCAGAAATCAATTACTAATCTGATTAAGATTGAAAAAGGTAACCTAGAAGCCTAATAATAAAAAGTCTTTTGTTCAAGAATAATAATTAAAGATCCAATTGACTAGATAGGCTCTAATGTTACATTCTGGACAAGTAACATAATTTCAAATGTAAAATTTGAGTGGTAGGGTGTTGGCCCAAAATTATAAGTCTATTTTGCTCTGTTCTCAGGAGAGGGATGAAGGGGACATCTGGCCTGACCTCCTTCCTTTTGGGTGTCATGGTCAATGGTGAATGGAAAGAGTCCAGCTGGAAGACATCCACTAAACCTTTAAGGAAAGTGACAAGCTTAAGGTTATATAGAATGGCCTATTTCAAGACTATAGAAATATACTGTCTGACTTTTTTCTTTAGCAGAGTAAATATTTCTGAACCCCACATGTGAAAGAAGAAACCCAATTCAGGGATTAAATCTTTAATAAAATCTATTTTTCTCTTTGGAAACTTTCATTTTCCCCGCATATGTCTGTTATTTTTTCCGTTTATTTTTTCACCCATTGGTTAAAAATATAATCAAAGCATGTCAGAAATAGGAAGGACCTTAGCCACCACAGAATGTAACCTGTTTAATTGCTAGGCAAGAAAATCCTATCAACAGAAGTGACCTATCCAGGTTCTCGCAGTTTTCCTTGGCAGAGACAGCATTAGAATCTAGCCTGAGTTGAGAACGATGGAAGGGGGGGAAGGAAATAGCATGGTCAGTTGGAAAACCAAGTGAAAGGAATCTGAAAAAAGAAAACATAATTGTCAAAATCTTCTGAAATAGGGTCACAAACTACCCATAGACCAAATCTTCCTGTACCATGCTTCTGTACAGCTCTCAAGCTAAGAATCACTTTGATATTTTTAAAGAGTTGTTGAAAAAATATGTGACAGAGACCATACACAGCCCATAAAACCGAAGGTATTTTGATATCTGGCCCTTTACAGAAAGCATTTGCTGATCCCAGATTTACACGCTACAGAGACCACACACGGAGTGTAGTTAAGCAAAACCCAAATGACCTTCAGAAAAATCCCACAGCCACTCAGCTCATTCAGGAGCAGTTGGCTTCATCCATTTTCTGTCCAATCCACTGTATCCAACACTCTGACCACAGAGACCAAAAGAAGAGATTCTTTTATCAGAAACCACCAGGATCTTATTGTCAGGAAAAGAGTATAATGTTCAGAGTAGGTCTAAGGGTCAGAAAAGAATTTATGGATTCTTTGTTCCCTTTCTCTCCTGTAGTTTTCAGTCTCACATTCTGAAGACTTGCCAGATTCTACTGTTTCTTTTCCCTTTCCTAGTCTCTAAGGAAACTATTATTATGTTGGAGACCATGTAAAATTGTCAGCATTCAACTCGTTTTGACTAACAAAATAGCAGTGTTACGTGGTTCAAGTTAATGCTTAGCTTTCAGGTGAGCTTGTCTTCTTAGACTTTCCTTTCTCGTCGTTTTGATATGTTTTGCCTTATTAATGATTCTTTGATCTGTGCTTATGCAACTCTCCACTTGTCTAGAGGTTCTTTATGTAGTGGAGATTTCCTTTCTAAGTTCACAGGCTGCCCTTTACAATATCATAGTCGCCTGAAGTTACTCTGAGTACTTCATTTAAAGTGTCCTGCCCTAGCCCTGCTGGCGTGGCTCAGCTGGGTGGGCACCGTCCCGTGCACCAGGAGGTCGCCTGTTCCATTCCCTGTCAGGGCACATCCCTGGTTGTGGACTCGATCTCCAGTAAGGTGTGTGCAAGAGGCAGCAAATTGATGTTTCTCCCCTCATTGATGTTTCTCTCTCTCTCTTCCCTCTCCTTTCCTCTCTCTGAAATCAATAAACATATTAAAAAATAAGGTAGAGTGCCTTACCCTTATTACCGATAAGTATACACAGTGGTATCAACTCAGTTCAGTGGTGAATAAGTGGCTAGCTTCTATTGCCAGTTTGGGATCAATTACCTGACACCATCCAAATGCATAATCAGCCTGGATAAGTGCATCACTTGTTTTGGGATGAATTTAACCGATCATGAGAGGTAGAATTGTGGAGGGACTGTTTGGATATTTTAGCAGCTAAGTGTTACCATCCATGGCTGTTTATGGGATAGACTGGTGTGTTGAACTCTCAACCTTCGTCATTCCCACCTTTATTTAAAGTGGTGCTCAGCCAAGCTCGCAGAAATGGAGCTTACTGTTAGGAGGTACAGTCAATTCGAATTGGAGATGCTCTTTCTTGCCCATAGCGAGCATGATGCAGCAATGCAGGGACAAAGAGGTCAGGAAGTGTAAATTTCTCCTCACACAAAGAGCTTAGTGAATGTAGATATTGAGTATGCCAGTGTATTTAAAGAGAGAAATGAAGAAATGAAATTAAAAAGCAGTGTAATGTGAAGGAAGGCTGTTTAGTTTACTGTAATTGCTTAAAGTATGCAATTCAAAATCAGATCAATCTGGATTTGAATCCCAGCTCCTTCTCTTACTAGCTATATGTACTTTGGGTATAGTGTATGATCTTTATTTCTCTCTATAACATGGAGATATTGCCTACCCTATAATTCCATAGATTCCTGGTGAATATTAAAGAAAGTAATATATGTAAAATAACCATTTGGTGATACTTTGGTTATTAATATTAGAAGTAGTAATAATGATAAGTTAACATGGATGATCATGAAATTGACAATAGTCCCCAAATTTACTAAGATCTGAGATGCTAAAGAAAAATAAATTATATGAAGTCACTAAAATGTTAGTAGAAAAAACAACTCGATAAAATGAATTCAAAGAAGATACATATTACCTAAAGTTCACAAGAAATGTAGTGCAAATTCAGTGATTTACATAAGCAGGAAGGGAACTAAAATTCCTATACATTTATTAATTTGTTTTTTCACTCATTATTTCAATGTATGTTTTTTGAGTTCCTTCAGTGTTTAAGGGACCGTGCTGCATGGGGAAAAGAAAAATCTATAAGAGAAAGTTTGTACACTTGAGAGTACTGTAAGTGCAGAGTTTTGTGAATTTTATAAACTCTTAGAATCCTTTCTGAAAACAAAAAAAAAGAAGAGTTTCTCTGGTTAAATAGGAAGTGAAGGGACATGAAATCATATACACCGAGTGCCCTCCTCTCCTTCACCTACCCATTGGCACCTTCACTAACCCTAAATTTTATGAAACACAGTTTGAAAATCACTTGTCTAGTCTGTTATAAAGATGGTTTGCAAAAAAAAATCAGTTTGGTGCTTTCTACTTTAGTTTAGAGCAGCGATTTTCAACCGGTGTGCCACAAGAATTTTTAAGACATACAATACCTGACTGTTTAGTCAAGGGCACTTACCTCTTTCCTCATTAGGTTGTCAAATTTAAAAAAATAACAGCAGCCCTGGCTGGTTTTGCTCAGTGGTTAGAGCATCACCCCTCGGACTGAAGGGTCTCAGGTTCAATTCTGGGCAAGGGCACGTACCTTGGTCGCAAGTTCGATCTCCAGTTGGGGTGCAAGAGAGAGGCAACCAATCGATGTTTCTCTCTCTCTGTTGCTCTCGCTCTCTCTCCCCCTTCTACTCTCTCTGAAAAGCAATGGAAAAAATATCCTTATGAATCAAAATTATACCTATTTTTTTGTCAGAAAGGCAAAACATATAATTTTTGGTGTGCCACAGAATTTTAGTAATTAGCTTATGTGTGCCATGAGATGCAAGAGTTGAAATCACTGGTCTAAAACACTGGTAGCCACTTTAGGTGCATACATTATAGGATAAGTGGAATAGACTATGCTATTTTCCACTCCTGTATTCATCATTACATTATATAACTTTTTCTAGCCAGGGCAAGAGAAAGACAAGACAGAAGAGTATCAAATTTTGATTAGAAAAGAAAATGTCATCAGGCAAATCTGAAAAACTGTGGTAATTTTTAGGAGGGGCCTGGTGGGCTCCAATATAGGGAACCTAGATAATAGGAGTAGAATGGATGTGCTAGGTAAGAAGGAAATGCAAATAGAGGAGGAAACAAATGTTTGAAGTCCCTCAAAATAATTTGCCACCACATACCTTTTTACCTGACATGATGAAAAAAATATATATTTTTTCCTACATTTCATGACACCAAGGAAGGACTCTAAAGTGGCTTAAGTTGAAACCATCTGTTTGGCACATGTCACAAAACAAAAATATATCCTACCAGCATGCAATAAAAGAAAAGTTGTTAGAGAATCTTTCTTAGATTTGATCAGGCCAAGAGACAAATGGTAATGGCAACATCTCAATATATAGGAAGGAAAAGATTCCCTCTATTCTTAAGAGTGCTTTCTCAGCACAAACTTAGCCACAGACTGGTATATTGTGTGTTCTCTTGCCTCCAATCCTTTGTATATACTCTGTCTGAAACACCATTTCTCCTCTCACTCGTATTACTAACTTTTACACATCCCTCAAGACTTCGGTTAGAATTCACTTTCAAACAACAATAACCACTAGAACAAACAAAGACTTCCTTTGGCTGCCTCCAGTCCCCCCTGTTGCTCAAAGTCCATGCTGGATGCATTTCCTATGTACTCCCTTTTATTGCCTCATAGCACTTACCATATAATATTATAATTGCCTGTTTAATTGTTGCTTTCCCTTACTAGAGTATAAGCTCAGTGAGGAGAAAAGCCTATCTGTTTTGATTATAACTGTATCCCCAATGCACAGAAAAGGATGGCCACATAGTAAATGGAATAACTGGAATGAATGAAAGAATGAAAGAATGGATAAACAAGCAGAGTTCCACATATCAGTGACTGCAAAGCAAACTTTGTGTATATGATTTGAATGGTGCTAGAAAAAAATAACATCTTTCTTAAAATAATTCTGTCACCCACTTTTCTTGGGATCTGGCTTTCCACTGTTTACAATGCAAATTTCTTTGGATTATGAAGACCATTTGTTATTCCAATAGCTCTTTTATAATTACGCAAATGTAGCTGTGTAAGAATAATACGTTAACACACTCTGTTTCCGTCTTATGAGAAAATATGAGTCCTGAGCAATGATACATACAAGATAAGATTCTAGGGCAGCGTTGTCCGGTGGAATATTTGTAATGATAGCAATGCTGCTAGTCCAACTGAGAAACAGAATTTTAAATTTTATTTAAATTTAATTTAAAAGAAATACAATTTTAATTTGTTAAAGTAAATACAGCAGCTATGGATCGCATAGTGCAATTCTAGACGGGATAAACACCAAAAAGAGAAAATGAAAGCAATGCAGAGGCCTTCAAAGGCCACCTAAGGCTCAGAAGTCCAGTCCTGGTTCAGGGACAGTCTGAGTTGGATAATACAGGACAATGACAAAGCCAGCAAGGAATGAAAGATCTGAGAGGTAGATGAGCCACAATCTGTGTAGGTTGCGTTATGAATGAAGAACGCTGCTATTCTGTCATCTCCTTACTCAAGAAGCCATAAGGTTGGCCAGATCGGGCCAGACTCACTGCATTTTCCTCGGAGACTGGAATCCCACCATAGTACATACAAATCGAAGTATTCTTCATCATTTGATTTAAGTTAATTAAAATTAGAATATTTAATGCATTAAAGCGTTTTTCTATTGGATTTAATTCATCTTTCTACTTGTCCTTGGATTTGGCATTTTTTAATGTTGTTGAATCATAGCATGCTAACATTTTCCATAATGCTTAATGGCATATGATGACTTTGCAACCAGAAACACAGGCCATTTAGGAGGCATTTAATGAATGGAACAGTCACCGGAATCAATAAATGCATTGGTTCATTCCTAAGTTTAAGATAAATCTTTCATGTGCACAAATAACTTATCTAATAACTTTACTTTTTACCATTGGTGCAGGAACTTCAGATAAAGATGCAAATTGTGATGTTCTTTGCCTTTCTGTAATTTGGCGCTGTTACATGTGCTTAATGGCCGTAATTTATGACTCTGTAAATGCTCATAAAATATTGCATCTTTGGTGGCTGCCAAACGTATGGTTTGAAAAATGTAAACTTATAAAAGTTAAAGGTGGTAATGAATTCAAATAGAATGAACTGAAACAAAGGCTATTCTTATACTGATACATTTTAAGGTCTAGTTTTAGCATTTATTCGGCTGCTTCTGATATGGAATCTTTTTACATAAATATTGGAGTAATTTTCCTGCTTTACCTAGATAATTATTAGAGATTTGTCCGCCCAAAGCTAAAATACCAATTGATTTAGTGACCTTAGTAAAATAACCAGTCAGTTAAGTGGGGAAAGAAAACATCATTAAACCAATAGTTTGACTCTAATGACTGACCAACCGAATTGACCAGTTAATTGAGCCGGATGTGTTGCTCCAGAAGCCTGAGCTAGAGTAGACCTATTGTCATGTTTTCTGATAAAAAGAACAAAGCTGAAATTGAACCGTTTTTATTTGTGATTATATATGTGTTTATTCATATTAATTGCTTTAAAATCTGACTTGAAATTGAAGCCATGTCAAGAGTGTGTGAAAATGAATGTTGTTCTATGACGTTAAAGCTGTGGCTGTTCATATGCCGATAAAGGATTTAGGTTTAAGATTTTTTTCTTCTATCCCTTTGTCAAATCAATCAACATGGCCTATCTTCTCAGTGCAAGATCAGCTTGAAACTCCAGAAATACTTGCTTTTTCTGCCATGCTAATGTGTTGGGGAACTGAGCTACTCGGTTTATAAAAATTGTGTTTGGAAATGTTTTCAGTTCCCTCTTGTCTCTGAGGCCAAACAGACGCAGACTAAATTCATATTGGTTGAGAGAGGGAATTAAAATGAGCATCTAGCTAAGCCTAAATCTAAATATACTTTCAAAGTTCAAAGTGATTCTTTGGAGAATCAGTTGTTTACCAGGTTCAATTCACCATTAACCATCTCTATGGCCCTGCAAGCATAGTAAAGCTCATATTTACAGGTTACAATAGGTCACCAAATATCTTCTAGTAAAGCAAGGAAATGATATACTGACCATGGGCTCTATAGCTGCTGTATAAACCAGCTACACTGGGGACAGAGACCATGGTGGGCTCATCAAGCTATTTGTACCCAGTTGAAGCCAAGGTAAATTATTTGAGAAGAAATAACCTGGAGGGTAGAGAATGATGTAAATTCCAACCTGACCCCAAATCTCATTGTCCACTCAATACCTATAGTGCTTTGGTAAAGTGACTGAAATTCATTTATTTTAAAAAAAGAGAAAAAAAGAGATGCATCATTTTTTTTTTTTTAAGAAAAACACTTAGATACATACAATAACATTTACACATTAAATACATATTTTTGGACATCTGAGCTGGCAAAGCTGCACCTAGAGTTTTGTCAGGGAACTCTCTAAGTAGAATGGCTTCTCCCCAGCTTTTAGTGCCTTCTCCTAATCTGTAAAGTAAAATGCCCCTCAATTATGTCCCTGACTTCAACAGTTGAGGCAGCTTAATATAGGGATGTGCTGCTAATACATTCATTTCATGAATAGGGAAGTAGCCTTGATGTTCCAAAGTTATTACTTCAAAAATCACCTGGAAAGAATAGAGCTGATGGAGGGAGTCGTGAAATGACAATCCGACAGGATTACAGGACAGTAAGCGATGTGACCTATAAGGCCTATCACAGTGCCCGATGCAGTGTAAGGCTTCCCCCAGTGATTTCTTAGCGAGCCCCACCCTATCACTTTTCTGAGCATGATTTTCAGATTTATAACAGCATTAAACAGAACTTGGTAACTGCGAACTGATGACTTAACACTTTTATATTTTAAAAGGTAATAATAATAATATTAACACACATATAATTCATGCCATGTCGGCCATTCATCAATCTGGTAAAAGCCCATTAACAGTCATGGTTTAGAATTCTGTGCCTTCTAAGCACTGATTTCTGAAATACTGCTCTCTATATTATGAGCTCCTTAAGATTTGACTTCCTTACATTTACCAAACCAAAACTTCACCATCATCACGACCCAGTGTCCTTTCAATCCTTCCTGTTTTCTCAGAGAACGTACCACTTCTGGTTTCATCTGCTTTCTTACTTATTCTAGAAGCCATGGTCAAACACTTGAATGCTACTTTTATAGCACTTTCGGCTTCTTAGCCTCCTTGGCTTCTTGCATATTTGCTGCACACGATCCTAAACTGAAACATATCCAATGTCTCTTTTCTTCACACTTTTTACACAGGCTTCTGAGCGTCGCTGAAGAAAGTCAGGAAACTGTGCCGACGAGGATTACCTTCCGTTGGGCCTTGGCTGCTGCTTAGCAATTCTTTTATTTATCTTTTCTTCACACCATTCGGGAACCTCTACAACAGTTACTCTAAATTATTTCCAACCTTCTTAAGCCTTCAGACACAATTCTGCTTCCTCTACTCAGTAAATAATTTCATGCTTTATTCAGAGAAAAAGACCTCTATGCATAAACCCCCTTCCTGTCCACCCCCCTCCATCTCCAAGCTCCAGATTTTCCCTCAGCATCTTTTCCTTCTGTCTTGTCTCTGAAGAAAATATGTCCCTCTGCCTTTCCAAGATTCCTCCCTCTGCCCTCTTCTTCTGTTTTATTTTGGGATCTTTATTTCACCCACTAGCCCCCTGCTCTCTCCCACCTTTAGCATTTCCCTATGGCCACTAATATACTCTGATCCAAGAGGAACCAAAAGAAGACAAACAAAAATTATAAAACTAACAAAGACTTTGCCTGTGAAATGCAAGTCACTGAAGCTTATGGCATTTATGCAGCCCTCATTCTACCAGCAACTACTTCAAAAATAAAACCTGTGGCCACTGCTTCTATTTAACATCATTTACATTTTAACCGACTTACAGTCCAGCTGCTTTTCCCCCACCCTCTATCGAAACTGCTTTTTTTGTTGTTTTGTTTAAAATATTACAGATGTCCCTTTTTCTCCCCAATGACCCATTTCACCCCATCCCACCCTCCTTCCCAGGCCCTCTCCCCACCATTGTCCGTGTCCTTGGGCTGTGCATATATGCACATAAGTTCTTTGGTTACTCTCGCCCCCTCCACCCACCCACCCTCTTCCATCCCTCTGACATTCGTCAGTCTCATCTATGCTTCCATGTCACTGAATCTATTCTGTTCATCAGTTTATTAAGTTCTTTAGATTCCACGTATAAGTGAGATCATGTGATGTTTGTCTTTCTCTGCCTGGCTTATTTCGCTTAGCGTAATACTCTCCAGGTCCCCCCATGCGGCCTAAAGGGTACAAGATCCTTCTTCTTTACAGCTGCATAGTATTCCATGGTGTGAATGTCCCACAGCTTTTTTATCCACTCAGCTACTGACGGGCACTTGGGCTGTGTCCAGATCTTAGCTATTGTAAATAATGCTGCTATGAACATAGGGCTGCATAGATTCTTTCTGATTAGTGTTTCAGGATTCTTAGGGTATATTCCTAGAAGTGGGATCGAAACTGCTTTTTGAAGGCCGCTAATGTCCTCCTAACAGCTAAATTTCTGTATTTTCCTAGCCCTTACTCCTCTTGACCGCTCTGTAACATTTCACACAGCCCCTTACACTGCCGCATCTTTCCTGAACTTACTCTGCTCACCTGGCTCCCAGGATTGCTCAGCCCTCAGAATTGTCCTACTGTGGTGGCCGCTTGTCTGTCATTCCCTGTCTCCTGTCTTGTCGTCATTCCCTGTCTCCTGTATTGTAGGTATGACCTAAGATTCTGTCTTCTGTTCTCTTTAATTCTTTCAATAAGCTCCACTCTAATGATTTCATCCATAGGTATGATTTTAAATATCATCTCTGTTCAAATGATTCTCCTCATTTATATCTTCACTAACAACTTCCCTTTTTAGGCCTCAGAACCACAGTTCCAAATGATGGACAAACAATTAAATGTTCTCATCTAGATACATGTTAATACCTAAAGTTCAAAGTACCCCAAAGTTGGCTTATTATTGTTATCTTCAGACTGTCTATATCTACTTATTTAAATTTTGCAAATCCTTTAGGTTCATAAATCCAGGAGTCATCCTTAAAATCCTCACTCACCCTCAAACCACACTAGTTGGTCAGAATTTCTTATTAATTTGACTCTAAAGTCTTTTTGATCTCTACCTCTATCTCTATTCTATCTCGATGGAGCTCTAGCTCTAGCTCTATCACTATTTCTACCTTTGTCTCCCCCTCTCTTCACTCCCATTACCACAGTTCTCCTTCAACTGTCAAATACCTCCCACCTGAACTTAGCACCTTCGTCACCTAACCTCCAGCATGTCCCCACTTCAACCCATTCAGAGTTAAAGGAAAGCTATGACCATTTTGCTCAATACCAAGGAGATACCTTATGTGGCGCCTCCTTACCAAATGAATGAAGTCCAAATATCTAAGCCAAGTATGGAAGTTCCGGTAGTCTGATCCTAACCTACATTTTCTAACTTTATCCCCAACGACTTCCCTTCACATACTCTGTGACAGCCAAAGTAGACTACTTGTCATTCCACAAATCAGACACTACTTTCCCGACTGTATTCTTTTCTCCTTAGCAAAGGCCCTTTCCACATCTTTGTTTTTTGAAATCCCAGACATCCTTCTAGGATCCCTTTCTCCATATAGTCTACCCTGTTTCTCCTTGACAAGAAGCAATTGCTACTTTGCTTGGTCCCCCAGAATGCTATTTTTATTCCTCTTATTGCATATGCCCATATTGCCTAAATAACAGTTATTTATATTTGTGAGTGGCCCTGCTACTCAGTTAGTTAGCTTCATGAATGCAAGAGTTTAAGCTTATTTATTCCTGGACCTCCACAGCACCTAACACAGTACTGTGTACTTAGTAACAGCTCCAAAATATTTGTAAAAGAGATGCTTAATTACAAATGGATCAAATATTTAAATTTAGAGCTTTTCTCAGAAGAGCTTTAAACACTTTAAGGGCATTATCTCCCTCCTCTAAAACATTCTTCGAAACAAAGTAAAGGACAGTTGCCATCATCTCTCTGAAGGACCGAGAGGCAAAGCAATTTACTGGAGTTGGTGGCAGAGCTGCAAATCCAAGAGGCCTGACTACTAGACAAGTGCTCTTTCCCCTTGACCATGCGTGCTCTCCAATTGAATTAATTCAGATTAATTGAGAAGTAACTGTCCATTTCCTTTGTTTATCCAAGAGTTAGCTTTAAGGGCCACATTTCCCTGGGTGGATTGCCTCTTAGGAGCCCCACTCGCCTGCCTTCTCCCTCTACCCTCTGGCAGCTGTCACTTCTCCCTGTTACTTGTACAGAAATGCACTCAGGTTGATGTCCTTTCTCCAGGTTCTTTCCCTTTTGATGCACTAGCCATGGGTGGGCTTGTTCAATTTCTTGTCTTTTCTCCTCTCTCTTCTTTTCTGTGGCCGTTCTTCGAGTGAGCTGAACTTACCTGCACTAAATTTTCCACGTCACCGGTGGCCTCACCTAGGGGAGGGCAGCGAATGGCTGCAGCTGAAGGGAGGAGACGGGAGGGTAATGCCTCTATTTTCTACAGAAAGGGATGAGATCATTTTTCAGAGCTGTCATTTCCTTTTAGATACAAAAGGCTGTTAGACTCCCCTTTATGTCCTTAATCATTGAAGGTCATAGAAAGAGTAGGAAGCAGTTGCTTCCTGGGATGGTAGTGAAACCTGAGCTGTCGGGCATCATTTAGGCGGAAAGATCTCGAAGTGCTTTGCTAACCACTGGGGTAACCAAGGTGTCCGTGGGCCGGATCATGATAAACATCCCACTGTGGCAACACAATACATCAGCTTTAGATCTAGCAGGGAAAAGTCGTAATCGGAGAGACAGCCATTCTTTTACATGCCCAGTCTTGAGCACTACTGTCCCCATGTGGCAATTAGTAATGGCCTGATGGATGTGTGTGTTTGTGTGCGTGTGTGTGTAAAACATGATTCCCGACAGCAGAATCCTCTGAATCGTATGACCCAGGCCCATAGCTCTACAATCCCAAAAAATAGTTGGAAAGAAGATAATGTTGGAGGCATTATTAATTTGGGGGTTTTGCTACCAATAGCTGGATTGACGGTGGTGGTTTTTCTCTTTATTTGATTGTTTTGGGAATAAATTTTGAAATGCTGTTTATTGGTTCTTATGAATTTGGAGCTGTCAGGATTCCAACTTTTCCTACAAAGAAAGTGCCAACACCCAACCTACTTGCACTTCTAAATCATAACCTAATTTGGAGCATTTACAGAGAACTTTTGCCCCTGGAGGACCAACTCATATCTAATTCTCACTGTTATGTATGACAAATACACATGTAAAATAAGTCATCATTTATCCTAACCAAAATGGAATTAAGCATTCCATCTATAATGCCCTCCACTTCTGCCTGAATCCAGTAAACGGTGTTATATAAATAGTCATCAGTAATAATTTGACACGTAAAAATATGCTTTAGGTAATGATGAACATTAAATCTTATGAATTATTTCAACAGAAGAATATGAACCTTCACAAAACCCAATTTCACTGAGGATTTCCAGTAAAATTTCTAATGGGGAGATGGTGGCAAAATGTAATTTAAGGAAGGATGACCAAAGATGATTAAATAATATAATACAATATGAAGTGCTTTTTGTGGCTTCAATTTAAACAAGACTTCAGCACTTCCCACACAATAAGGAAAAAATCATTTTTTAACTTAAAAAGAAAATTGTTAAATAACATTAGATTCACTTTTAGTGAAAAAGATCAAATAAGAGTTGCCATTTTTATTCAGTGGTATGAAAATAATGCAAGAGGATAATTGTGAATATAATGAAAATAAAAACAGAGCCAAAATTGCCATGTAAATAATAATGAAAAGTGGCTGCTTCTGCCAAAGTACTGTCAACTGATGGAGATTGTACAGCACCATAATTATCAGAACCAACCTATGTAAAATGATTATAAATTAATGGTTTGTGTAACAAAATCATATGCTATAGATTTTTTACTAGGTATATACATAATCGCAGGGAACAAAGGGCCTTTAAACAAGTAAAATTATGAAATTAATCTAAAAATTTATACTGTGCACACTGTAAATTATGAGATAATTTTTCATATGATTAAGGATGAATTTATATACCTAGACATTTGAATGAGTGGACTTCATTATATACTGTTACTATTGCCTGTGTGACAGATTTGGTCAGCCTTACTGTAAGTACCTTAACAGTAAGTCAATCCAGGAAAGGTTACAAAATTGGAAATTAAATTTATCACAGGTTATGCGATTGGTTCCAAGGACTAAAATCTCAATTGAAAAGATTGTTGCTCTTATAAATTTACATGTATTAAGCACAAACAGCCTGCTAGTTTAGCAATTTGTGCAGGTCTCAAAGGTTTTCCTTCAGTATTTCATTCATTCTTCTCACTTGATAATTTGAAGACTAAGGGTATAATTTTCCCAGAGTATGTTAACGCATTTTTCTATGTACTTGAGAGTCCTACAGATCCATTCTTTTTGAAGTGTAGCCATGTTGTACCTATTGGGTGACCTCTTTTTTATGGTAAATGAGGCCTGTCTACTGTGTTATTTTCTGTATTATTGGCAATCTCAATATGTGGCAATATATATGTGGCAAGGACATGAGCAGATTGAATTGTCTGCATTATTAAAAGTTCCTCAGGAAGCTAAATTTTCTGTCCTGATAATATATTCATAAAGTTGTTAGTGTTTGTGCATAGTATGGTTTCCGTTTACTAATGTTTGGCCAATGCTAAAGACACGCATACATTGAAATTCTGTCAGAAGAAAGGGGAAATAATGTAAATCATAACTCTTTGAGAAAAGACCTTGTGTTAATGTTAATACCAAGATTCCATTTGCGTGAGCAATAGACTGTCTACATAACACCAAAACATCTGGATGCAAAGTGAAAAATGTAGTTAATCATCTAGATGTTTCTAAATATCCAGATGCACTGTGTTGGTTAGATAAAGATTCCAGATAACTGACTGAATTGCTCACACTCACAGTTAACGTGAGTGGGTTACTGTATTTTGCATTCTGGAGAGGGCATTATAAGATGTCAGAAGGCGGAGCATGAAATCGTACAGACCGAGTGATTCGGTGACACCTATAATTATTTGGTGTGCAATGCAATTTCCAAAATTGATTGCTGTCCTTTTTGTTTTATCTTTAAAACAACAAACCAGCATAAGAATTATTTTCCTCTCAAAATCCTACTATTTATTTTTTTTAGAATAAATGTGTTAATTCATTGCAAAATTGTAAGATGTCAGGAAGTCAACAGGTATTAAATCAATACAGGAAAAGTAAATAGATTTAGATATGGCCTCCCTCAAGTACCGATGTACTTTAAAAACAGAATATATCAATGATAAAAATCAAGAACAACATTTTTAACTTCTAGAGTCAGTTAAAAAGACTTTATTGAGCATTTATGTGTAATTCACCCATTCCTTCACTAAACACTGAGTGGCCCATGCACCAGACACTGTGCAGTGGAACAGGATGCGGGTTGAATTCAATAGTTTTTGCCTTCAAGCAATACGCATTCCAGTGGAGGCCACAGAAATGTTAACAGATCATCATAGTAGAGTAAGGTAAGTGCCAAAAGAGCCACATGCAACGTGTTCATGAAACACCAACAATGGAGCCACTGTCTGCCCGGGGTGGTGGGAGAAAAGTTGGAAAGGAAAGTTTGATAGGATAAATATTGTTTGTGCAAAATCTTCAAAGACAATGAAAAAGAACAATTTAAAAATCTGAAAAAGTACATAGAAAACCCCTTCCCTTTTAGAGGTATCAGAGAGCATCAAGGAACACAGAATTAAAGAATCACAATTCAAGAAAAAAAGAGAAAAATTTCCCCTGCATATGCCAAAGGGTTTACTTCCATTCCCCTTAAGGAATTGGCTGATTCATAAGGGGCGTTAAATGGAGGGACTGGTAAGCTAAGCAGCTGCGTAGACGTGGCCGCTAAGAGCCAGAGGAGCCTGCAGAGCTTTTCAGCAATCTCATAAAGCTGAAAGAGAAAAAAAATGGAGCTCCCAGCTCCCAAAGCAGCCAATAAATGACTGGCAAAGATCCCAAAGAAAAGGGAAGAGCAGAAAAGTAAACTTGACAGCTCAAGCAGATTTTCCTCATGAGGTTTTCATCAAATTGTAAGTGGCACAAACATAGACATGGAGGAACCCAGCAGAATTGGGCTGCTGAGAGGCTGAGATGCTAAGAGTGTATTGGGTGGAATTCGATTAAGGAATCAGAACCTCTGTGAGTGGAATGGAATAAATGACTTACTGTACGTGTTGGGTGTTGTGCAATTGCCGGAGCTGATGTTGAAGACGATGGAAGGCTGATGCCTTCGGACCTGGGGTAGGCCTAGAGTTGCTAAAGGTCAGCAGGGTCAGAATTTGAGAAGAACACCAAGCAGAGCAGAATCAGGGCAGGCTGGAACTCACCAGGACTAACTGAAACCCAAGAGGCAAAACTGCAACTTGTGTCTGTCTAGCACTGCCCTTCGACTTTATCCAGGCAGGTGACTTGCAGAAGGAGCTGGCAGATTTTGCCAAGGAGCTACGTGTTCCTAGCCAAGGCCTCAGAAAAGCTGAGAGAGATCTGGTAGGAGCTGGAGGAGCTGCATGGCTGGCTGTTGCTCTAAACTAACAAGGTGAGTCAGCAAACCAGCCACAATCTGCAGGAGCCACAATGGTGCCTTGACCCCTAAGCCTACACCCATCTTGAAAACATAATAGCTGGTGCTTTACTTCCACCTTCCAAGTCACACAGAAGCTTTCTTTCTAGAAGTCAATACTAACTTAGAACCAAACAGAGCAGAGGATTCTAGGAAGTGCAGCTCTTCCTTGACACAGTACAAAGCCACCAAAGGCTGACCCTTCTCAACTGGCCACCCACGTGCACCTCTTTTAAGCATATTTGTCTTCTGCCTTCAAAAAAAAAGCAACATAGTTCAACTATCCTTTGTACCACTGCAATCACATTAACCAAAAGAGGATAATTATCCCTCTTTGGGTGATATTTATTTTTTTTCTAACTGAATTATACTCCCTGCATTAGTCAGCTCGGGCTGCCATAACAGGGTGGCTCAAACCATAGAAATTTTTCTCTCTCACAGCTACGGAGGCTAGAAGTAGCAAGTCAAAGTGTCAACAAGTTCGGTTTCTTGTGAGACCTTTTTCTTCGGTTTGTAGATGGCCACCTTCTCACTATGCCCTCATATAATTTTTTCTCTGTGCACATGCATATTTGGTGTCTCTTTTTCTTCTCCAATTTTCTCTTTTTATAAGGACACTAGCGAAATTTAATTAGGGCTAACCCTAACGGCTTTGTTTATCTTCATCACCTTTTTAAAGGCCCTATGTCCAAAAATGTCACATTTTGAGGTACTGGAGGTTAGGGCTTCACCATATGAATTGGGAGGGGAGCACAATTCAACTCATAACACCTTCTATGCCTTTGATGTCCTGTAACTTAAATAGTAAAATCTAAGCTTAATTACTATTACCCTATCTTTCATTAGATGGTAGAGGAATAGGAGAGTAATAAAAACTTGTTTAATATATACACAAATATATTCATATCGAAATGAAGAAGAAATGCTCATAATTATAATAGTGTTCCTTTCTGCAATGGGTCATGGGGTTATAGAAAGGATTTGTAGCTTCCTACATGCACTAACCATTACATATTTCCTTTGTCTTCAGCAAGCACTTTGGTTCCTGACTACTGGAGTAAGTGATCCAAGCCTTCATCTCTGAACTATTGCAGCCATGAGTAGTCCTGCTTGCACTGAGATGTTTTAGTTTTTGATTAACTTTTAAAATGGGTGTGTGTCAATGCCTGGGTTATGGGCTCGAACCCCAATTGGGGGCGTGCAGGAGGCAGCTGATCAATGAAACTCTCTCATCACTGATGTTTCTATCTCCCTCTCCCTTTCTCTCTCTGAAATCAGTAAAAGATATATTAAAAAACAACAACAACAAAGAGTTCAAGCAATCTAAGGGCAAGCATTATAAAAGAGAACTTTTGTAGGAATAAAAAGACCATTTAAAGATAGAAATAAAGAGGTGAAACAGAAGGAGAGAGATCTCAGGTTGGCTAACTCCCTTACTTGGGCCTCTGCAATGGACTGAATGTCTGTGTCTCCCAAATGTGTCTCTTTAAGCCCTAACCCTTGGTATTGTCAGATAAGGATTTGAGGAGATAATTATGGTTAGGTTAGGTCATGAGTGTGGGACCCTCATGGTGGAACTAGTGGCCTTATAAAAAGAGGAAGAAATGTGTGTGTGTGTGTGTGTGTGTGTGCGTGTGCGCTTGCACATCCACAGGCATGGGTGGACACACGTGAAAGGTCCTGTGAGATCATTGTGAGACGAAGGCTTCTGCAGGCCAGAAAGAGAGTCCAAGCTGGCACATTGATCTTGGGCTTCTCAACCTTCAGAACTGTGATAAATAAATTTCTGTTGTTTAAGTATAGTATTTTATATTGGCAGCCCCAGCAGAGTAGAAAAGCCTCTATTTCCTTCTGTCCAAAATGGATGTAAAAGCTGGCAGAATTTGTGAGAACAGCGGAGATAATGTATGTAGAATGCTTAGCCGGTGTTCAACAATAGCAGTTATTCCTTCCAGTCAGTGCTGTGCAGCTGTTATGCTGGCTTAACATATTCTTTCGCCTTCAGTTCATTTAGGGTTCCTGTTTGCTCTTTGTGTGACCATTTGACCATTTACCTTCCTCTGCTGTTCATCTATGCATTTCTTGTCTGCTGACTATTTGCGTGGCCTTGTATCACCTTGGCCTGTGTATTTATCAACATTTAATTTTTATTGCCTATCTGGACTCTGAGTTGTCACTGACCAGACTCGGCTTCCCTGATGTTCTGCCTGGTCCCTTTGGCCAACAATGACCTGGCTTGTATTTTGAACCGTTGTGGTAAATCGGGGAGTATTTTTTAAGGAATTCATACTCCATAGCTTCATAAAAACCCTGACACAGTAAGTAAAAAATCATGGCATGTGTTATTTCAAGCTGCTCCTACCTTAGCATTTACTTTTTTATTGTGATTTCTCTCCCTTTTAGATGTCTGCACTTAATTAATAGCAATACTTACTGCTCTAGATAGCTAGTAGTTTTATTGCTTGCCTCCTGAAACAGACAGGCTCACATGCACCAGTGCTTTAAAATTTTCTGGATTAGTGACCCTTTGAGAATCTCATGAAAGTTAAAGGGACCCCTACCACCACCACTCCCAAATGTCTATATGCATTTCTGCATAAAATTGTGTATACAATTTCAGGAAGTTCATGGACATTTTGAAACCTAAGATTTCAACGCTAGACTATGAACTTTAGTATTATTCCTTCCTCTCAGCCCAACCTACTTTAAAAATATTTAAATAAAATATTCAATTTGTTTACTTAAAAACTAAATTATTATTTTGTAAATAATCTAAACCTAGGAAATAATTAAAAGGAAGTACCAGGTTCAGAAGGGTAAGGAAAATAGTAAGATAGAGATTCTAACTCATGAATTCTGTGCTGGCATGATTTCTTGATCTTTAACAGTTAAAGACAAGATATTTCCCTTCTAGTGTAGCCCATTTGAACAGAGATGGGCCACCATGAAGAATTTTCCAGTTGCCATGTTAATGGCTAATTGAGCTTGGTAGCACCGTTACCAAGTGGCTCGCATGCTAATCTTTCTTGGGTATCTTACTCTGCACTGATGCTTACAAACACCATTAGAGTAATGCCTTGTCTTGGCATTTCTGTAGTTCATGAATTGATATATGAGTAATTATTTGACTTTTGTTTTCATAATTTGGTAAAACTTTCACACATGTACTACAATATGTATGGACATCCCTTTATAATCACAGTCCCTTAATGTGAGTTCTCCAAAGAATTAGACTGTAATAGCTCCACCATCATATTTACTGTCACATCAAATTGGCATCATAATGGACTCTTTTTGGATTTTCATCCTTATATATTTTCCCATTCTAATTTCTCATTATAATGGCATCACAGCCAGGTATCTGTAGACTTTCATTGAAATTATTATGAGATAGTTAACATCATAACAACTCCAGATTACAATGCACAGGAAATGAACATTGTAAAAGAAACTTAAATAAGGTCCTGATAAGTAATTACTGATTATATTTAGTAATTATTTTGTTTAAACAACTCTCTTTTTCTCTCTTATTTCAAAATGTCTCCCAAAGACAGTATTACACATTATAAATAAATAAATAAATAACTACCTGGCTACCAGGAAAATTCCACTTTTTTAAGTGAGATAATTTTCAGTTGAAGTTTGGCAAAACATTCAAAAGCATACTTTGTGCTTTATTAACTGCAGAGTAAGCTAGTATCTTTTCATTTTAAGTTGATTTGTAAAATAGCTGGTCTCTGATATAGCTATGAGAAAAGAAAGCTGCAAATATCACACTGCTACCTGAAACCATCAACTTAGATAAAGCAGTCTTCAACTCTCCAGATGTAGAAACTGAGGAAAAAGATCTGTGACATAATGACCTTTCAAACCATCTACTGATAGAGAGGGGAAAACTGTTTGTTTAGAAAGAAATAAATGGCAACCTTTACCTGTGTAAGGAGTCACCACTATCATTACTCTTGAACACCTTTTGTACAAAGCAATGTACTTAATTCAGTGGATAGCAAAAGATGTGCCATATTCCCTGCTTTCAAAGAATTGTATGCTCTAATTGTGGGGGGAAAATCATATGCCTTAAAAGCTGGTTGTCAATAGGTACAAGGCTGCCCCACTACAGACCTGATGTGCGGTTAAGACAATCGGGGCTGGAGTAGAAATTCACAGGGGTCAAGTGTATTAGGCTCCTGTGACTACATTAATAAATCACTCTAAATTCAGTGGCTTAAAAGAACACAATTGGTTATCTTTTATTTCTATAGATTAGGAGTTTGATACTGGTCTCACTGGGCTGAAATCAAAGTGTTGGGAAGGCTGCATTCCTTTCTGAAGACTTCAGTGGAGAACTCATTTCCTTGACTCATGGTTCCTTCCTTCATCTTGAGAACCAGCAACGATGTGGCTGTGTGTGTGTGTGTGTGTGTGTGTGTGTGTGTGTGCGCGCGTGCGTGTTTCTGTAGTCACATCTTCCTCTGATTGGGACTATATTGATAATCTAAAATAACCTCTCTATTTTAAGGCCAGCTGATTAGCAACCTTAATTCCATCCGCAGCCATACTTTCTCTTTGCTATTGAACCTAACATAGTCACAGCTCCCGGGGATGGGGGTGGGCATTATTCTGGTTACCTCATCAACGAAACATTAAGATATTGGAGAAGGCCTCTTGGAGGAGGTAAACCTTGAATGGGGCTTTGAAGAAAGATTAAAATATGGACAAGATTTACAATAGGACGTATAAGTATAACTAAATTGCAATCGATTCTGCAGCACTCTTTCAAGCCAGTCATGTGAGCATGGTAGAAGGCAGTGAACTGGAATGTAGACATTGGAGCTAGGCAGATTTTGTTTCAAGTCATTGCTCTGTCAGTGGTAACTGTGTGACCTTGAACAAATCACATAAACCATTTGGTCCTCAGTCTCTCATCCTTAAGATAGTGATAAAAGTAACACCTAACTCATAGGATAATCATAAAGGTTAAAAGAGACAACACATGGGACTTCTGCTTTCCAGTCCATTATGTAAGAAGAGTGGAAGTTGCCACTTCACTGTGACAACAAGGAAAAAGTTGAACAAAATGAATAATAAACATCCCTTCTTAGAAGTGAGGTCACAGAGCAAGATGCTACCCACAAAATTAGAGAAATAGGAAGGCAAATACAAAGAATCACAACTTACTAAAACTGAAACCCTTGAGCAGAAACCTCTGAGGGAATCCAACTGGAGTAGGAAAACCTGAACTATAATTAATAAATTGGTTGAAGTTAAGTATGGACAAGTCAGAGATAAAAAACTCCAGGGAACTCCATCATGGGGGGGCTGCCACACTTTAGTGAATTTTACCTCTAGGAGTGTGACCAAGTTCTCACAATAAAAGTCAGAGAAAAATCCTTTCATGCTAGTGGTAGGGAGAGGGAAAAAGGAACCATTTTAAATATGCCAGAAAATTCTGTTCTTCTTAACGAGACCTGCCTTCCAGAGAAATTATCGGGGGGTTAACAGAGCCTGACAAAATTGGGAGTGTTCATTTGTGTGTGTGTTTTTATGCTTATATATGCTAATATATAAGTGAAATAAATGGTAGCAATGATACAAGGGGTGGAAGGAAAGAATTAAGATTATTTCCTTTTTATAAGGTACTCACACTACCTGCGAAGCCGTATAGCATTACCTGAAAGTGGACTTGGATTAGTTGTAAATATATTTTACAAACTCTAAGGCACCAATTAAAAAAAGTAAAAAGAAGTATAATTGATAAGCTAAAACCGAGAGAAAATGGAACCATATAAAATGCTCAATTTTACAAGCACAATAGGCAGAAAAAGAGCAGAAGGCAAAAATTAGAATAAAGATCAGGGGCAACACATAAAAACAGTAACAAATAAACCAACTATATCAATAATCACTTTAACTGTCAATAGTCAGTTAGATACACCAATTAAAAAGCAAGATTGTCAAAGTGGACCAAAAAAGAAGTAACTATATGTTGTCTACAAGAAACCCACATTAAATATAGACACATATAGATTAAAAGTACAGGGATGGAGAAAAATATCACTAATCATTGTTAGAGATAACACTGCTCGAAAGAAAGTGAAAGTGGCTATATTAATTTTAGACACTATTGACTTCAGAGCAAAAAAAAATTATCAGAGATAAAGAAGGGAATTACATCATGTTAAGTCATTAATTCTCCAAGAAGATGTAACAATCCTTAATGTGCTTGTGCATGTCAACAGGGCATCAAAACACATAAGGCAAAAACTGATAAAACTGAAAGGAGAAATAGATGAATCTGGCATTACTGTTGGAAGCTACAACATCCCTCTATCAGAAATGTACAGGTAAAGCAGGTAGAAAATCAGTAAGGACATAATTGAATTTAATTGACGTGTATAGACTATTTCATCCAACAACAACTAAGTACAGATTCTTCTAGAGCTCACATAGACCCCATTTGGAGCCATAAAACATACCTTGACAAATTTAAAGGAAAAGAAATTGTGCAATATCTGTTCTCAAGTCACAATAGAATTAAACTGGAAATGAACAACAGAAAGACAGTTGGATAATCTTTAAATCCTTGGAGATTAAATAATACACTTTGAAGTAATACATGGGTCAAAGGAGGAATCTCAAGAGAAATTATAAAATATTTTGAGCTACATGAAAATAAAATACAACTTATCAAAATGTGAGGAATGCAGCAAAAACAGTGTTTTAGAGGGAAATTTATAGCATTAGATGTGCATATTAGAAATGGAAAATCTAAAATCAATAATCTAAGCTTTTGCTTTAGAAAATGATGGATAGAAAGATTCAATAGTGTTAAGATGTCAGATCTCCCCAACTTGATCTATAGATTTAATGCATCCCAAATTGAAATCCCAGAAAGTTATTGACAAACTGACTCTGAAGTTTATATGAAGAAGTGAAAGAACCAAAACAACCAACACAATATTAAAGAACAAAGTTGGAAGACTGACCCTACACAAGTTCAAGACCTATTTAAAGCTATAGCACTTTCTTAGTCAGTCAGTCATTCAAAGAATATTTATTTATTCATCTAGATCTATGTAGAGATATAATCCTAACTGGGAAGATAATCATACTCTAGTTTTGAGAATACAACATTTCCAAAATGTCATATTTTAAAACAGGCCTGAATATTTTAAAGATCCATGCTAATTTCATGGTACAGATAAGTCTGGACATGACCCTTGCCCCCAAGAGTTTATAATTCTGTAAAGAGGAAACTAATGAACATAATGTAGTACAAGGTCAAGTAGACTAACTTTGGGAGGCAGCATAGTGCAAAGGTAACTATTAGTTCCACAGACAGATTTGGGTTTATAATTCCAGCTTTGCCATTGCCTGACTGTTCATGGGTGGGCTAGCTACTTATCTCCTCTAAGGCTCAGTTTCTCCACTTATAAAGTAAGGATCAAAGTTTCTATCATGTATGGTGGTTAAGAGGCTTAAATTAAATAAAACATATGAGTGCATAGTTTAGTGAATACCGCACAATGGGTACTCAGTGTTTGCACACATCAGCTTATGAAGATGAAAGAAATCTTTATTAAAAAGGTAACATTTATTATGGATCTTTCTAGTTTTACCTGCCTTTGTATTTCTTCTCCTGCTCCCTGAAACTGGTCTCACTATGTGCAGCCTTATGTTCTTAGCAGTGTTATTTACAATAGCTAAGATCTGGAAACAGCCCAAGTGCCCGTCAGTAGCTGAGTGGATAAAAAAGCTGTGGGACATTCACACCATGGAATACTACACAACTATAAAAAAGAAGGATCTCGTGCCCTTTGGCACAGCATGGAGGGACCTGGAAGTTATTATGCTAAGCGAAATAAGCCAGGCAGAGAAAGACAAATGCCATATGATCTCACTTATATGTGGAATCTAATTAATAAAATAAACTGAGAAGCAAAATAGAACCAGAGGCATGGATACAGGGAACAGACTGACAGCTGTCACAAGGGAAAGGGGGTGGAGGGCATGGGATGAAAAAAGTCAAGGGATTAGCCAAAAAACATACATACATACATACATAACACATAGACACAAACAACAGTGTGGTGATGGCCAGAGGGAAAGGAGGCGGGGGCTGGGTGGGGTGGGCAAAGTGGGGGAAATGGGGACAGAAAGGGACTTTGCTTGGGGCGACGAGTGCACGGTGCAGTGTGCAGGTGATGATTTATTGAGTTGTGCCCTTGAAACCTGTGTGGTTTTGTGAACCAATGTCACCCCAATAAATTCAATTAAAAAAAAAAATCTATACCCACTCTTTCAGGTTTGTGCTCAGAAATTAAAATTAAAATTAAAAGAAGTTTAAGAAAAAATGCTCCCCACGCATGAGGAATAAAGTAAGAATGAAACAAACAAACAAACAGAAAAACATGTTCTTGCCAATATTATGAAATCAAACATGATTTGTTCATTTTTCATCAGGAGTGAAAAGATAAAATTACACCAAAGGGCAAAATGTAAGTTGGGATTCAATAATTTATTGTATTATGTAAATTTAAAAGATAATTATTGTAAGCACTACACTTTTTCACAGTATGGATGATGGAAGTGCCATAAGGGAGATATCGAATATTGAGAAGGAAAAACCTGAATACTCTATTTCTAAATGCTAACAGGTTTAGAGAAAGGCTGTGAGGAAAAGTAAGAACTGGAAAAACAGATCATAGATCTGTGTTGTAATCACACTAGTTTTACAGAAGCGGTGAGCTGGAATCGTGTCCTACAGCCTCTTGACCCTCCTTGTGTCTTAAATTTTTTAAAAAATATAGACAAAGAAATCAGAACTCTGTATGCTATTATCTGTCTCTCAACCTGGCCCATTTTATGAAATAAGCTTTGACTTCATCTATGAGGCAGAATTAAATTTATTTTTAGACTCCCTACCCCTCCTCTCTGCATGCTCTCTCCCACTTTCAGTAGCTCTACCCTTTGCCAGTGTTTAGCATGTATTTGTATATTATGAATTTACAATTAAGAGGAAAAGAGATCTACTATCTCCACAGGTATCATAAGCTCCTTAGGAACAAAGGGCATACCTTGTATGTCTGGAAATCCTGCACGATGCCTATTTCACACAGCAAGTGTTCGACACATTTTCTGATTGCTTCATTTCTAATAATAATAAATTTACACCTATTGCATAGCTACCAAAGGCTTGATGCATGCAAAGCACTAGTCTAAATCCTCGTATTGTTTCACTAATACATCAGCAACCCTATGAAGCAGGTGACTTCCTAATTTTTATTTCATTCAGCTTAAAGAGGCTAAACAGCTACTGAATTTTACAGATATGATTTAAACCTGTGTGCTCACTGTGAAGTCCCAACCCTTAACCATTAAACTCTACTCCCAATGCTCATTTTTAACACTCTATTATTACTGACATTATGTTGCGAATTAGTTTAGCATATTATATTTCCCCCAAGTATTTGCATTTTATAAGACAGAGTGGAGCAGCATATAAGCTGAAGAAATCAATCTCTAATAATGGACTTAAAGGAAGAAACTGTAGGAGGACTTGGGGTAATATTTTTGCAATAGCTTTTTGCCTGTTTGTCAAGTCGCGTCACTCAGGTGTTTTTCCCACAAATGGTTAGTGAAAGTAAAAAAGCCTTAGAGCCCTAAGGTTAAAGTAGAGAAGAGAGCAAACCTTGGCAATGGCAGAATAAACGTTTTTAATAGAGAATTCACATGTACCCTGCTTCCCTTACCTTGAACTAATTTCTTAGTCTCACTGTTTCTTTTGTGTCCTTCTGGAAAATTGTATGTCTGTGCAAAATGGGATCAACACAATGGGGTTAAATTATACACTGCTTCCTGCACCTATTAATGTGGCAAATTATATTAGTGCTTTATAATAGTAAACATTATTGAATTCCTAGAAATAACCCCAAATCATCTTTGTGCAGTACTCTTTACATGAAGATTCTTATTCCCAATATTTTCTGTAGAATTATTTTATCTATATACATAAATGAGAACAATGATAGTTTTCTTTTAGAAGCTATTTTTGTATGGTTTCTTGTCAATGTTATGTTAACTTTGTAACAAGAGTTTAGAAGCTTCTTCTTTCTATGCTCACGAACAACTGAAAGATTTTCAGAATGAATTATTTCTTGAATGTTTGAGAGGAAATATTGTATAAAAACCTCTTTAAAACTGCTTTGGGGGAAGACAGCTCTTCAGTAAGACTAGATTTTTTTTCAGTGGGGACTGGCTTATTTATGTTTTTAAAATCTCATCTTGAGCCAATTTATGGTAATTTATATTTTCATAGAAAATCATCTATTTTATCCAGATTTGAAATTTATTTTCACAAGGTCAAGCAAAGTCATCTCCCATAATTATTTTCTATTTCTCCATATATCCAAGGTAATTTTCCTTTTTCCCATTTCTAGTTGTGCTTGTGCCTTCTCCTTTTCTTCTTTCCTTTACATAGTTACTAAGAGTTTTATTTAGTTCTTATAGTTTGTGCAAAAAAACAGTGTTTCCAAGTCTGCTTTGTATACACCACTCTAAGAGTGCACATAAAGTTCACGAGAGGTTTAAACAAGGCAGAGCTCATTCAAACACTAAAACTAGACTTTTCTCAACAGTCTTTGAAATTAGCATCTACAAATGTCTTGATTTTAGGTTAGGTCATAGACTAATACACTCATTAACTATTTGGAATATGTTTCTTTTTAAAAATTTTATCTTTACTGTTGAAAGCATTACAGGTGTCCCCTCCCCCCCCCATTAATCCCCTCCACCCAGCATTCACCCCCTCAACCCTTCCCCACACTATTGTCTGTGTCCATAGGTCATGCATATATGCATCTAAGTTCTTTGATTAATCCCCCCCCCCATTCCCCAGCCCCCCTTCCCTCTGAAATTTGTCCAACTTCTCCATGCTTCCATGTCTCTGGATCTATTATGTTCATCAGTGTATTTTGTTCATTAGATTCCACATATGAGTGAGATCATATGGTACTTGCCTTGCTCAATGTCAGTAATCATCAGAGAGCTGCAAGTTAAAACCACAAGGAGGCATCACCTCACACCTGTCAGGATGGCTCCATCAACAAATCCACAAATGACAAGTGCTGGGGAGGGTGTGAGAAAGGGGAGCCCTGGTGCACTGCTGGTGGCAATGCAGACTGGGGCGGCCACCATGGAGGACATTATAGAGTCTCCTTTCTTCTTGATTAGATTAGCTAGTGGTTTTGAGGAAAAGGCTTTTTCATTCGTTCTACTAATGTTTTTGTCTCTTTAAATTCATTAGTATTAGCTTTTCCCTTTGTTAATTTCTTGATTGCTTGTTTCTGGTTTCTGATATTCTGGCATCTTTCTCTTTCCCCTCCCCCCTTCCTCTCTCCCTCTTTGTCTACATGACAGTTGCTGTCTGAAAAAAGGTTAATAGTTCCAACTATAACTGTGTATCTATCCACTTCTTTTGCGGTTTTTGTTTTATACATGGTGTTATATATTAGGCATTTCATGGCATAAATAAATAAAACTCCATCTTCTCTGTCTGAGTTTAGAATCAATTGAGAGACAGACACAGTCGTTATATGAAGATCAAAATACATCAGTTATGAAGATGCCTGATTGAACTGGCAGGGGAATGGGACTTTAGACCTTCAGCCAAGTGATAGTTTTAATACTTCATCTCTACTTTACACGGATTTAGCCACTCAGTATGGGGACAGCTTGATGACCGCTTGACATACCTGCAAGGGCAAGTCCCTACTGTGTGTCAGTTAGGTTAGAGCAAAACGAAGACCCTTAACTTACTTGGGGCAGACCTGTCGAGATATTCACAATATTGGGTTACATAACTGTTTTTCTTGCTATAACCACCTTTTAAAACAATCCAAAGAACTACGACATAACACCACGATTTAGGAACCATGTTCATAAATTCAATGAATTATGTTTTTTCACATGCTTAAAAAAAAATTCTGTGTACTTGGGGCCAAAAAGTGAAAACATTCAAATGTTTTACTAAAACCCATTCTAAATAACCAAGTAGTTCAAAACTCCTTCAGAATTAAAATAGAAGCTACTGGCAAATGAAGTATTGAAACCTTTAATCAACTCAGTTTTTATGGTCAAAAGTGCTTAATTACAATGATCTTAACAAATTGTCTGGACAAATAAAATATGAATTTGCAAAAATTCAAAGGAATATGAAAAACAGTTTCCCCCAAATTTTTCAGAGAATCATCCCACTTATATCCTTATTACAAATCAGGAATCTACTTCTTGGAGATCTCATGGTGGGTTATTGAAATATGCACTAGAAAATATACCACCACTGTATATTCAACATGATTCACTTTCTTGAACCTAATTTCCATTCCAGAAGAAAAGTGATAAATTAAAATAAACCAGTAGAGAACTCCACTATGCTACCATCTGGTAAAAATTTAGTGTTAGAAGAACCCCACAAAGAATTTGTTAATTGCTGCTATTGAGCTAATTGCAAAAGGCATTGTGTGCTTGATCTCAACACATAAGTCACATAGCAAAATATTTTGTAGAGCTAGAACTTTGCTCTCCTGACATCTACTTGATGTTTGAAGGTTTTATATAGATGTGTGCTGGTTAGTCAAAGTTGTACAACAATTAAAACAAGAACATGCTCTCAATGCAGTCTATTTCATTGGATCCTGGATCCTAGGTCGATGCTCAACCACTGAGCCAGGCCCAGCAAGGCTAAATTTTGACTTTAAAATTAACAGTGCATATTGGCATTTTACCATAAATAATATAGTTCTAAACTGCATTCTCCACATAGCACTTGAGATCTTAGTTACCTAATCTATTGTATAAAATCCTAATTAATGATAGTAATTATTTCTTTATTTTATGACAAAATGTTTTACTGGTGTCTTGTTTGTTTCTAAGGACATTAAAATTTCACCTGGATTAAGATTACTGTGAAGTAAATTTGGAAGAAAAGCCAAACCGAGTTGGAAAGATCTCCCTGATCTTTATAAAAGAATGGTTTGTCACTTCCAGGCTGAAAGTTGACTAATGCCACTTTAATTTCATTTCCAGGTCCAGCACCATCAGGCAAAGTAAATCTTCTCAGTTAATCTTCTGCTCAATAAATATGGCATCAGGAATAAAGTATTTGTTTAAAAGGTAGGAATCAAATTAATTAAAATTGTTTTAGGGTTACAAATAGTCTTGAATACCAAAGGTAAATAAATAAATAAATAATAAATGGGGCTAGTAATGTGGGAATTTGACTGTTAGCAAATTATTGCTGACATGCCTGGAATTCTTAATACAAATAAAAAAAAGATCATAGGCTTCACAATGAGATGTAAATTGAAAAAGAACGTGAATGCTCTGTCTTTTGGAAAGTCTCCATTATATTGAATAACTTGTTTCCTTAAAACCACACTAACTGTCATAAAAATTGTTCAAATGTTTCCTTATTTTTTTACCCCTCAGCTCTAGCTTGCATCTGTTCTAGAGCCACACATGCTAGATTAGGGAGCAGTCCTAAGATTGCCATTTTATGATTATGTCTTCTTTCTGTCTGAGTTTTATGCATATGAACAGGGAACATAGCAACTGCCATAGTAACTTGAGGCTTTCAGTCCATCTGCTGTCAACCAAAGGAGCTAAAAGTGAGGTGTGAGCTTCCACAATCTTGAACTTGTATGGCCAGCTTGGCTGTGCAGCATACAGACCCACAGAGGCAAGGATTATTTGATTGACCTGGTTGTTGATAACAAGTTCTCATTTTAAATTTAAATTTAATTTAAATAATTTAAATTAGCATTGTAATAAATATAAATAAAATATGAAGCTTTTTCTTACCTCTGGCAATATCTGATTATTCAGTTGAGTTCATTGTGTTAGGCATATTAAGAGAATCCACTTAACATTTTGTTTTTCAGCAAAGATTTATCCTACACTTTTACATCTGATAGTGTTTTAGAAAATAAAATATATGTTCGATTCTGTTTTTAAAACCTTCTTTCCAAAGGGAAGTGTTTTTTGCTCATTCATCTTTTTTGTGTGAATATCATTGCTTTTTTATTTACAGATTTCAAACATTTTTTGCTTGTTCTTTTTATAATTCATACTTACATCTGAAAACATTTGGAAAAATACATTTGAGGTTGTTTTTTCTTTTCTTTTTAAAATATATATATATATATATCTTTATTGATTTCAGAGAGAGAGAAAGAGAAAGAGAGAGAAACATCAGTGATGAGTCACTGATCAGCTGCCTCCTGCACGCCCCCTGCTGGGGATCGAGCCCGAAACCAGGACCTGTGCCCTGACCGGGAATCGAACCTCGATCTTCTGGATTCTAGGTCGATGCTCAACCGCTGAGCCACGCCTGGCCGGACGAGGTTGTTTTTCTTTAAAGAGACTAAATACTATTTGTATTTATTGTTAACAAAAATCAAGACAATTTTATCTTTTATTGTTAAATTGAGTATGGCACCATTTGTAGTTAAAAAAGCACATGAGGTTTGTCAGATCTCAGTTTATGTATATTACGTGCATCCAAGTCCAGGGATATAATATAAAGATCTTTATTATGACTTTTTTTCTACTTTACTTGGATTTGGTTTTTATGACAGATTCTCAGTGCTTTCTTAACTCATGTTAATTTTTATTAAACCACTTATGATATTAAATATACTTTGAATCCAAAATCCAAATCAATGATGAGTGATTTATTTTCTTACTCTAGAAAGGAATAGATTGAATTGCTATAATACTCATTTTTATCCAGAAAATGAAAAGAAAATAGTATAACTCATACTATTTTAATGAGCTACCTGGAGACCCCAAATATTTACTTCAGCACATTATAACATGAAATAAATTAGGTTTTTACCTTCAAATCCCAAAGCTCAGTTCTTAGCTCTAAGTCTTCAGCTATATAGAGAATTTCTAATTGAAAGTTGTTCTTGCATAGAGTCAGTGTTACTAGATTTTTGAATTAGAATATCTAAATAATATATATTTAATATGTAAAATTTAAAGTCAAATAGAATAAACATATGTGGTACATCCACAATGGAAATTTACTCAGCAATACAAATGAATATTGAAATATGCAATACCATGTATGAAACTTAAAAACATTGTATTAGAGTTGAAACTTAAAAACATTGCATTAAAGAGACTTCATTAAGATGGTGAAATAGGAAGCCCAGAACCTCCTTCTACCAATAGAGATGCAAATTCCACAATAATATACAGACCAATTCCCTTTGCGAGGAATTAAGAAACCAGTGAAAGGGTCCTACACCCCAAATGAAGGAAAAGCCAGCTGCATGGAACTGGCTAAGAAAATCCATGGCACTCACTCACTGTAGTCTTTCCTGCCTCATAGTAGAGCAATAAAGTGAAAATTTTCACCTCCTGGTTTCTCCTGAGAAGGGAATGACAAGCCTGAAGCATACATCCAACATTCTGACTGCTTGTACATCTTATCTGAATCTTAGTGTTCATAGTGAAGGGCACCAGGTCAGAGGCCACTGAAAACAAAGGCAGCAATTTAGACTAACATGCTCTCATTCACCAGAGCCCCTCCTTCTGGCTGAGTGTGGAATGAGCAGGACAAAATGGCCCCAACTCCTCTCTTCTTCTTGGGAAGCTAAAGAGTTAGAACATGAATTCAAAGTTCTTGCTTTTAGGGGGATGAGGGGATTGCCAAAGAAATTGGTTTCTGTCTCACCTATTTCAAAGCACTGATGGGATCTGGCATATTCTATTACCTTGGGCAGCTGAGAGCAAAGGACAGGTAGTGGGAGCTTGCTGAATTTCCAGACCACACATAGTACAGAAGACAAAGGCCAAGAGAGATTGAAAGCTTCTCCCTCAGAGAAAAGAGAAGAGTGGAATGTGCATCCAATTTTCTAGCTTTTTGGATGGCTGTTAAAGGGTCTGGTTTCTGTCTCAGTTGACTCAAGAGTGCTGAAGGAACTGGCATACTCTAGACACCTGGGGAACTCAGAGAAAATAAGAAAGCTATGTAGCCTATTATAGCCCAAGAAAATCTGCAGTACTGCAGAAAAACTTCAGAGAGAAGAAGAGATCACAAGACTCTAAAAAAAATAATAATAATAATAACCAGCAAATCTTTCTAACTGGGAATTTATACACAAAAGTTCAGAGAAGATGCATTTACAGAAAAGGTTTGAGCAGTTCCCAGGATATCTAGCTGGGCTGATTGGTGAAGATCATTCTCTATATGAATCCAGTCTATAACTACTGGGATGAGTGGCTGTTTTTGTGTGTGGTTTGTGTGTGTATGTGTGTGTGTGTGTGTGTGTGTGTGTGTTTTAATCAAATGAGCAGACTACAACACAAAGTTACAAGGCACATAAAGGAACAGAAAAACATGGCCAGAAACCAACACTAAAGAAACAGAGGTATATGAATTCTCTAAGAATACAAAATAACCATTATAAAAATGCTCAACAAGCTCAAGAATACAATTCATGAACAAAATGAGAATATCAACACAGAAATAGAAAATGTAAAAAAGTAATACATGGTGACGGAGATTATTTGACTTTGGGTGGTGGGACCACAATGCAATATACAGATCATGTATCATAGAAATGTATGATCCTACTAGCCAATGTCACCCCAATAAACTTAATTTAAAAGGAAGAAAATGTAAAAAAGTAGCAAATTTTAGAGCTGATGAATACAATAACTAAATTGAAATATATGAAGCAATATTGACAAAACTGAAAGGACAAATAGACAGCAAAGCAATATTGGTAGTCGATTTCAGTACACCACTTTCAATAATGGAGAGAATATTTAGGTAAAAGATCAACAGAAAAAAAAGACTTAAGCAATACTATAGACCAAATAATTTAACAGATATATATAAAACATTTCAGTCAAGAGCAGAAGAATACACATTCTACTCAAGCACATTAAGAATATTCTTCAGGAGAGATCACATATTTGATCACAGACAAGTTGTAGCAATTTTAAGAAGCCTGAAAAGTTACCAAGTATATTTTCTGACCACAGTGGTATCAAACTAGAAATTAATGGCATAATAAAAACAGGCAAATACATGGAAATTAAACAGCACACTCCTGAAAAGCCAGTAAGTCAAAGGAGAAATAAAAAGGAAAATAGAAAGCACCTTGAGACAAATAAATATTAAAACACCACACACCGAAATGTGGAACAGATTAACAAAAATACACAAGCTCTTAGCTGGACTCAGAAAAAAAGAGAGAAGACTAAAAGAACTAAAATCAGAAATGAAAGAGGAAGTATAACAGATGCTACAGATATAAAAATGTGTATAAGAGACTACTATGAACAATTATGTGCCAAAATATTAAATAACCTAAAAGATGGATAAATTTCTAGCAACATACAACCTATCAAGACTGAATTATGAAGAAATGGAAAATCTGAACAGGCATATAACCAATAAGGAGATAGAATCAATAATCAAAACCCTCCCCTCAAAGAAAAGCCCAGGACCAGATGTTTTCACTGGAGAGCCTCTATCAAACATTTAAAGAAAAACTAATGCCCATTCTTCTCAAACTCTTTCAAAAATTTAAAAGAGAAGGAACAATTCTAAACTTATTTTATGAGACTTACATTACACTAATACCAAAGTAAGGAAAAGATACTACGTGAAACTACAGGCCAATATCTCTGATGAATATAGATGCAAAATTCTTCCAAAAATACAAACAAACTGAATTCAGCAGCACATTAAAAGTATTGTACACCATGACTAAAGTGGGATTTATCCCTATGAGGCAAGGATGAGTCAACATACAAAAATCAATTAGTGTGATATATCACATTATCGGAACAAGGAATATAGACCACTTCACATCTCAATAGGTGAAAAAAAAGCATTCGACAATTTCAACACACCGTTTAGATAAAAATGCCCAACAAACTACAAATGGAAGGAGATTCGCTTGACACAAGAGATTAGCTTTTTATATATAAAAAGCTCACAGCTAACACCATATGCAATGATGAAAAACTGAAAGCTTTTTCTTAAAGATCAGGATCAAGACAAAATATCCACTAGAAGTCATAGCCAGTGCAATTAGTCAAGAAAAGGACATAAAAAGCATCCAAATTGGAAAGGAAGAAGAAAAGTTCTCTCTCTCAGTTGACATGACATTATGTGTAGACTAGTGATTCTCAAAAAAAAACCCCACAAAGAACAGAGCTAATAAATTCAGCAAGTTGCAGAACAGAAAATCAACACACAAAAATCAGTTGCATTTCTGTATACTAATAACAAACAATTCAAAAGGGAAATTAAGAAAACAATTCAATTTGAAATAGTATCAAAGAGAATAAAATTCTTATAAATAAACTTAACCATTGAACCAAAAGAATTGAATACTAAAAACTACAAAACACTGCTGAAAGAAATGAAAGGAGACACAAATAAATGGGAAGACATACAACGTTCATGGATTGAAAGACTTAATATTGTTAAAATGTCCATAATACCCAATATGATCTCAGATTTAATACATCTGTATCAGAATTACAAGGACTTTTTTGTATAAATAAGTAAAGCAATCCTAAAATTCATTTGGAATTACAAAAGACCCAGAAACCTATACAATATTCACCAAAAACAAAACAAAACAAACTGGAGGTTCCCCCCTTCTGACTTTAAAACCTATTAAAAAGCTACAGTAATCAAAATAGTATGGAACTGACATTAAAAAAACCCCAACATATGGACTAATGGAACAGAATAGAGAGACCAGAAATAAACTCACACATATATGTCCAAATGATCTTAACAAGAGTACCAAGACTACACAAGAATAGTCTCTTCAACACATGGTGCAGGGAAAACTGGGTATCCATGTGAAAAAAAATTAAATTGGACCCATATATTACACTATACACAAAATTTATCTTAAGACGGATTAAAGACTTAAACAATAAACCCTAAAACTATAATACTCCTCGAAGAAAAATATTGGAGAGAGAAATCTTCATAACATTGGTTTTGGCAATGACTTCTTGTCTATGACACCAAAAGTACAAGCAACAGAAGCAAAAAACAAACGAAAAACTACAAGTGGAACTGTATCTAACTAAAATATAGCAAAAACAATCAACAGAATAAAAAAAGTAACCTATGGATGGGAGTAAATATTTGCAAACCATATATCTGATAAAGGACTAATATCCAAAATAGATAAAGAACTCCTACATCTCAATAACAAAAACAAAACTCAATTAAAAATGGACAGAGTACTTGAATAGACATTTCTCCAAGGAAGTTATGTAAATGGCCAAAAAGCACATGAAAAGATGGTCAACATTGATAATCATAAGGGAATTGCAAATTAAAACCACAATGAAGTAAGGCTTCACACATGTGGTAATTCCATTTATAAACACAGTCACAAGTGTTGGCAAAGATGTGGAAAAACTGGAGCCCTTATACACTGTTTATGAGAGTGTAAAATGGTGCAGCTGCTATGGAAAACAGTATGGGGTGTCCTCAGATATTTAACACTAGAACTACCATATGATGCAACAATCCCTCTTCTGGGTGTTTCTCCAAGAAAATTGTAAACAAGATTTTGAAGAGATTTTTGTGGTCCCATGCTCACTGAGCATTATTCACAATAGCCAAGTGGTAGAAACAACCTCAGTGTCCATCACTGGATGAATGGGTAATGAAAATGTGGTGTGTGTGTGTGTGTGTGTGTGTGTGTGTGTGTGTGTTATTATCCAGTCTTAAAAAATAAGGATATCTTGTTATATGCTACAACATGGGTGAATGTTGAGGACATTTTGCTAAGTGGAATAAGCTAGTCACAGAAAGACAAATCTTGCATGATTCCTTTCATATGAGATATCTAATATAGTCAAACTCATAGAAACAGAAAGTAGAGCAGTGGTTGCCAAGGGCTGAGGGGCGGGGAAATGAAGGGTTGCTCTTCAATGAGTATAGAGTTTCGGTGATGCAAGTTAAAAATTTCCAGAGATCTGCTGTACAACATTGTGCATATAGTAAGCAAAACTGTACTGTACACTTAAAATTTGTTAAGAGAGTAGATCTGTTATGTGTTTTTTACCACGATACAAATATATATTGAGTAAAAGAAGTCAAACCCAAAGGGATACATGCTGTATGATTCTTTTTATATGAAGGCCAACCACAGGCAAAATTATGGTGATAGAAATTACAAAGTCATTATCTTAGATGAGGGTAAGGGTGATGACCAGAAGAGGACTTGAGAGAACTTTCTGGGGTAATATTATTTTGAGTGGTAATTACATGAGTTTATAAAACTATAACAATTCATTGAATTAAACTCTAACATCTGTTTTTTGTATATAAATTATTGCTTAAAAGAAAAATAAATACAAAAATTATTAAAGTTTTCCCTTCCAGATATTAAACGTTATCTTTCCTCCTTAAGAAAAAAATGAACATTGCTGATAAAAAATGGCCATAACTCATGATTGATCAGATGAAAGAAATGCTATGTTCAGTTATTTAAAAATAAGGTGTAAGTTAAAAATACACACTTGTCTCCTTTTACATTAAGTCTGTAAAGAGGAATAAAAAGTGAAAGTGTGAAATGGGGTTATAATGTTTATCTCAAAAATTGACAATAAAGGTTCATGATCAGTGCTATCCTGTGGTATATTTAGAAAATGTATGGGCATATAATTCATTTTCAGCTAATATCAATAGGTCTACAAGCAGTAGGTCTTTAAAAAATGGTAGAACCTTGTACAGAAAATGAGAAGATAGAACTGTACATTAAGACATGGGAAAAAAGAAATAACCATACCCAAGAGACAACACAGGGACAGAAACCAGGAAACATAAAATTAACAAAACCAGAATCCAAACCCAGGCTCAGAGAGATGTTGAGGTTAATTTTTTTATTTATTTTAAAAATAAGGGGTTTTTTTTGTTTCTTAAAGCAAGCAGGAGTTCCCCCCAACCCCCAAGTAAAGTTCTCACACTTAGACCAGTAGCCTCACTCTTTGGTGGAACAAAGATCCAGAAACCAGACACAAAGTGAACAACAGTGATTCAGAAATGACCAAGGTTTACAATACAAATAGCCATTCTTTTAAATTTGCAATTGAAAACAATCATGAAAAATATATATTAAAGTCTACTTGGGGCAAAAGAGAAATTTATTTATATTGGTTTGATCAGTGGGGATGACTTTTTAAAATTTATCTTTATTGTCGAAACTATCACAGCTGTCCTGCCTTTTCCCCCCAGTGACCCCTATCACCCCGCATCCCCCCCAGGCCTTCCCCACACTATTGTCTGTGTCCATGGGTTATGCATATATGCATATCAGTTCTTTGATTAATCTCTCACTGGGGATGACTTTTAATGGAGCAAAAAGAAGTTTGTAGTTTGGGGAAGTGATTACTTATTTGTATGCTTTATACTATTAAATAACTATGTTACAAAATCTGTGAGATATCTCTATATATTTATCTCCAAAGTGACTAGAGATTGACGATGACTACACAGTTTTGTCACCATTTCATGTTGTATTGTATATAATCTATCCATATTTAATTTGCCATTCAAAACAAAAACAAATTGCAATGTCCCCACAGAGCTTGTTATAGATTAACTCTGACTTGGACCAAAATCGTAAAAGTCAACACTTACAATGGTGGTTTAGGGAGAAACAAACAAGCAAGTTTTACACACACACACACACACACACACACACATACATGCACGATACACAATAAATATTTCTTTTTTGTCTTACAGTATACCTTTCAAGCACTGTAGTTTTAGTTTAAAATCTCACTCATTAACGTCAAGCAAAGCAGAGATCTAATAAATATTTGATATAATTTCAGCATCGTAAGCACACCTTGTAATTTTTTTCGCAGAATTGTGAGACTAGAAATATACTTTTAAAAAAGTGTAGCAGCATGTAAGTCTAAGTAGCTATAAAAAGACAGTTTTGAATAAAGAGAACTACTAAAGAATTTTATGTTCTGTAATATGAAAAGTTGTTAACATTTTACTTTTCCAACACATTGTAATGCTTTATGTATTATTAGGGTATGTTTTTGATGTGAATTCTTTCTTTTTCTCTTATGAGCTTTTTTTCCCCTCTCCAAATATTTACCTGGAGTAGTATAAAATATTATTATCGTAGTCCCTCTACCATTTCCTATAAGTAAAAATCGTTTTTAAACAGAAAAAAATGGGTATATTATCAAGTATCTGCTTTTGCAGACCCCAGCAGTTTCATTGAGCAGCGAATGTTCATTAGTATGCGCTGATATGAGGACGATCTTCCTGACAATTCCCACAGTGTTCCCTCTTTCACAAACAGATTGTTGATTGCTGATGCATGATCCATCTGAGCATTGCCATAAAAAGAAAATACCACAAAATGTGCACAGAGCTGCAGAGCCATGAGCGCCCAGAGTTCCAACAGACAGGCGGCGAGTGTTCACACGTGCGTGCACACAACTGGCTTTGTCACTTAGATCTGACTGATGCTACTTGCAGAAAATTAACTCCTGTTATTTTTTTTATTGAGTACGTGTGCCTTAAAATGGGTTTCCATTCAGTTCTCTTACATGGGGCCCTTTATTCCATCTAAGACAAAAATCCTGCCACCCATGCCAGAGCCATAGTGTGGGTTGAAGAGTTGAGCTGTTTTTCCCATGGCAAAGCATCCAGACGAAGTGTAAGGAAATTCTGTTAATCGGACATATGTTTTACTATTTGATGCCAGCCAGCCAGATGTTCTAAATATGCGGATGCTTTGGCACCGCATAAAATGATTAGAAAAAGAACCCTGACAATCCCTGGTAATTAATTCATTGAGGTATTCATTCATTCTACAAATATTTATTTTGCCCCTATGATATGCAATGTGCTGTGTTAAGTGTTGCAAAAGCAGCACAGGTGTACCAGGGTCGGATCCTGGGTTCGAGAAGCTTACAATTAGGTAAAAGGGGTAGGATGTGAACACAGGCAGAACGCGCTCTATGTATTCAGAGGCTAAAAATGGGCTTGGGCATTAATAAACAAGGTAGCCTTCCAAACCTGATAATCAAGGCAGCGCTTAATCTGAAATTTGTAAGAGTGGGTAATAGTTTTATAATCAATGACTAATAAAACAATAGAACATTTATAAGCAAAGAAAGTACGCAAGAAAATCCCATTCGTGGAGTGTTGTAATCTGGAGGAATAGTAATAGAGAAAACAGGGAAAGTACTTTGATTGAAATTGGAAAGGACTCTGAATGTATAATTTGTATTTTATTTTTTTATTTTTTATTTTTATTTTTTTTTAAATATATCTTTATTGATTTCAGAGAGAGGAAAGGAAAGGGAGAGAGAGAGATAGAAACATCAATGATGAGAGAGTCATTGATCGAGCCCACAACCCGGGCCTGTGCCCTGACCAGGAACCGAACCCCGATCGCCTGGATCCTAGGTCGACGCTCAACCACTGAGCCACGCCGGCCAGGCTGTATTTTATTTTTAAGTGACATGACACACTTAAGTTCCATTTACTCTGCTGACAAGAGATTTAGAAAATGATGAGTAATTTTTCCAGTCTTCCTCTTCAGTCCTTCTATCTGGCAAATAAGAGGGACAGATTGGATCATCTCCCAGTTTCCTTCAAAGGTCCAAAAAGTATGAAAATAAGATTTTGCTTTGTCATGAAGGGAATTCCATGCTCTTGTAAAGAGCATGAGACACATACAGTCACCATAATACTCCAGGAAGCTGTATCTCTTATTGGTGTGCAGAGTGCATTGAATTATAGAGCCTGTGAATGCAGGGAGAGCAGTTAGAGTACTTTTGTGACTGTCTTTTGTGACAACTTTGGAAATGGTAAGGGATAGACATGAAAGACCATTATTTGTTTGTTGATCAAAAAAGCCTACGTAGAATCAGTGTATTTTTATTTGCATTTCCAATCAGTCATAGCCAGGCCACTGAAACTTTTTATAGCAGAGCTTTTAACATGCAGACTAAGACTCAGAACCCCGGTACTGCCATATGGGAATGTCTAGGGGGTGTCACTGCTGTGTGTGTATGTGTTTGGAAATGCTGTGATGACAAATACTTTAAGAATAAAGTATTATCACTTTCCATATTTTTCTGTCATTTACATTCACTAATGGGCATTTCCATGAAAACTCTGCTTTCTCTCTTATGTCCATGTAAATACGTATTAGGCTATGCCTGTGTGACAGAACACCCTCTCAATATTTATTATCTAAACAAATTTTAACGAGAGATGAATAAAACACAGTCATGATAGTTCAATGAAAAATGGGATAGTGTTTATTTTCATATGAAAATATGTTTTATGCTCTACCATTTTCCAGCGGGAGACCCTTCTGATGTTTCAAAAGCCAAGTGCTTCATATTAACAATACACCAAATAGGTACTGATTTTTAGAAACTGACATATCAGAGTTTTGAAACTTTAGCCACTAACTAGTTCTGTGCTGAAATTTTCTTTACCTGCCTGAAAATATTGGAATAATGATATTATAAAACTGTGTGTGCATGTCAAATGAGACAATGAATGAAAGGCCCGCACATAATACATATAGCAGTAGTTATTAAAAATATAAATTGTAATTTTTAGGTTGTCTTTGCGAATAGATGTGAGTGGGATAAAAGAGAAAGCATACTCAAGAAGATATGTAGGAGCAATGATTGGCCAAAGGACAATTGCTCTTCTTATGTCGATTCTAGAAATTGGAAGCCTGGCTAAAAGTAGGAGTCAAGACAGCACCAAGAACTATTCCTAAAGACTGGCAATACATTTAGTGGTCAATTTACAAATGCTTATGAATTAATAAGCTTTAGCCAAGTTTTTGCTTACTATTTATAATCAGATACCTTCTCTAGATGTTGGGCATATTAAATATGCTCGTAACACTGTTGTCCAGGCTAGAAATTATTAGTAATACGGTGATAGTGTAAGTTAATGAAAATGTTCTTCTTATGTATATTTGTCTAAGCCAAATATGACAGAGATGAACAATTGGAAAAAAAATTACTTCTGGCATTGAATGAATGGACCTGAAAGATATATACAATAAAATATGGAGAAAGGCCAGTTGTTTCCAATTAGACCTGATTACTAATGTTTGCTGTGAGTGCTTATCTGAGTCCTTGGTTATTTGAAATGAATTTCTAGTCTCCAAAGAACTAGACATGATAAGCAGGACATATTAACAAATAAGAAATGTCCAGTTCCTTCAAAGAAAACTTTTCTATATGATGAAATAAAATTTTATATTGTTTTCTAAATATGAGATTTGTTTACTTACCTGTACTACTTTCTTCTCATGGTGACCATGGATTTTTTTTTTTCCTCGTGAGCTGAGAAATCTGAAATCTTTAACCTTTGGGCTACGAAGGGTTTGGAGGCCTCCCTGCTGCCTGCAGATATGATGCCCTGGGTTACTCTGATTCTGATTGTGATTAATAATGTGCTACTCTCCAGACAGTTTCTGTTAGTTTCATGATGGATCGATGCTACAAATTTTCATTGCACTTTAATGGTTGATTTACTGATGTTTATAAAATGAAAGGTCAACTCAATAGTTTAAAATAGTTGTGATAGCGTTGATAGCGAATGATATTTATTTGGAAAAAAAAAAGAGAAATAATAGAGAAAATCTGGCTGATAAGGTCATAAAGTTGAACAGATGAATGTGTCTAATTGCTCTATTTTCTTTAAAAGGCCATAAACTTTGCCACATTTCGTAAATGCCAGAGTTGCCATCTCACATGTGGAATTATTCCTAATACCTGTATTGAAGATAGAAGTTCAAAGGAAGGTGGAAAGTGGACTTTGATGAATCCTCCTCTATAAATTATCTGTTGAAAAAGGCTTCAGGAAAGTCTGAAGCCAGAGTTGACACAGAATAAAAAGCAACGTATTATAAGAAGAGAAAATATTTTAAAATTATTTAAGCACCTAGATAAATCTGGTTTTAGGTGTCTACATTTTGACAACATTCACATTTTATTTTATTTGTAGGGCAAAAAGAAAAAGAGGAACGAAATTATATGTAAAGTTTCTGAGAGTTTGTGCTTGTGTTTAGAATTTTGTTTTTCCAAGTTTCAGTTTTGACGCTCATGTATTTTTGTTTTAGGACAAGAAGAAATGAGCTCTTCGTGGTGCCAGGATATGGCTCTAGAATTTCCCACATGTATTGAAGTTACTCATTTCAATTTTATTTAAAAGTAGATTTATTGGTGTTTTGAAATCACTGCACTTATAATTACTTCATAATTATCATTATATATTATATTTTTACTTTCAAAGCCAGATTTTTAAAAAAATTACTCTAAGTTATTTAGATTTTGTTTCTATTTTATTCTAAAAGTCTTGTAGTTTTTTATGTTTGCCTTTGAGTCGTTGTCAAAATCATTAGGTTGAATTAAGGGACTCTCTATTTTTGTTTCACTATTGTAGGTGTTTATCCCTTTACCCAAACCACATAATCCTCAATCTTAAAATTGGACAGTGTGGTTCCTCCAACTTCCTTCTTTTTTTTCAGTTGCCTTACATATCTTAGCTCTTATTTTTTCATACACATTTTAGAATTATCCTGTTTCTATTCCCAAATAATTTTTCTGGGATTTTGATTGGAATTGCATGAAGTCTATAGATAAATTTGAGGAGTCTTGATATTTTTACCATGCTGAGTCTTCAACTCTAGGAGCATAGTATATATTCACTTATTTATTACTTTGATTTCCTTCATCAATACCTGTAGTTTTCAGCATAGAGATCTTAAGCATGTTTTGTTAGATTTGTGCATAAAATATATTCTTTTATTGTTTGAGAAAGATTTATCCATGGAGCTATAATCCATTGTGAATGGATTTTTATAAATTTCACTTTACAACTGTACCTTACTAGGGTATAGATAAATGATTGATTTTGGAGTGTTGACCATATATCCAAGAACTTGCTAAACACTTACTAGTCCCAGATTTTTCAGATTCATTGGGATTATCTATCTAGACAGTCATGTCATCTGCAAATAGTGGCCGTTTTATTTCTTCCATTCTAATCTATATAGACTTTATTTATCTTTCTTAATTTATCGCATTGACAAAGACTTCTATTATGATAGGAGTGGAGAGAGCAGTCATCCTTCCCTTGTTTCCAATCTTAGAAGGAACAATCTAGTCTTTCAACTTAAAATATGATGTAAGTTGTAGATTTTCTTTCATAAACAGTTTGTCAGGTTGAGGAGGTACCCCTCCAATGGTAGTTTGCTGAGTGTTATATATTTTTTATCAGTAGTGTATAGTCAATTGCTTTTGCTGCATCAGTAGCTATGGTCTTGTTATTTTCTTCTTTGGCCTCTTAATAAAATGGATGGCATTTATTGATTCATGAATATTAAACCAGTCTTGCATTCTCAAAATAAAATATTAGCAAAAAAGTTGATAGTCTATGGTCAAGATGATTATTGGTCCATGATTTCCTTTGTAGTCTGCCTGGTCTTGGTATCAGGGAATCGCTTACCTTGTAAAATGAGTTGGGGAATATTTCTCCCTCTTCTATTATTTGGAAGAAATTATGTAGACTTATTGTTTCTTCTTTAAATGTTTTGTAGAGTTTGCCTTTGAAAAAACAGTCATATTACCATTTAAGTGATCTATTTAATCTTGGGTGAATTTAGGTAGTTTATGGTTTTTGAGCCAATGGTTTATTTTATGTAAGTTGTTGAATTTATTCTCATAGTTGCTTATACTATTCCTTTTTAATCCTATCAGCATCTTTGGAGTATGCATTGATATCCACTCTTTAATTCCTAATATTGCTCCCTTGTATATTCTTTTGGTTTCATCAGTCTTGCTATGTATAAGCAATTGCATTGACCTTCTCAAAGAACTGGTTTTGATTTCATTAATTTTTTCTTGTTTTTCGAGTTTCAATTTCACTTCTTTTTGTTGTTATATTTATGATTTTTTAAATGTTTTGTCCATTTTAGGTTCATTTTCCCCTTCTTTTGCTAGCTTTTTAAATAAGAAACTAGATTTTAAAGATTAGACCTTTTTTCTTTTTCTAATATGAGCATTTAGTGCTATAAATTTATCTCCAGGCAGGCTTTATCTGTGTCCAACAAATTTTGATATTATGCTGAAATTTCATTCAGTTTAAGATATTTTCGAAATTGCATTGATAGTTCCTTTTTTATAAATAGGTTAAATTATTGTTTAAATTCCAAGTATTTTGAGATTTTCCTGTTATCTTTCTATTATTAATGCATGCTTAATTTTATTTTTGTCAGAGAACATATTTCATATTACTTCAATATTTTTAAATTTGTTCAGAATCAGTTTATAAATCAGAATATAATCTATATTAGTTAATTGTCCACCTGCATTTTTAAAATGTACATTCTGCTTTTTAGGGGGCTAAAGATATGTATAGAATGGAATACTGTGCAGCTCTAAAAAAGAACGATCTCTTACCCTTTGAGACAGCATAGAGTGACCTGGAGAGTATTATGCTAAGCAAATAAGCCAGTCAGAGAAAGACAACTGTCATATGATCCCATTCATATGTGGAACCTAATGAACAAAATAGATCCAGAGACATAAAAGCATGGAACAGACTGATGAATCTCAGAGAGAAGGAGGGGGTGGAGAGTGGGTGGGATGAGATTAACCAAAGAACTTATATGCATACATGCATAACCCATGGGTACAGACAATAGTGTGGTGAAGACCTGGGGGTGGGGCAGCGGTAGGTTGGAGGGATCCAATGGGGGAAAAAAGGGGACATATGTAATACTTTCAACAGTAAAGATAAATTTTTTAAAAAAATCACGAAAACTGAAAAAAAAAATTGTATGAAACCACATAAGACCCCAAATAGCCAAAGCAATCCTGAGGAAAAAGAATGAAGCCAGAGGTGTCACACTCCCTGACTCAAATTATAGTACAAAACAACAATAATCGAAACAGCATGGTATTGGCAGAAAAACAGACACACAGAACAATGCAGCAGAATTGAGGAACAAAAATAAACCCACATGTGTACGGGCAAAAGTTTTTTTACAAAGGAGCCAAAAACATACAATGGAGAAAATAAAACCTCTTTAAAGAATGGTGCTGGGAAAATTGGAAAGCCACATGCAAAAGAATGAAACTAGCCTACTGTTTGTTTCCATATACAAAAATTAATGCAAAATGGACCAAGGACCTAAATACAAGACCCAAAGCAGTAGATTACATATAGAAGAAAACATAGGGACTACATTTATGGACCTTGGTCTTAGAGAAGATTTTATGAATTTGACTCCAAGGCAAGGGAAGTAAAAAAAAAATAATTGAATGGTACTATATCAAACTATATAAAAAGTTCTGCACAGCAAAAGAAACTGCCATCAAAACAAAAAGGCAGTCAACTGAATTGGAGAAGATATTCTCAAACAACAGCTCTGAAAAGGGGTTAATATCCAACATATATAAATAACTCATACAAGTCAACCCCAAACAAACAAATAATCCAATTAAAAATGGTCAGAGAACCTGAAAAGACACCTCTCCCAAGAGGACATACAAATGACCAACACATATATGAAAAGATGCTTAATTCACTAGCTATTAGGGAAATGCAGATCAAAACTACAATGAGATACCACCTCCCACCTGTTAGAGTGACTGTTATCAACGAGACAGGTAATAACAGGTGTTGGAGAGGGTGTGGAGAAAAGGGAGCCCTCCTTCACTGATGGTGGGAATGAATGTAAACTGGTACAGCCACTCTGGAAAACAGTTAAGGAGGCTCCTCTAAAAACAGAGTTACCATGTGGCCCAGCAACTCCTCTTCTGAGTATGTACCTGAAAACTTTGAAAACATTTATTCACAAAGAGATACACACCCCTATGTTCACTGCAGCATTATTTAGGGTGGCCAAGACATGGAAACAACCTATGTGTCTTTTAATAGATTGAATAAAGATGTGGTACATATAGACAATGGAACACTACTCAGCCATAAGAAAAGATGAAATACTGCCATTTACAACAACATGGACCTTGAGAGTATCACGCTAAGCGAAATAAGTCAGACAGAAAAAGCAAAGAACCACATGATTTCATTCATATGTGGGATATAAAACTGAAAGCAACAAATGAACAAACAAACAAACAAAATTTGTTCAGAATTAGTTTATAAATCAGAATGTAACCTATATTAAAAGTCTGATGCTCTACCGACTGAGCTATCCGGGCTCTCAGAATGTAACCTATATTAGTTAATTTTCCACTTGCACTTAAAAATGTGTATTCTGATTTTGGGGAAGTAAAGATATGTACAGAACTCAGTTACATGCTCTTGGCTGAATGTATTATGTAGCTTTTTGATACCTTTGCTGAGTTTCTGTTTATTAGTTCTATCACAGAAAAAGGAGTTTGAAGTCTCCAACCATAACTGTGGATTTATTTATTTCTTCTTTTAGTTCTGATGGTTTTTGCTTCATATATTTTGCAGCTCTGTTTTTTGTTTCTCCGTAAACATTCAGTAGGGTAAAGATTACATCACCAAAGAGTATTCCTTTTTTATTTTTATGGCATATCTGTATATTATACTCATAATATGAAACTATAGTCTCTAAAATGTATGAAACAAGATAATTTTGAAATTGTTTCGCTCAGATTTTTAAAATAAGGTTAAAGATTATCAGAAAGAAAAATGTGTTCTCTATGTAAAATTGTTGACACCTCTTTAATTCTGCCTTTCTCACTTTTTATTTTTGCACAAATATTCACCCTGTAAATTTATTTGACAAATGTTTTATTGTTTAAATATTCTCTGCAGCTTAATTATAGACATCTCTTCATCTTAACGTTCCTCTGCTTTTTATAGATCTTTCAATGTTCCTTTCTAACAGATACTTAAAAAAAATAAAACCATCTGTGTATTGCTTACACAACTCTACACTCCTACTTAATTATATTGGCCTGCGTTGCCCTTTTCTATCTTTAGGCTTATTTAAGTTGTGCTTTACTGAAATCTTTAAGTTTCTTAAATATTTCAAATTTCTTTGCATAATGTTACAGAAATCTTTAGGAAATGCTTTCAGAAATTTGAATGAGAGCCCAATATCCCTTCAAAGTCACCTCTAAAATCACAGATCGCTGCTTTGTTTCTTTAAGCTCATACAGTTCTTGACATTAAGATGATACAAATTGCAATGTTTTCCTCACACCTGCTTCATTCTTCCCCAAAATCCTGGAATAGTTTCCATCTCACATAATTTAAGAGAGGAAGCTATGTTCTGTTTGTAAAATGTCCTATCATATCACTGATATCACAGCCAATATCTGAGTGATGAAAACTTCCACGATTTAACTTCTAACGCATTCCAGGCTTTTCTTATCAGCAAAAGTGTGTTTTCTGCTGTTTTTCCCTTACTGCCTTGTAGCTCAGAAATAATATAGATCGTACTGCTGTCATTATCTTCTAAACTCTTCTGTGTCAGCTAAAATATCTGTGTTACTATTACTCTGCAGATTCACTGTTTTCTTTTGCCACTTTCATCAACCTGCTTTCTCAGTTATTCCTCATTTCTTGTGGAGATATTTTCCTTTAGTTTGTATTTTCTGCTTCCTTATAGTACTGAATATTTGTATCTAGTGAAAATTGTGCAATACTGAGTTATGGGTCTTAAGAGGACTTAGTGGACTCATTTTTATCTTGCTTATTTAGTCATTTTAGTTTCTAACGTTACTGCATCCTCAATGGCATGTAAAGTTCTAGAGGATAGAGCTGTGATTTTTTTATGCAGGACATGCACATCAACTCTTTAATGCATCATATATGTGTAAAACAATAAATAAAACCATATATTGCCTCAGGCAAATCTTATAAGGAGGTAAAGGGTTTCTGAAAAATTCATAATAAATGTTATCACGTTCTTCTTCAAGCAACTTATACATTTTCACAAGAGAGTAACATAATTGTGACACTGGCATGTGTTGGAAAGATCAGTGAAATTCTGGTGTCTTTTTTTCAAAAAAAAAAAAAAAAAAAGAAAGCTGCTGGCTTAGTATTTAGATTCACTTTCATGAGTATTTGCTCATATTTTGAAAGTTTAACAAATATTTCCACTTTAAAGTTTCATATATTTTAACTTTAATATGAGTCTTGCCTACAAGGCAATTTTCCATAATGGTAAGAAATCTATCTGCCCACATTCTGCCAAACGCTCTGGAGTTTGCATGTATTTTCCTCTGAAATTATCCTATTTGCTTAAAAATCACCCAAAATATTGCACTTAAAGGCTGTGTAATCCCTGACTCATCTCTACAAGCTTGCTCTCGTATGAATCACATCACAACGGATTTATTTTGAAACTAAAAAACCAAAACTACACAATCACAACACATCTTTTGCACATTTACAAACAAACTAAGAAATTCTCAGTTCCCACCTCCGTATTTCAGACCCAGTTGATTCCTAAGAATGGAACTTAAAATACTTAAAAAATTCTGCAGGTCACGCTTGCTAGGCCCCTGTCAATTCTTGGGAGATGAAAGGAGCTCCTGTGAGGCTCCAGGGAGAACAGACAGTGGCTCTAAGACCAGGTCCCCTGCCTGTCCTGCCCAGTTGCCAGAGTCCATGTGTGTACACTGGCCAATAACACCAAGGCAGGGCGAAAGGAAGATTGTTCTGTGAAAAGGGGAGTGATTTATTAGTGACCCTCCAGGCCTGAAGGAGACAAAAAGTCCACAATTTGTTTCTGTCTCGAGCTTCAATTTTTTAATGGCTTCATGTCCTGTTAGCATCATGCTTCTATACCCACTAACTTGTCTCTTTGCTTCTAGAACTAACTCGCTTTTTTTTTTTTTTTTGGTCTATAATAAAACATCTACACTCACTGATCTTGAAAAGATCATTTTTGACAAAGAAATTTGCAGTAACAGGCTATTGAGATGTAGGGGAGGCGCTGAGCACTGTAAGCACTGAGGAAACAGGGGAGTTCCTTGGGCCGATACAAGCATGTGCTGCAGAAATGGAAATAGCAGGTGGAAATTGAACATGGCAAAATTTAGTCTGAATGTCAGGAAAAGTTGTCAACTCTGAGATTTAATTAGGTAGTGGAGTACTTTCCCAGAAGAAATGGCAGAAATTTATTGCTGGAGCTATTTAAAGTTGGCCTGGACAAAGCACTAGGGAATATACAGAATGGGCCAGTCCTGCACAGATGCTTGAGGATGGATGTAGGTGGCAATTGGCCTTTTGCATTTCTAATGTTCATGACCATTATTCTAGATTTTCCTTCACAGTGCTTGCTAAACGTGTTCTCTTTACCACTGCAGCCCTGAAAATCAGAACATTACACGATACCCACAGAGATATCCACGCCTCATTTTTTTAAAAAGCTGATCCAAGCTGAATATCCCCATTTAATTTGCTAATCACAGGGCTGTTCTTTCTCTCTCTCCTCCTTCCTTCCCCCCTTCCTTCCTTCCTTCCCCCCTCCCTCCCTCCCTCCCTCCCTTCCTTCCTTCCTTCCTTCCTTCCTTCCTTCCTTCCTTCCTTCCTTCCTTCCTTCCTCCCTCCCTTCCTCCCTCCCTCTCCCCTTCCCCCTCCCCTCCTCCCCTCCTCCCTTCCCCCCTCTTTTCCTCCCTTCCCCTCTCCTTCCCCCCTTCCCCCTTCCCCCTTTCCCCCCTTCCTTTCTTCCTTCTTTCCTTCCTCCCTTCCTTCCTTCCTTCCTTCCTTCCTTCCTTCCTTCCTTCCTTCCTTCCTTCCTTCCTTCCTCCCTCCCTCCCTCCCTCCCTCCCTCCCTCCCTCCCTCCCTCCCTTCCTTCCTTCCTTCCTTCCTTCCTTCCTCCCTCCCTCCCTCCCTCCCTCCCTCCCTCCCTCCCTCCCTTCCTTCCTTCCTTCCTTCCTTCCTTCCTTCCTTCCCTCCCTTCCTCCCTTCCTCTCTCTTTCCTTTTATGACTGGGCAGAAAAAAATTCTCCCAGGAGGCTCTGATTAGTATCTGATTAGTATCCTTTACTTTCCTATGTCTCATCTCTGTGAATGGACCAGAAACATTTATCAATTTTTGATCACTTTAACTTTTTTAAATTTCAGATGATCATTTTTTTCAATAGCTCATCTACTTTTCATTTTTCATCTAATAACAGTCCAAAAAGGCTTTTATTTTTAATTCAGCTATCTTGCAAAGCCCTCCTAATATGCCCATAATCGATACATTTAGGATTCTGGTTTAGAAACTTTTTTTTCTCACTCAGTGTCTGAGTAAGAGAAGGCAGAAGTAGAATCTGAATTTAGGAGAAATGTGGCCGGTAGTTATCTTTCCAATTGCCTTTGCAGCCAAACCAACAATTCTGGTTTGTGTGAGGTATGTGAGTACTTCTGCTTAGAGAAAAAATTTTATATATATTCACAATATTCATTGGTCATACTCCATAGGTCAGACTGGTATGTATTTTACCCAGTTCCAGAATTTCTTTCCTTACAGCAAAGGCGTTAGAAATATACCTTGTGTGCTCACTAGCACACACCGCTGTGTACCTTACAGGCATTCAGTGTCCTACTCCATCTTCCATTCTTTTCCTTGGACTTTTTCAGCCACTTTGAAAGTTAGGGGATTACCTATCTACCTGCCCCTTTACTCTCTTTCTGATAACAATAGCTAACTTAAAAATATTCGTCTACCCCAGACGATGTGTTAGGTTATCCTCATGAGTTAGGGTTTTTAATCTTCCCAACAATTACGTGAGGCAGGCACCCTGATTAACCTCGCTTTCAGGTAACTTGGTTAAGGCCACACAGCTATGAAACCGGTAGAGAGAGGCCCGAATGCGGAGAGTGTGGTAACAGTAAGCCCCTGAAAAAGCAGGGGGCCCTGGAATGACTGAAGCGCCTGGGGATGGGGAATGCCGGTGGCTGACCAATGTCCTGGGTGTTTTGAGAGCCTTAGGCCTAAGCGCAAATGGACTGTCCTCAGCATGGTGACATATGCCGCAGTGATATGTGCAAAGCATTGAAAGACAAGATCAAGTCTTTTAATATTTGATAGTCTAATTCTGCATCTCCCCCCACCCTGCCCCCAGATTTTATGTCCAGTGTCTGGAAGAGTTTCAGATGAACTGCAGGTTGGGAAGCCCATTGTTTACCAGATGCCAGGACCCAGTGGTTGATGATTTGGAGACTCTCTCATAGCTCATAGCTTTTAAATACTAACCAAGGTAACTGCTATCGTAGTCAAATATTTCAAATCCTTTCATAATTTCATAATTCTGCAAAACGTAATTAGGTCACCACTAAGCCATTTTTTTTTTCCCAACCAGAATAACCTCAATTCCCTTAAGCTATAATTATTACACATACCCTTGAAATATTTTGGGACAGTGGATATGTACTAAGTGAGGCATAAGTGTTGCTCCTGTGGAACAATATAAGTAGAAATGAACAGAGCTTGGCAGAATTTAATGAGTACTTTACAGCAAGGGAAAATCATCTTTACTATTCTGCTCCTTATTTCCATTGTTTCAATTATTTATGATATTTTAATATAGATAATTTTTTTTATTATTTTTCAAAATGCTGTTGCCTTGCTTAGATCATAATCAATCCCATCATTTAAATTCAAAATACTTGCTTTATAATCTGTATTACTAATATATGAAGGTTAAGAATATCTCAACATGGGAAAATGGACATGTCTCACACTCAAATTTATTATTATGCAGTGAATTTTCTAAGCTCTTTTTAATCATTAGAAAATACTAAAAGTAATATCAGTCTAAGGGAAACAACCTAATTAGCAATAATGATAGCAGCTGAGAGCATTACCTTAAAGGTGTTTTTGCGTCTGTCAATATCAACAGATACAATGGTACCAAATGATAAAGGTAGCTTTGAGGGCTTAAACACTTTTTGTACCAGAAGCAAAGATATATTACTAATTGGGTAGTTAGAGACAATAAGTCAGTAAGGAAAACTCTTATTAGAAATTTATGTACACGAAATAATTTTCTGCTTTTGGCTATGTGTTTGTTAGGCCAGGTAATGTTGAAGAGTTGTCATGAATCAAGAGTCAACTCGAAAGTAAAAGGTATTAAAATTCTCGATAAAATCTGACATTAGAATCATTGTGAATACTTATTTCCATGTATCGCTGTGTAAGAGAAGTTTTAAAAATTCACCCTCCCCACACAGAGAGTGGATTCAATTTTGTGAAATTTAAACACCGTCATCTAAAATGTGATACAGACAGATGCTGTGAGCAAAACATTGTGAGCTAAATTATTATTCATTCCATCATCACAAGGCCTGAGATCCCACTGGGATTTGAAATCCAGGTGGATCTACAGGGTTGAATGAAAGGCTGGGAATTGTAAAAATTGGAATATAGCTAGGAGTCTATTTAAATTAGTGTACAAGGAACTAAAATGGAGAAAGAGCGCTAATGGAACTATCAGCCCAAGGAAGTTAAAAAGGAACAGAGGCACTAGTCAATTATACTCATCCAAGGTCCAAACTGAGTTAAAATGCACACGAGCCAGGCAGGGAATAGGAAGAAATGCCTGTGAGGAAAAGCAACCCCGTAACGGCAAATGACTGGGGCAGGAGCTCTCGGCACACTCTCAGCGTGGTTAAGAGCAGAGTTGGAAAACTGATGTTGGAGAGAAATTTTCCAGAACTGCAGAATCTTGTCTTGGGATTCATTTTGTTAAGAAAAACAGTGGGTTTCCTTACAAAGGGTAAACGACAGGCTTCTTATAGGCTTCCCGGAAAGTCCAACTCCAAGGCTCAATTCTAGTAGCGACATTAATTCAGCTGTAAGAATTTTAAAAAACGCTAAAGCCATGGATGCTTTTTTCTTTCTTTTTAAAAAATATATCTTTATTGATTTCAGAGAGAGGAAAGGAGAGGGAGAGAGAGACAGAAACATCAATGATGAGTCATTGATCAAGCCCGCAACTGGGCCTGTGCACTGACCGGGAATCGAACCCCGATCTCCTGGATCCCAGGTCGACGCTCAACCGCTGATCCCCGCCCAGCCAGGCCTGGGTGCTTTTTCTTAGAGGGGAGTTTATTGTTATTGCTTTTATTTGATCTTCCAATAAGGTTAAAAGGCCCACGCCGATTGTGCCGGCTATAACTTTACTCTCTTCCAGAGATAACACAGTGATAATTGGCTACTTCTGCCCTCTGAGTATGTGCCGTCCCCTGAAGACATAATACTGGATGTGACAGAAAGTCTCAGGTCTAACAGAAGAATTTTGGCACACTGAACTAATATCTGTGAAGCTATTTTTCTACGGCTTCTATTATATACAGAGAAGAAAACACCCCATTAAGTGCCTTTATCTATTGGAATGAAGTAGCGCTTAATGAAAAAAAAAATGGTTCTGGAATTAAATAGCTCTTAGCTGTGTGATCTGGGGCAGGTTGCCTCAAATTTCTGAGTTTCTGTTTTCTCATCTTTAAAAATGGGGAGAAATCTTACCTACCTCGCAGAGTTATTAAGATTAAATGAGAATGCCTGTATAAATGCCTGGCCCATAAATGGCTCTTAATAAATATTTGTTAAATTTAAACCAAAGGATTGTACCTGAAACAAAAGCCAATTCACTTCAAGTTAGGGCCATTCTTGTTTTCTACACACAACAGATATTCTTTACTACATCACTGTGCATTTTCTAGTGATTCGCATACAAAGATTGAATAGTTTCCTTAAGAAATGTTACCAAAAATCTTAGCTCCTGGTGATGCAATTTAAACAACCTACTAGAAGGGAAAGCATTAATTTCCATAGGTGTGTCTCATGCTGAGTGACCGATACATGTCTGCAAAGAGAGCAAAAGACCAATAGCTGCCCTTTCACAGAACTAAGTTAAAGACACAGAAATGAGCTGTGGTGTGTAACTAAATTTTGCCAAAATACAAATGTGAGAATTCACCCCCTCCTGCTCAGGGTCGTAAGAAAAAATATGACACAAAACTTTTACTTGTCAAACTGTGCTCTTTCTTTTGGGGAGTGATTTGTTGTACAAATCCTTTCCAAGAAGATTCCTAGGAACATTCCAATGAGAGCAAGTTAATCTAAGAGATTCCACACACACGCACAAATTCCCACTAAATCTGAAATTGTACACAAACTGTAGCCATATCTGTAAATGGGGAGAGAGGGTAAAACAGGTCAGTTTTTCATAGCAGTTTGTGGCCAAAGAAATGTTCAGAAGCACTGGCTTCGCTGTTGAGGCCTCTCTTCCACCCTTTGCCACCCTGGATTCCTGTCTGCGGCTGCAGCAAAGAGGCTCGAGTACATGAGAACTGTCTGTGTGCTGCTATGATCACAAGATTATTGTGGGAGGTAGACTTGTTCTAATGATTAGTGAAGGGAAGCATGCAGAACACTCTTGTTTATTGTAACGAATTCGAGTCTCATTGGTGGTGAAAGCTTACCTACCTGCATCTCCTGAAACTCCAAACCAAAAGCAGTTCGCTCAGTTTCTCTTCGTAACTTTACTTCCTTGAGGAACCTTTTGTTTTTATAGCAAAATATCCAGCTGAGTCACCAACCAGGACAGACTGACTTCTCAAGAGATCCAATAAAATCTTCATGATGCTTAGCTCTTACAGTGTTTTGGGGTTTTTTTTGTTTTTGTTTTTGTTTGGAGAACAAAACTCAAGTGCATAATATGCCAACCTAAAAGAAGTAGTATTTGTGTTTTACACTTCTCTGGATATGTCTCAACAACAGAAAATCAAGCACCCAATCAGTTTTCTTTCAATAGTCATCTGTTAGGTACTTACTACATGGCTAGACGTTGTTAAGCACTTTACAGTAAGCAAATTAATACAGCCCTCCCCCAATTTTCCCATCCAGAAGAAATCCAATAGAAACACATTTCTACTCACTAAAATCAGGCAGGAACTAACAGTTCTCTAAGCATTTGGGTAAAAAAAAAAATGACAGGCACGTTGATAAATGCTTGGATGTGCACTCCCTGTACCAGAGACACCCAGATTCCTGAGGGCACGAGAACCACAAGAGAAATTGTTGGAAATGTATGGTTTTGAACCCACTCTCAGGGCTTCCGAGTCAGTAAGTTTGAGGTGGGACAATAATCTGTATATTTACAAGCATTCAAAGTGATTCTAAGGCACTTGCCTATGAATTCAACTTAGAAAAATAAGCTACCCCATCGATTCTGTCACTGTCAAAGGCTGTAAGATTCTCAGTGTCTTCTACTAGTAGTTCTCTTTCCTCACAGTGACAAATTTGAACTTTAACTTTCTTCTAGGAATGGAGGAGGGGTATAGAGAGTTAGAAAGAGCAGCAATCCCAACTGTATAAGCCAGATAAACAGCAAGTTCACAGCTTTCCTATCAATGCAAAGGACCCAAGATCAGAAGAGGCGACAGCACTGACTGCGGCAAGGTGTATCCTCAGACCACTAAGAATTCAATTAAGGAGACTGGCAAAAAAAGGGGAGGCCTCTGAGTGAAAGCTTCTGCAGCCTCGAGTCCAGGGGGAGTGCACACCCTCTTGAAGGCAAACCCTCTGCTCTTCCCCTGGAGCTGGAGCTAGATTAGGAGCCCCGAGAAAGCCCCTTGTAGTAAAGAAATGGGAAAAGGGCATAGTAGCAGCCACCGAAGGAGAGGCATAAAACTCCATGGGACCTTTCTCCCTGTCACTTTTAAGGAGCGAAAGCCTTCATCACGCAGTAGTGGTAAGGAGGGCAGCAGACACTGCTGCCTCTGGGCCCTGCCGAAAATCCATTACAACTAGAGGAAAGGAAATGGAAAATAACAGTTCTCACCCTGGCCAGTGTGGTTTCGATTCCCAGTCACTTAGCGAGGTTGCATGTTCGATCCCCTGTCAAGGTGCCCAACGGAGGCAACGGATCGATGTTTCTCTCTCACATCGATGTCTCTCTCTCTCTCCCTCTCCCTTCCTCTTTCTCTCTAAAATCAATAAAAATATGTGCTCAGGTGAGGATTTTAAAAAAGAGAGAAAAGAAAGAAAAGAAAAGAAAAGAAAAGAAAAGAAAAGAAAAGAAAAGAAAAGAAAAGAAAAGAAAAGAAAAGAAAAGAAAAGAAAAGAAAAGAAAAGAAAAGAAAAGAAAGAAAAGAAAAGAAAAGAAAAGAAAAGAAAAGAAAAGAAAAGAAAGAAAAGAAAAGAAAAGAAAAGAAAAGAAAAGAAAAGAAAAGAAAAGAAAAGAAAAGAAAAGAAAAGAAAAGAAAAGAAAAGAAAAGAAAAGAAAAGAAAAGACCAATTCTCTACCATTGGTGTGAATGTGAAATGCATACTAAGGAATGCATTATAGCCTTAGGAGGGGCGGGAATATTAAAAAAGTCACACCCCAAGACCCTGAGACTTGTTGCCAGCCTAGGACTGAAATTTAATCAGAACATTAGAGAACAGCCCCCAGCCCCCACTGTGAGATTAAGAAAGGCGAGGTTACACATACTTTGCAAAAGAGAGACCCTTTTGGAAGGGCAGCACAAAGGAAAGGCCTAAAGCTGAGGGTGGAGCATATCTAAATAAACTCATGAAGGCAAACAAGACCCTAAATGCAAGATATTACTAGAAGTTAAAGCCTCTGGTCCAGTGAGAATAACTGTAGCAGCAACAAAGCTCAAACCCAGCCCAACACTTCATTAGATTAACCCAAACCACTGGGCTAGAGGCTTAGCAAGAAGAAAGGCATGCACATTCCCAGAAATCAAATTCACTCACCTCAGTTTTGACTGCCCTACACAAGGTGTTTGACTTTCCATAAATACACAGCATAGGAAATGGCAAGAAAAAACAACACATTCCCATTAGACAAGAAAAAATGATACAACCTAAGAATGACACAAATATTGTAATGGATAAGGGGTCCAAAGTGACCATGATTAATATATGGGAGACTTTAATAGAAAATGTGGCAAACATGTGACCAGATGGGTAATTTCAGCAGAGATGGAAACTATGAAAAGAAAGAAAGGAAAGAAAATACTAGAAATGAAAAACACTGTAATGGAAATGGAGAATGTTTTCAATGGACTCATCTGCAGACTTGACAATGGCCAAGGAATTGATCAGTGAACTTGGATATAGGTCTATAGAAAGGAAAAGAAGGAAGGGAGTGAGAGAAATGAAACCAAGCACCCACAGGCTGAGGGATTCTATAAAAACATAGTAAATTGAAATCCCAGGAGAGAAGGGAATAAAATGGAGAAGAAATATTTGAAAAAACAACGACCAAGAAATTTTCAATGTTGATGAAAGACACCACACCTCATGGCCAAGAAGCTCAGAAAACACCAAGGGAAAAAGTGCCAAAAAAGAACAAAAGAAAAACACACACCTAAGTGTATCATACTCAAACTGCTAGAAACAAAATGACACATTGCCTTTGGAGCTTGCCAAGTGGCAGGCTTTGGGTAAAGCCTGCTTTTGAGCATTTGGGGCCCCTCCCCCAAATATTCTCACCCAATCCTCAAAACCTGTATATATGTTGCCTTACAAGGCAGACTCGACTTTGCAGATATGATTAAATTAAGGATTTTGAGGCGGGGAGATGATTTTAGATGATCTGGGTGGACCTTAAAGCCAATTGCAGGATCTTTCTAAGGGAAAGGGGGAGGCAGGAGGGCCAGAGTCAGATAAAGATTTGCAGATGCCGCACTGCTGGCTTTGAAGATGGGGGAAAGGGCCAGGAGCTAAGGGCTGCTGGCAGGCTCCTGACTCTGGAAAAGGAAATGGGAGGTATTCTCCCCTAGAGCTGCCAGAAGCCCTGCAGGCACCTTGCTTTTAGTCTTGTGTTTATCTTGTATTCTGCACTACGCAAACATTATTGGCTTGGAAAAAGCATCTCGGAATTAATTAGAATAATCTCACATAATCTCACATCCTAATAGAACTCCTGTCCATATTTTAATCTCTCTTCCAAGCCCCATTTAAGGCTCAGTTCCTTCAGGAGGCCTTCTTCAGTCTTCTCTAATATCTTATTGTGTAGTTGTTTCGGTAGGCAGAACCATGCCCTGCCCTTCCCGATCCTCAGAATCTGTTAATAGTTTAGGTTACATGGCAAGAGGCAATGAAGGTTGCACCTGGAAGCAAGGCTGCTGATTAGCTGATCATAAAATAGGGAGATTATTCTGAATTGTTTGAGTGGGTCCAAGGTCATCACTAGGGTCATTAAAGTGGAAGAGAAGGTCATCCAGGGGAATATGGGACCATGGAAGAAAAGCACGAGAGATGCAACATTTGTGGATATAAGGCGAAGGGGCCATGAGCCAGGGAATGTAGGCGGCCTTGGAAGTTGGGAAAGGCAAGAAAACAGATCGTCCCCTACAGTCTCCAGAAAGGGAAGGAACCTTACCTCCAGCTTGACTTTATCCTAGTGAGTCTTCTGTTGGACTTCTAACCCACAAAACTGTAAGATACTAAATTTGCGTTGTCTTAAGCCATTACGTTTGTGGTGATTTGTTATAGCAGCAATTTGAAACTAATGCATTTTCAGTAATCTTTTTCTAAGCTGATAGTTTCTCTTTTATAAGTTGTAACTTTTAAATTGGAATAATTTAGCAGCCTTTAAAGTAAGGAGTGCAACTAATGATTAAGCAATTTTTTCCAGCATGCCTAAAAGTGTAGTCTTTATCCTCACACTAAAGTTAGGGCTTGCCCGGCCAAGCGTGGCTCAGCGGTTGAGCGTCGACCTAGGATCCAGGCGATCGGGGTTCGATTCCCGGTCAGGGCACAGGCCCGGGTTGCGGGCTCGATCAATGACTCTCTCATCATTGATGTTTCTGTATGTCTGTCTCTCTCTCTCCTTTCCTCTCTCTGAAATCAAGAAAGATGTATTTTAAAAAATAAATAAATAAATAAAGTTAGGGCTTGTTTCATATTTACCCTACTTGATTTAAGTATAGTTTTAAGAAGTGATTCAAAATAATGGTCAGTATTATATGCACTAGCTTCTAGTTTTCACTATTAAACTAAACTTTTGTCTTGTTTATGGATGTATTACCAGAAAATAGGAAATACTCTCATTTCTCCACCGATTTAGTCATCATCAAGCTTGGCAAGCATTTGTTTTTTAATCCCAAGTTTTGAAGTGGGTTGAAATTGACAAGATAAAGTTTAATATCAAATCATATTTTTAAAAAATATTTACGCAACAAAAGTATCAATGATCAGGGACTGACATTTTAGTTTGCTGCATTTCTAACCAAAGGCAGCACCGTTATTGACTGTTTTCTTTCTCGGCAATAGAATTGCTGGACTTTTTCCTCTGAAGTTGAAAAAAAAAAGAAATTGCCTTCCCAGTGTGATACTAAAAAAATTGTAATTAGAATGAATTTCCTCGTGAGGCCATATATTTGGTTGTAACAATATTTCCGACAGAGACAAGTGGCTCACTACTTGACTGATTAGATATATAAAAGGCTAAGCCTGCTGGGTCTAGAGAAGGAAGCGACTGAAAGTATAGAAGGTGCTAGGGAATGTTGGAGCCATTTTAACTGTCAGTACCAAGGACAAAAATGTAAAATAGTTAATAAGAAATATAGGCCTTCCTATCTTTAATGCAATGATAACCTCATGATAGTTATAACAGAGCTGCTAGCCTCCACATTGTACCTGTAACCAAACCAAGGATATAAAGGTTGGTCATTCTGCTTCTTGCTTGTAACAAGTGGAATTTACAAACTTTATCCAAATGGCTTAGTAATTTCTTCCCTTTACCAAAAGGACAAGTCAATTTTTCTTGATCCAATAGTATAGTTTATTAATTTAATAATTCGTGGAAACACTACCTTATGCCTAGCAAATAACAACAGTTTATTTGTAAGAACAATATGTTTTAAGAGTAGTGATGAGTGAGATATAGAGCATCACATGGTTTGCAATGAATAGATATTTATTTATTTGTTTATTTACTTATTTATTTTAATTTATCTTTATTGTTGAAAGTATTCCAGATGTCCCCCTTTGTTCCCCACTGACCCCCTCCACCCCGCACCCACATGCCCCCCAGGCCTTCCCCACACTATTGCCTGTGTCCATGGGTTATGCACATATGCATATAAATTCTTTGGTTGGTCTCTCCCCGCCATCTCTCTACCCTCACTTTCTCTCTGAGATTTGTCAGTCTGAAGATATTTATTTATTAAATGTGATTTTATCATAAATTCACAATGACTCTCAAAATCTGTTGTTGGCATTAGAAAGGTTACCAGTGGTTCTTCATTCAAGGAGTTATTAACCCCCAGGAATGTCTGAAAATATGCAGGATATTTTCCATAATCACTGGGAATTAATTCTGGTATTTAATGCCTTGAACCCAGATATACTAAATGTTCTTCAATGCACAATTTCATTTTATAAGATGAAGAATTATGCCCACGCCATGACAATAGGTCTTCTTGAAAAACTTTGTCATCACCCCTTTTCCCATCACTCAAAACCTCTACTCAGATACTCTTTTCAAAGATAACAGAATTTATTATGCAAAGTTCTCTCCAGGACTATGGATGCATATGGGGGGAAAAAATAAAAGTACAACCAAGGTTAAAAGCCTAATTAAAGAATCAAGAGATACAAAATATCCCTGAAGAGGGCCTAAGGAGAAAAATCCCAAGAAGATAGGTTTCTCAGAGGAACAAAAATAGAGGCAAAAATGTAGGTGGCTACAAAAGTTTTAAAACCCGTGATACCTCTTGAGATGCAATGGGGCGATGTACTGGCTGCCCACACCAGGGGACGTGATGCTGAGGGGAAGGCGACAATGCATAACCTTCAATCCAGGCTTTAAGTCTCAAACGATTGTTTGATAGTTTGATATTTTGATCTATTGTTTGATTGTTGGATATTTTCAATAATATGCTGTATCATCTTTTTTATCCATATTAAAGTCTAATGTGGAGGTTATGTTTAAATGTGCCCATTACTCTACCTGTGGCTTTTCTCCAAATATTAGCAGCTGCCTTAAAACTTTACAATATCTAGAATAGAAACAAAAAAATCTGGAAATAATGCATTTCAAATACTTTCCTAAATGGAACCCCCTCCCCTTACACACACACACACACACACACACACAGAAACAGAGAGAGAGAGAGAAAGGAACAGTATCTTCATTTTTCTAACCCTAAGCCAAGGTCAAGAAATTCTCAGGACATACCCAGGTCTCTGGCCAGCAACTTGCAGAGGCCCAAATCCTTCGTGTTTCTGCTAGGGGACAGCAGGTTTGAAAGCAAGTTCACTAAAGCTGTTCTTTCAGGAACATGACAAATTCCTGCTTCTACTGCATAATTTTGTATCTGCAAAAGAAAAAAAAAAAGAAACCATTTTTTAAAAAGTCACATTTGTGTGATGTTATTATATAAGTTTCAAGTCATACTAACATAAGGAGCTCTTTTGTTGATGGATTTGCTAGTGGAATAAAAATTGTTTCAAGAAATACAAAGCCTTGAAATATTTTTAAGTAAGATAGTGTTCAATTTGTGGCCTTACCGGCTTAATTAACTAGAATCCAGAGTCTGGGACTAGCATGAAATATCTGAAGTGAGGTCTATGTATGAAGATAAACTGTATGGCCAACACTGAATTAACAAGATGTTCCAATCAACACGAAAGAATTAAAAAGCTGCTATTATAAATATGTTCCAGGTCATAAAAATAAGCCTATAATAAGTGAAAAGAGAAAGTATCAACAGAAAAAATAACTAAATAAAATTTCCAGGACTTAAATATTCAAACCTCAACAAACTGGTGATGACAGAAGAAAGTGTCAGTCAATTTTAAGGTAGAGAAATTTAAATTGTTCCATACAAGAAAATTAAGAGGAAAAGGAATTTTAGAAAAATATAATGAGTGTCTCGGGATATTGTGAGACAATATCAAGTGGTTAAACATACACATAATTGAAGACTTAGGATGAGAGAAGAGAGAAATTTGAAGATAAAATATTTGAAAATATGAATTTCCCCAATTAAGCGAAAGACATAAATGTCTAGATTCAAGAATCTTGGGGAACTCCAAGCAGAAAATATGCTAAGAAAATCACACCTGGGCATATCATAGTCAAACTGGTAAAAAAACAAAGCCAAACAGCAAACCTTGAAAGCTCCGCAAAAAAGAGAGGTTATATATTTAAAAGTCTAAAAAATAAAATATTACATATTGTGAAAAATTGATTTCAATACTTGGTGACCTTTCATCATAAACAATGGAGCCCAAAATGCAGTTAGACCAATACCTTAAAAAAATCTAGCAGTAAAAAAATTCAATCTAGAATTCCATATAAAACAAAAATTTACTTGAAGAATAAAGTCAAATTACATCTTGGGAGGGGGAACATTATTCTGTCTCCCATAAAAAATACATTCAGATAAATAAAATTAAAATAATATATTTCCACCAGACTTATTCTACAAGAAATGCTAAAGGAATTATTTTTTTTTTTTCTGGATGAAGGGAAATGACTCCAGATGGAAATTCAAAAACATTTAGGTAGAATGAAGAGCACCCAGAATGGAAAATATGTAGGTAAATGTGAAAGAATTGTTTTTTACTTTTAATTTCCTTAAAATTCATACGATTATTTAAAGCATAAATTTTTACAACATTGTATTGTGAGTTTTATAGCTTATTTAGATATAAGTCAGAAAGCAGGGCTTGCCAAACTATAGCCAATGGACTAAATCCAGCCTTAGACCTATTTTGGTGTAGCTTAAGCTAAGAACAGTTTCTACATTTATATTTTGTGTTGAAAAATAAACTATTTCATGACACATGACAATTGCATCAAGTTCAAATTTCACTGTCCATATGTAAAATTTTGTTGGAACACAGGTCACACTCATTTGTTCATGTGTTGTCTATGGCTTTTGATTACTACCTCACATTATGCAAAAATTAACCAAAAATGGATTATGGAACTAAACACAGGACCTACAAGGCCAAAGCATCCAGAAGTAAACAGTAGAATTATCTTTGTAACTGTGGTTGACAAAGACTGTTGAAATAAAACACAGGAGTAATCATCATAAAAGAAAACGGACTTCATCAAAATTTTAAAACTCCCATGTTTCAATAGGAAATATTAAAAATAAAAAAATTCAAGGCAAGCCAGGGCCTAGGACATTTGCATTCCATATATCTGGCACAGAATTTGTATACAGAATATATAATGATCTCTTACAACCCAATAATAAGACATATTAGTTTCCTATTATTGCTGTAATAAATAACTACTAGTTTGGTGGCATAAAACAATATATATTTATTATCTTACAGCTCGGGAGGTCAGAAGTTATAAAATCAAGATGTCAGCAGGGCTCCATTCCTTCTGCAGGCTCCAGGGGAGAATCTGTTTCTGTGCCTTTTCCAGCTTGTTGAAGCCACCTGCTCTCCTTGCTCCTTTCTCCACCTTTAAGCCAACAACAGCACAGAATCTCTCTCTCTCTCTCTCTCTCTCTCTGTCTCTGTCTCCCCCCCCCCGTTTCTCTGTGGCCACATCTCCTTCCCTGAGTCTGGCCCGCCTGCCTTCCTATTATAAGTCCCCTTATGATTAGATTTGTCTCACTGGGATCATCTAGAATAATCTTCCCATCTCAAGGTCTTTAATTTGAAAACATATGCAAAGTTCCTTTTACTACATAAGGTATACACATGTTTTGGAAATTAAGATGCAGACTTCTTGCGAGGGGTACATTATTCTGTTCCCCATAAAAGACAGCCAGCCCAATATTTTAAAGGGCAATTATTTGAGCAGACACCTCCGAAATGAAAATGTAGAAATGAATGGCCAATAAGCACATGAAAAGATGGCAAATATATGCATTCGTTAGGAAAATTCAGAACAAAGCCACAACGAGATACCACTACTCACATAGTCGAAGGGATAAAAGTTTAGACTCTGACAATACAAAATTGTGAGGGTGTGTATCAGATGGGCCCCTCATACATTTACCAAAATGCAAAACCATTTAATTGTTTTAGTGTTTATATGAGTGTGTATATTTATGAGTGTATATATATTTTACCAAATGCGAAATGGTTGAGCCATTTTGGAAAACGTTTTCCAAATTCTTACTGTACGATTCAGTAACTCTATTCTTGGCACTTACATAAAAAATGAAAATCTATACCCACACACAAAAACAGCGTCCACATTATTGTTCATTTCATAGCAGCTTTCTTTATAACAGACCAAACTGGAAGTGATCAATTGCAGTGTGTTCATACACTCTGATATTATTTAGCAACAAAAGAAATAATAACTGTAATATTGAATAGCTTTGAGTCTCAAAAACATTATACTGAGCAAAAATATTAGATAAAAAGATTGTATTTTTTCAATATGAAGCTCTAGAAGGATCAAAATTAATCTACAATGATGGAAATCATATCACTTGTTGCCTGTATAGAGGTGGGGACAGTTCTTTACCAAAGGCTATAATTGTTTTAGTGTTTATATGAGTGTATATATTTATCAATGGCACAATTAAAAGAGATGAATTCTTTTCTATTCTAGTTATACTTGAAAAAACATTATAGAGAAGCAACAAAGGACAAGAAATGAATATAATTGAAGGTAAAGAACAATTTATTAATTTGGGTTTAACTAGAATTTAATCAGTGGATATGCAATATTGAGCATTTTATAACTCGTAACGTATGATTCGTGTATCGAGTACACACTGTGTTCCACGCATGTTCTAGTGCTGGACATACAGGTGGGGAAAACGCAGCCTTAGCTCTCATGTGTCTGTGGGAAACAATAGATTATAAACATCTTAATATAACAATTTCAGAGGGTGATAAGCACTGTGAAGAAAATGAAATAAGGTTATAAAATAACGAGGCACAATATTTAATGGTTAACCCTACCAGCTCTGGAGCCATACGGCCTATGTTCAAATCCTGCCCTACATTCCAACTGTGCTGCTTAGACCACTGAACCTTACTCTGCCTCAGTTTCTACATTTGTAAAATTAGGACAATAATAGTAGCTTATAAAATGGTTATGAATATTAAATAAGCAATATTTTTAAATGATTTGGAATAGTGCTTAGAATATAGTATGCATGAATTTAAAAGTAGCTATTATTATTATTATTTCTTTTTTTTAAAAAATATATCTTTATTGATTTCAGAGAGAGGAAGGGAGAGGGAGAGAGAGAGAGAGAAACATCAATAATGAGAGTCATTGATCGGCTGCCTCCCGCGCGCCCCCTGCTGGGGATCGAGCCGAAACCCAGGCCTGTGCCCTGACCGGGAATCAACCCCAGTCGCCTGGATCCTAGGTCAGTGCTCAACCATTGAGCCACACCGGCCGGGCTACATTGTTATTTCTGAGGTGTGATTATGTAAACTGGAGCTATCCAGGTCGGAGATAAACAAAAACTGAATGAAGGAGGGAAGTTATATTTCTATAAAAGAGGACAGTGGCCTGCTTTATTTGGCTACAGTCTTTATCTCTTCCACTGAATCACTTCCTTGGTTTATGCTCATTTTTAAGCTTTCCTTTTTCAGCATTCCTTTTATGACTGAATCTCACTGTGAATTTGAATTGTAGTGCGCTATATTTGATAGTGCTGGTACAAAAATAAATTGAGCCTGGCCGGTGTGGCTCAGTGGTTGAGTGTTGGCCCATGAACCAGGAGGTCATGGTTCGATTCCCCAGCAGGGGGCTCACTGGAGGCAGCCGATCAACGACTCTCATCATTGATGTTTCTCTCTCTCTCCCTTCCTGTCTCTAAAATCAATAAAAACATATAAAAAATGAATTGAAATTGTTTTGTTTTCCATTTAAGGCTAAATTTAGATAAACAGGTGTATTTTTCTTGATGTTCCAAAGATGAGTTAAGCATAAAAACTACATTAGTGTTACATTCGTAATTAGTACTTGATTTTTAAAGCAAGTGTGACATGTTAAGATGATGTTCTTTTATTTGAACCTTTTTAAAAAATCATTCCTAAATTTAGTTTTGAGAAAATTTGTGTGCATTCAAATATCATAAGCTGAGTATGCTTTTAAAGGAACAAAAGAGCATAACCCTTATGATAACCATTTCATTTTATAGTCTACCAAATCAACTGTTTCAAACCAGTCTCTTGTGAATGTATATAAACAAAATTTTATATTTCAGTAGATAATTTTTCATTGATTTGCCTGGAGTAAAACTAAATGCTCAGCTAAAAACATGATGGAAAATTCATTTAAGCTATAAAAACCTAACAAGTTTACATTCATTTGGAAGAATGACCTTAAGAAATTATTGGAATTGTTGAAAATGTAATGCTTTGTTTAGTTTGATAATATATCGATGCTGTTTTTTTGTTGTTCTCCCCTTTTTAAACACTGAGATAACAATAGGAAAGGAATTTGCTAAATATCATTATAAACAAAAAGTAGACGTTTCGGTTTTTATAATCTTCTATTTCAGTGCATTCTATGTTTTTTTAATGGTCTTTCCAAATAATCATACACTTTGCTAGTGAGCATAAAATAATGGAGCTTCATTTGCAGATTCTTTAAGTCAAGGCCTCATTAAGCAGATGAACTTTGCTTTGTTCTCCGCATGACGAGGAAGGCATTTCATTCCCGAGTAGGCAGGCCCCTCCTCGTCCAGCTAACACTAGCAGCTAAAAATGGAATATTAGCACTGCCCGAAGAAACAAGCCTATGTGGATAGGAAAATGCCAATCTCTAAAATAACCAGCTCCCCCAGCAAAAGAGCTTTTGTAGATTAAAATCAATACTTTGAACTACGGCCAGAAACGAATAGCTAATCGATGCCAAGAACCAGGACTAAAAGTCAAAGTGTCCCATAGAGCTAATACCCCTAAAACACTTTGCACCAACATTGAGTTTGGTTTTGCAACTTAGCCATACATAAAACAAGTTTATATCAAACAGTCCCAAATCCCAATTTCAGATCTTTAGTCTAAATATTAGAGTATTTTCTTATCATTGGTCTCTTTGTAAATCATGGCAAGAATAGTTATTATTACTCACTGGTTCCATCCTGGAGCTCGACATAGTGCATTGGTAACACAATGGGAGCTTAATCAATTCTTGTTGATGATTTACCCTCTGGCAATATTTTATTTATTGGCTTTTTTCTTTTTTTGGTAAGGTATGGGTCATTCTGCTATGGCTAAGAGGATGTAAAAAGACATTACTCAAGCAACCACTAGAATCAGAAAAGTTAGTGCTTGTTTCTGTGTTTACAGAGCTGTGAATTTATGTCCCAATTAATTTAATTTTATGATTATGGCTCAGGAGAAGCTGTATTTGATAACCGTCATGGACAGAACAGAAAGCACCACTGGAATCTGTTACATAAGTGTATAATTATGTAAACTAAATTCACAGCTCAAAAAATGTTAACCATGGCTCACCTGTGTGTGTATGTGTGTGTGTATATGTACATATATATCTCACAGCGTCAAGCAATAACCAAAGAGAGACATATGATTCATAATAGTGAAAAAAGTTTCCCTCATAAAAAGTGTCTTTTATTTCCTAGGTAAGCTTATAATTTAAACATAATTTTCATTGTGTAATTCCTCCCACAACGGTTTACCTGTTCGATAGCACTTTGCAACAGTAAACTCTTATCCACAGTTGCATTCTCCTTTCTTGACATTATCTCTTAATTCTATTAATTGAACATTCAACACATAAAACCCTTTCTCAGTGTTTTTCTTGTTTAAATTAAATTAACATGAAAGTGACAGTGGTTTGTTTGTTTTTTCCAAGAAAAAAGAGAAATGCTGAGGCGAAGCACCGAAAAGCGTAACCCAGTGCTAAGTAATTAAAGTTACAGCTCACGGTTTGGACCAATCAGCTGTAAATATTTGTGTGTTGCAGAAATCAATTAGTAGGTCTTTGGTGGGTTAATCATTTTATATTTAATTATCATATCAATAACACCAACATAACCTTTTAGCAAAATTTAGTTATTATGCCAACTAATTAAAACCAAATTTAAAAGGTAGCTTGATAAATATTCTATTTATGAAATGCAAATTCCAAGAGGAAAAAGTAGACAAAAATGGTTCTTGATAGTCCCTCTTTAAAATTGTGTTCTCTTACTCAACTAAGCATGTCATGTGACTGCCTTTGCAAGTAAATAATCCAGAAAGAGAAGTAGATTGCATCTGTTTCTCTATTTATAGGCCACAAAATAAAATATACATGTATGTGCAGGTTAACAACTATGAATAAATGATTAAACATTATACCTTGAGCTTTTCTATTTCAACTAACTAAAATTTATTCATTTAATAAACACTTATGACTCTGAGGAATGCTGGAGACACAAAGCTGAGTAAGGTCTGTATTTCAGAAAGCCTACAATATAGTGGGAGGAGACAACATAGAAGTAAATACATGCTATGTGATAAGTACTACAAGAAAGACATGACTAATTGCTGTGGGAATTGTATTTTTTGACAAGTTTATATATCAAATGGTTTAGTTAAAACTGCTTTCTGAGTTTATAAAACGCAATCATAGAACATACTGAATGACACATGTACCAATGGCAATTTCCTGGAGTTTTTTATGTTTGAGAGTTTTTATCACAAATTGTTGTTGAATTTGGTCAAATGCTTTTCTGCATCTATTGAGATGATTATATAAATTTATCCTTAATTTTGTTAATGTAGGGTATGGCATTGATTGATTTACAGATCAATCTTGAACCATCAGATGTTGAACCATCTTTGCATCCCTAGGATAATTCCACCTGATCATGAGGTATGATCCTTTTTAATGTATTGTTGAATCAGTTTGCTAATATTTTTTGAGGATTTTTGCATCCATGTTCATCAGGGGTACTGGCCTGTAATTTTCTTTTCTTGTAGTGCCTTTGTCTGATTTTGGTATTAGAGTAATGCTGGCCTCCCTCGTAAAATGAGTTTGGAAATGTTCTCTACTCTTCTATTTTTTGGAAGAGTTTGCAAAGGGTTGGTAGTAATTCTTCTTTAACTGTTTGATAGAATTCACCAGTGAAGCTCTCTGGTCCTGGGCTTCAACCTCCTTACTAGTAATTGGTCTATTTAGATTTTCTATTCTTCAGGAGCCAGTCTTGGTAAGTAATAAGAGACTTCAATGCCTCACTTTCAGCAGTGGAAAAATGAATAAATCACCCAGACAAAATCAATATGAAAGCATTGAACTTAAACTACACATTAAATCAAGTGAACTTAACAGATAGGTACAGAACATTCTATCCAAATGCAGCAGAATGTACATTCTTCTCAAGCACACACATGGCATTTTTTTTTAAGATAGATCATATGTTAGGCCACAAAACAAGTCAATAAATTGAAGATTAAAATCATATCAAGCATCTTTTCCAACCACAATGGTATGAAAGCAGAAATCAATTACAGGAAAAAATATGGAAAATTCACAAATATGTGGAGATTAAACAACATGCTACCAAACAACCAATAGGTTAAAGAGGAAACAAAAAAGAGAAATAAAAATTATATTAAGACAAATGAAAATAAAAATACAAGATGAAGCCAAAAATAGTGCTAAGATTAATGCCTACACTAAAATACCAAAACAAAAAAATAAACTCAAATAAACAACCTAACTTTATAGTTCAAGGAACTAGAAGAAAAAAACCCACCAAAACCAAACAAACAAACAAACAAAAAGCAAAGACCACAGTTAGCAGACAGGAAATAACATAGATCAGAGCATAAATAAATGAAACAGTGATTAAAAAGGCTGTTTGTCAATAAATTCGAAACGGGTAAAATAGAGAAAACCCAAGGAACACTACTCGATTACCAAAGCTAAGTAAATAAAAATTACAAACCCGAATGACCAAATGGTGTCACACACAACTTCTGACAAAAACTCAGTGAGCAGATCATTTTACATTTAAATACAATTTTTAGAAAAAAATACAAATTGGAATACTCTCCAGGTTCCTTTATGAAGAGCGAATAACCATGACAACAGAACCAATACAGAGCAATGCAACACGGAAAATGTTCAGGCTAAACACGCTAATGAACATAGACAGATCATCTTGAGCAAAATATTAGCAAACTGAATCCAACAGTGTATTAAAAATAATGCCCAAATTAAGTCTTCTGAATGAATACAAGAATAGTGCAACATCTAGCTAATAAGCCTGTATAATACACTCACATTTGCCAAGAGAGTAGATCTTAATTGCTCTCACAAAAGAGAAATAGTGGTAACCGTATGAGCTGATAATATTACTTTGGTTGTGGTAATCATTTCACAGTTTATACATGTTCCAAAACATCACATTGTATGCCACTGACAACTGTAATTTTTAATTGTCAGTTATGCATCAATAAAGTTGAGAAAAATTCTTGGTATGCAATTTGAAAGCAATGTGACGTGAATTATTTGGATAACCCATTCAGATCTTTCTGCAGTTAGTTCTGATTTCTAGTAACTGTAGTCTGGCGCTGGCTTCAGTCATTCTTTTGTCTGTGTACATCTTCTTCCAGTTTTTATAATTTAATTGTAAACATACACTATACACATATAATATCGTGCCCTGTTTTGTAAATTTATGTATGAATACTTTCATATTCGTACATAGTCTGATACTGTGGCTAATATTCGATTCAATGTGTTTGCTGTGCCTTTGACCATGTCCATATTATGAGCATTAGGTACATTTCACTTTTTCAAAAGGAATATTTGAAGTTATAGGTAGTGTTATAAATATAATAAATAACAATTTTTCAAAAATAAAAACTCATGAACATCTTTTAAGATGCAGGGAAGTCATTGAATAAAATAAATAATCATTTCTGATAAAAGAAAAAATCTTAACAACTTATCCATAGAAGAGGATTTTTTAAAAATATGACAGAGGGCTTCTTCCAAAAACTTAGGGCTAACAGGATAATTGTGAAATTTTAATAGCATTTCCCTTGAAATCAAGAACAAGGCTCACCATATTTTTTAGATATTGTTTTGATGGTTCAGGCTACTGCAGTAAAAAAAAAAAAAAAAAAAAATTAAGAAAATATAACCTGTAAAAAATAAAGAAAATTTTAAAAAGGCTAATGGTGCTATTCTCTACATAAAGCCTCCAAGAATCCACAGATAAATTAGTGGAATTAATAAGAGAATTTAACAAAGTTGCCCTATATATGATCACATGCAAAAGTTCATTGACTTCTGTATGTTAACAGATATGAAAATGCATTATTTAAAAAGGTAAAATTCAGCATTCTTCTTTGTACCTCGAAACAGCTTGAAGCAGATCAGTTAGAAAAATTAGATGATACACAGATTTCTCTGAGAGCCATTAAAGCATTGAGGACTACAGGGGCCTAAGCTTCTGAAGAAGAGAAAAATGTGGAGAGGTGAGCTGAATTCAGGGGCATTTCTATCGCTGTCATTTGCCGATTCCAAATAGAGGTGGTGGCTGAAAATCTGGGCTTATCTTGGAAAAGAGCCACTACTGGAAAATTGAAAAATATACCTACAATATGGTCCAGCCATTCCAACCCTGGGTAATTATCCCAGAGAAATAGAAATGTATGTTCACACAAAAACCTATACATGAATGTTCATCACAGCCATATCTGTAATAGCCTCAAGCTGGAAACAACCCAAATTTCCTTTCGCAGGTGAATAGTTAAACTGCGGTATGTCCATACAATAGAATACTACTCGGCAATTAAAAACCAAACAAACTATTGATACACACAGCAACTTGGATGGATATCAAGGGCATTATGCTGAATGAAAGAAGCCAGATATAAAAGAGAATATACTGTATGTTTTTATTTATATAAAGGATCCTTGAAAATGCAAACTAATCATTATTGACAAAAAAAGAAATCAGTTGTTTCTTGTGTTTGGGGGTAGTAGAGAGGGAAAGGCTGGGATTACCAAAAGGGAATAAGGAAACTTTTGGAGCCATGAGTATGTTCAGTCTTGGTTGTGATGCTCATTGCACGGGAGGTACACATGTGAAAACTTATCAAAATGCACACTTTAAGTATGTGCAGTTGATTGTATGTCAGTTACAACTCAATAAAGCTGTTAAAAATAACATTAAGGCCCGGCCGGGCGTGGCTCAGAGGTTGAGTGTCGAGCTAGGATCCAGGCGATTGGGGTTCGATTCCAGGTCAGGGCACAGGCCCGGGTTGCGGGCTCGATCACTGACTCTCTCATCATTGATGTTTCTCTCTCTCTCCCTCTCCTGTCCTCTCTCTGAAATCAATGAAGGTATATTAAAAATAAATAAATAAATAAAATAACATTAAGGAGAAAAATCCAAGGTGTACATATATGCTTTTTTAAACATTTTATGGGTTTTACTTCAAAAGTAAATGCTAAGAGAAATAAGCCAGTCAGAGAAAGACAAGTATCACATGATCTCATTCATATGTGGAATCTAAGGAACAAAATAAACTGATGAACGAAACAGATCCAAAGACATTGACACATGAAAGAGACTTATGTATTTCAGAGGGAAGGGGGAGGACCGGAGGAGATTAACCAAAGAACTTAATTTGCATATATGCAAAACCCATGGACACAGACAATAGTGCGGGGGAGGGGTGGAGAGGGGCCCGGAGTGGGTTGGAGGGAGTCAATGGGGGAAAAGAGGGGTCGTCTGTAATACTTTCAACAATAAAGGAAAAAATAAAAGTAATTTAGAATAATCTCTGAAAACAGCATATTTATCTCATTTGAAAGCCAACTATTACCCAGATTTTAAGCATGATGACAGAGTCTCTCAATAACCTTTAATATGCTATAAAATGGTGTATATTTAGCTAGTTATTCCAATTAAGTTAAACTCTTGCTTTTGTGCCATGATCTGAATGCTATTTTATTTGAAACACAAGCTAGTTAACATTGAAAATTCAGCATACATTGCTATAAATCAACATTTTGTGTAGCGACTGCCCAGTTATCCATCCTTATAAGTGACTGCGTGGCTCTTTTTCCCTCGTATAATATGTTTGTCTGGCATTTCCCTTTGGAAGTGAACTTGCTTTTAATTCATGTAAAATTCAGTGGGTAGTGAGCCTGGTTGAAGTTCAAAACTCTATAGTCTGCCCACTCCTTGATAAAAGTTCATTTACTCTGAATTTACAAAGTTTATTTTACTTATTTTATAATGATTTGATATTCTGCCTAGAAAATGTTAGAACTACCTTCCTAATGCAATGATTCTCAACTATCTTACCTACTACAAGCTACATCCTGGGTGATGTTTACATAACCTGTACATTTATAAAGGTTGAGACCCAGGCATAACTCTGTCATTCAGGGAAACTTATCAGTATACAAGTGAAGGAAAATATTGTTTTTATAAAGACAACCTTGAGTTTCTCTGTGCTGTGTCAAAAATACTTATGCAAAAATGTTGCTACATTTATTATTAGCACCAAATTACTTTGAAAACCCTCACAACTACTTTTATACACCAACAGTTCATTCTGAAACACTACTGCATGCCAATACTAAGGTTGGGAAATCTTATCCTAATGTTAACCTCATTCTTAAAGAACAAAACTTTAGTTTACAGCCAGAAAAAATTATTTCTGAGATGTCATTTTTAAATATATTGCCTCTAATTCTCTTCACCTTTCCTTCCTTTGCCTTCCTTTACTTTATCTAGCTTTCCTATTGTTATGAGTAAGAGCATTTGTGTACCTCAAGCTATCCTATTATTGCCTGAAGAAACCTCATAATGATTAATTTTTATATAGTTTTAAAGTGGTCCTCAGTATATTTTCTTAAAATGAAACCTTATTCTTTGTAAAATAATTAATACCAAAAAAAAAACCCCATTTTATTCATATATGACAGTAATATTTATTCGCCATGGATTTCAAGTATTTTGTAAGAACAAACATTTTATAATTTGGGGGCATTTTTCACTTTTAATTGTTTCATTCATATCAAAACAAAATTCCAATTATAACTTTTAGAGGGAACATTGACAATTTTCTCCATTTGTTTTCATCAGTTACACACATATATTAAGTGTCACCAGACGAATACATGGTGACACAAGCTCTTCTTAGATATGGACCATTAAACATACTGAAGTAATGAACCTAATTGCATAAATTTCTTAGAATTTCATGTATTATGGATTTATGTTGGTGACAGTTTTGAAACAAATTTGTTCCACAGGAAGAGATTCTGGTAATGCCAATGAGTCTTCCTTCCCAAGCCCCTATTACCTTTCATTCTACCTTCAATTTTGATGAAAAAACTAGAAAATGAGAAGACGACTATGAAATATTTTGCATTTGAGGAGCATGCCAGTGAACAGTCAAAAGGCAGAATGTTTTAAGATGAGCTGAAGTTAAGTCAATCTTGTTAGCAAAAATAACAAGTGAGTAAACGAGTAAGTGACCAAGCTGAGGGAATCAGGCAATAAAGGCTCATCTTCCATCCTCAGCATATTGACTCTCTTGTAAAGACTCAGCTATCTTAAGCAAATGTCAATTAAGACTCACCTATGCCCTTTTGGCTTTGCCTTAGTATCTCTTTCTACCTGAATGCTGGAGAAGTTGGTGGGAAGCAAATCTATTGGACAATCATCCTGAAAATCATGTAAACGTTCTCTTTTAAAAGTTGTTTTTTCTCTCCTACGCTCATTTTCTCCACCGAGTGTCTAAAATGTTGTATTTTCAGCGAAAAATTCTGATCATATCATTAAAAGATTAATTCATTCTGCCATCCTTTATATAAGTATATATCATGTATGTATTATGTTTAAATGTATATATTGTTCATGTCAATATATATCATTTATCTATATATAAACTTACATATTTATTCTATTCCTGTTAAAACTCCTTATAGAAATTTAAATCAAATCTTCCCCTAGCAGTTACTTTTTATAATAGAACTATCAAAGCAAAATAAACAGTGTCATTGGTGAAAGGAATGTCAAGCTGCTTTAGAATCGACTAAACAGCAACTGATGTCCTCAAGGATTCTGGTGTATTATGACCCTGCCCTGCCAATCTGTTTAGCTACTGACGCTTCACCATATGGGGTCAGAGCAGTGATTTCTCACATAATGCCAAATGACCTAGAAAAGCCTTTAGCATTTGCTTTGTGAACACTTGCTAAAAAATTAGGCACAGATGGGGAGGTTTTACCTTATATGCTTGGATTCGTTGCTATTAAATTACTGAATGTCACTTCTATGCATACCCTGGTCATCATGGGAAAATCTATAGTACTGAGGCCCTAACTTTTCTGCTGGGGGTCTTTTGCAGTGTGAATAACCCCACCTTGGCTTAAACTGGGTCGTTTGTAGTGGTACGCATGTTTCTATAAATCTGATGACTTCAGAAAAAGAAAACCTCGAGAGAATTATCAACCAAAAATGTCCTGAGAATAACACCTTTCCCTAAGAGGCAAAGAGTTCTTGGCTGTAAATATGGTGGTAGAAAACGAGGTAAAGAATTTGATAGGTCTTAATAATCACCTTTCTACATGTCTGCTCATATAGAATAGTTATTTCACAATGTCATGTGGAAAAGCATCTTGAATGAAAGCAAATGGTGCAGAGAATGCCAAGGGGCATATGCAAGACGCCAGGATAAAGCCGTTTCAGAGTGTTTACAGGGTTGTCAGTGAGAGCGAAGTCAGTAGAGACAGTGGATAATATTTGACTTTGCAGGTGATTAAGGGCAAATGCTGAGCGCAATGTACAGAAGCACGGATACCTGGTTTCAAGGAAGGAGAACAGACGTTGCTCTGCCTAATACTCCATATTATGCTGGAAATGAGCATATTAGGATATAGTTCACCAAGGAGATTGCTGCTGACATTAAAGAGGTTTTTCTCAGGATCCGAAAAGCCAAGAAAATGTGAATGGTAATTAAGAGACATGAGCTTTAGTTTGGTTTAATTAAAATAAATGGTAGAGGAGAGATGAGTGACTGAATGCAGGGGGCGGGGTGCAGCTAATTGAGAGATTCACAAAGCGTGTCATCTGGCTTTGACTGAGAAGCCATAGGCATTTCTTTCATCCAGTGCTCCATGTCTCCCCTGTTAATTTTCTTTCATTTTTACATTGGTTTGCTGATGAGTGTGTCTTGTTGTTCCTTTCATCATCTGTTTCTTAATCATGCCCAACCACCTCACCTTGGGCGCTCTTCAGAAACAGCCCACTCTACAACAAATGCTCACAATAAATTTATCACCTTAAAAAATATACTTTCCACTTAAAGGCATCCGATGTTCTCCATTTTCAAGAATCCCGAAACCTGCTCAGAATATGAGAGTTTGAAAAGAGAGAGATTATCCTGAACTATTATACCCAGTTCAGAAATTCTGCCAAATCCCTAGTGATGAGTAAACTACCATTTGATTTTCAAATAGCTCGGTGATGTCTTGTTCTACATGATTTTGCATCTAGTGAGCCTGCAAAATACACGCGTTCCAGTTAAATACACACTAAATCTCCTCTTTCCGCTGTCTGATGGGTGATTGGATAATTTGTTTTTGGCCTTAGGTTAAGGTCTTGCTCTCTTTCACTGACCAAAATATTATCTGTTGAATTCTGATTATGCATTGAATTTCCCCAAAGTTTTTCAACTAAGATTACAACTTTTAATTGGATCATTTTGGTATAAACAAAATAACATTAACTTAAAACTACCTGTGATAGCCATGATTGATATAAAGACTGCAGGAGCCTAATAAATAGTGTCCTATTCCTTTTGAAAATGACTTAAACCTTCAGAATGTACACAACTCTCAATATTACCGAACCCCAGAACCATTGTATGTGGCCTTTTCTGAAGTTAAAGAAATTAACCCTTTTTCTAAGCTTGCCTGAAAGTCTGTGCTTGGCTTAGAAAGTTGTTTCTGCTTGATGCTTTCTTAAATGAAAGAAAGCGCTTCCTGCGAACAAGCTAAAACTTCTTTAAGCTTAAAAAAGCTGTTTAAGGAGCAAACCACCTTCTGGAGACACGGGCTGGAAAAGGAAATCTCGAAGGCATTATGAGGATGAGAAGCCTGCCCGAGTGGAAACTGTTCCATGGGAAAGGGATGGTTTGCAGAAGCATAGACCAGAAGGAAAAAACTGAACCCATCCAGTTTAGATGGGATAATATCCATCATAAAAGGAGGTTGGTGAAGGTAAGTAGAAAAACACACACAGAGGAACCAGACTGTACTCTGCACGGATGGATAGCATCTCGCATATTCCTTTAGGATAGCTCACCAAGGGCTAAAGTTCTGTATTTCTAGGACTCACCTCAATGTAAATATTTCAGCATGTCGCATAGCTTACAATTACAAATTTATGTGCTGAGGAGATAACTGTGTGCCTGTTGGCCTGCACAAGAACAAATTGGGTGCGGAATGAACCATTTGTGTGCCGACTCTTTCACTTCTGAATTTATGTTACAGGATTTTTACAAATGCAGGTTTTCAACACATTAGCCAAGGTTCAACTCCCCAGCCCCCCACTGCTCGTAGCTGCAGGAAGGGTTTTCACTCTGCAGGTACAGGAGCCGCATCTCACTGTCATAAACGACACGGAGTCATCTTAATCACACCCTCCCTCTGGCCTATTAAGTAAAGTGGTTGTTATATAACAAATCTTCTTGAGGACGCACAAGAGGAAGACAAGGTGGGTGAAGACAGAGCTATGACATCAGACTCCTAGGGCGATGCAGACCAGGGGAGAAATCTTTGGCTCAGCAATCTGGTCAGAAGGCCCGACCTCCCTCTGCGTGGACATGGACGTGGACATTCATTTACATTCCTCTAAGTTATCAGACTTATTTACAGAGCATTTATAGATCACTTTAATTATGTGACTGACTCAAAAAGACTCTTTCTGAGCTGCTAAGTATCTAAATCGAGTTGTATAAATTGATTCATAATAGAGTGTTTGGGGAGCAGTTGTCAGTTGTAAAGTTTTTCAATCATGTACAGCGCTATATTTTTGAGGAACATGTTCTTCTGAAATTATGGCTATCTGTGTGTGTTTAGAATAAATCATTAAATTAGATAATGACTTTCTGACTGACTTTCGCACACTTTGTGACATAAAGTAAACCATTTACTCACTTGGGGCATATTTAAGCCACATATACACGTATACATCTTCCTAGTAGCGGTACTAAGGGGATTAATGTTTATAAAGCATCTGGGACTCCAAGATGAAAGATTCTAGGGAAACACAAATTATTAAACATCCCAATAAACATGCTCATCATGAAAGGTTTAAGACTAATGAGCAACATGCATTTTCTTCCTGCAGGTCTTTCTCAGCTTTAGTTATTACTAAAGGAAGAATCGAATGTTATTGGCAGAGTCAGGTACTTTACAAGGTTAACATTCTCTGATGCAATTATAATTACACACACACACGCACACCCCTTAAGGCAAAAAAGAATCCTTTTTAGAACGAAGAAACAAGACTATGCTTCAAACTAAGACCCCCTCCTTCTGTTTAGTTCTATCAACTCATGACTTGTTACCCAAGGTGGTATTTTTACGCTGTTTAGCAAGATTTAATTTTTAAATGCACGAGCCACAAAGACTGCATCTTCTCAATGGTGGTTTGAGAAATACCCAACTCTGTGCCCAATTTTTTCTTGTCTTTTCTGCAACTGCAAAGGAATGAAAAGCCAATGAGTGAAATGGAATTATAACCATTGTCACGTCCCTATAATTTAATATTTGAATGCATTGGGGCTAATCCCAGGCCTGCTCCTTGTTAGCTGTATGGCCAAAATTGACTTTGTTTACCTTTCCTTTGCCCATCTGTAAAAGTGGTTAAAAATAACTCTCAGGGGCACTGCGAGCATTAAAAGGAACAATTTCTTTAAAACGCCTCCCCGAGTGCTCAGAAATGCTGGGTCTGTTTTTGGTAGTAACGGTATCACGACTATTACTACTCTTTTTCCTGTTATCCGGTAACACCTCGCTTAAAGGTCATTTTAAAGCATCTTGATTTATCTTAATAAGCAGCCCATAGGTTTCAGGCAACATTGCTGTCGAATTGCAATCTCTGTGTAGAAGGTGCCACTCTCCCTTGCTCCCTTGCAGGGGCTGATCGCATTCTTTGCTTCTCCAGAACAATGTGAGCCGCCAGCCTCCGCAAGGCTGTCACCAGAGCCTGCACAGGGACACGCTAGACAGGTAGCAAGTCGAGCAGGGACAGGAGAGGGCACATAAGCTAACTGCACCGCCACCAACAAATATTCAGAAGTGTCTGTCTCCTTCCCCGGATATCAAAGCCACAATGAAGTCTGCTTTGGGCTTCGTGTGGAAGCCACACGTGGAACCATCCGATCCGGGCTGTTATCAGTCAAATAAACCCCTTTCATCAGCCTCCCGAGAAACACGCTGCGAACCTAAAGACGCAATTTGCTCCGCGAAGTGAGTGAACGTTTTAGTGGCTCATTTTGACAATGACATAGGAATTTGCCAGGCGAACAAGCCCTCCTATTAAAACCCGCTGTCTTCCTGGGCCTCTGCTTGAAAAAAGGGAACGATGCAAGCCTTTTGGCAGAGCAAAAATGAGAATAAACTTTGGCTGAGTTGAGCCGCGAAGAAATACATGTTGTGTTTATGCTCATTTTGGGGGGGGCCATTCTGTAGTATTTGTGCTTTTCCGTTTGCATTTGTGCAGACACAGGGAGAGGGGATTCTAGACAACTGTCTGTCAGACAACTTAAGTGGAAAGTGGTTGATATTTAGAAAAGTCCAACTTCTGCGTCTTAATTTCTTAACTTCTAAAATGAGATTGTTGCAGCGTTGAGCATCCACAGATAATAAGGCTGTTGGGATGATTGGGTTAATAATTTAATGGGATATGAGATCCTTGATTAAAAGGCACGAAAGAAGGAAAAGTAAGGAGTGCGATGACACTATCAAGCAGGAAAAATTCCCATTTTCTTCTGCGAAGCACACCTACAATGCAGGCCAAATTTTCAAAGAAAAGTGCAGTGGGGATGCTTACCAAATTTCATGTACATGCGTTACACACTCAGAAGCATATAATTGTGTATGCAAATGGATAATTGCATATAAAATTGCCCATTTGTGTGTGCAATTACCCATTTTATGCCCACAAATGCTTGTTTGAGAATCTGGCCCTAAAACTCTAGCAGGAGAGGAAAAAAAAAATCAGCTTGCACACATAGTTTCTGAAACAGAAATTATGGCCTGCCTTGACTGTGCAAGCGCTGTCAAGTGTTTTTCGCTGTCTTCTTTTCAGCATTGAATCAGAATGTGTATCCAGACTGCACAGCAATACAGTAGCATGAAAGATATTTTTAAAAGATAAACATAGAAATGTTTTATCCAGCCGCCACCGGAGATGCTCCTGTATCTTGTGACACCGGCAGCCAGCGATGAGGGCTGTGTAATCACTGCTGGGTATAAGAGGCTCTGTATGCAGAGGGAAAGGGAATCCTGTTTGATCACAACTCTGAAGCGTTATGTTTTAAAGATCCACACTTGTCCGTGGTACAGGATTACTGAATTCAGCCAGTTAAATATTAGCCTATTTAAAAATAGACTGTTTGTGTTGGTTTTGACTCAATTGGCATTTATAGAACTTGAGATTTCTTTATTAGCAAAGACCCATCTATCACCTAAGCAGCTTCTCTAGTATATTGGGGCCTAGGAGAAGAAAATGAGAGTGTGGGGTGGAAGCACTTTACAAAATTAGCTTATAAACTTAGAATTTGAATTAGTAAGTCATTATTTCCCATTTTTTAAATTTTCATTATTTTTTTTCTAGTTCTTCCTTTCAACAGAATAATCCATTGTTAGAGAAGTTCATCTCCAAGATTCCCATCTCAGGCCTGATTATTTCTCCCTCAGAGGCCTCTGGCTGTCCTGCTATTTTCCTTATGACTAATTCACCCTCTCTTCGGCTCTATAAGGGCTTCTTCTTGTTTTCCCCACTCAGACCATAACTGTGTTGTACCAAAAAGTCTTTCGTTAGGATATGTCAAACTTCCCCAACTGTTTCCCTTCGTGGTTTCCTTTTCATCTGCTATCTGCTCAATGTCAGTCTCCCCGCTCCTTTGTCATTTCTAACTTGATGCATTTTACCAGGAAATTCCTATCCCCCCATTCACAGCAAGCATTCTTCTTGCTTTTGAAAAACTTCTACTATGTCACTGAAATTCTCCTTTTATTTTTATTTTTTGTGAATTCTCACCAGAGGATATTTTTTCCATTGACTTTTAGAGAGAGTGGAAGGGAAGGAGGGAGGGAGGGAGGGAGGGAGGGAGGGAGGGAGGGAGGGAGGGAGGGAGGGAGGGAGGGAGGGAGAGAGAGAGAGAAACATTGATGTGAAAGAGACACATCAACTGATTGCCTCCCACACGAGCCCCGACTGGGGTCAGGGATTGAACCTGCAACCCAGGTAGGTGCCCTTGACCAGGAATGGAACTCAAGACCCTTCGGTGCTTGAGCCGATGCTCTAACCACTGAGCAACACTGGCCAGAGTTAAAGTTCTTTGAAAAACAAGTTAGGTGACAACTACTCCCCCTCAAACCTATTTGTTTAATCTTGTGGGGATAAACTCCAACTCACAAAAATTAAAAACAGTGTAGCCTGTATAACTCTAGATTCATGCCACTTATATATTATCACATTGTAGGTCATACGTATAACAAGGTTCAGTTTTTGTTGTTTTAATGTGGAGAAAGAGAGGTGGGCAGATAGGCAGACTTTGCATCATATACGTAGGGAGAATATTACCTGTCTCAAGAAAATTTTAGATTTTATATAAAAATCCTTTCACTAATTGCAATGGACTTCCAAATATAACTTCCCATTCATTCCTTTCGGGTCAGTTTTAGAGATGGTAAACCAAGACCCAGCAAGAGTTTCACTTAAGTAAGAGATATGGCTTATTAGTGATGGGTTTCCATAATACAGGCCCAGATTTTGTAAACTGCAGCCCAGGTTCTTTTCCCTCCACAGTGCTGGCAACATTTAAATAACTGAGTAAGCACAGAATGACTGAAGGACACTAGCACATTCTTCCTCTCCATCAGAATCCTCACAAGTCTCTGACGGATAAAATTACCCAAGCCCCAGGAGTATCTTGAAGTCAATTTTCAGCCTTTAAAATTAAAAAATTGTTTACCCCAAAATGATCTAGCTCACCTCTACTTGCTAGAGACCTGTTCTAAAAAGCAGAGACCTGGATTTAATTTCTATAGGCTCTCTTGTTCTCAAGCATACATTTTTCCAAAAGTTAGAGAGCAGGCCTCAAGCTACTTTACATGCAATATTGTACAAGAGAAGAAATAACGTGCTCAATCTTCGCTTCAATTGTAAGGAGGGAGAAAATTCATGCTTCTCTCCTGGTAATTTCAGCTGTAGTTGAAATGGTTTCTACAGATATGATAAGAAAAGATTGTTCTTGAGAAAATAGCAAAATCTAATAGCCCATTTGCGTAGCTGGTAGATGTGAATACCATGACTTAAGAGCCGTTTTCAAGCTTGAGATGCAATTTCATTTGGTGTGTGAACAAAACACCAAGTGTGTGCAGAATAGGGCACTTAAGATCTATGGAATATTCTCTGGTAGGGTTTGAGCAGAAAAGTTTTAATAATCGTAATATACTGATGATAGTTTCTTGATCCAAAATGTAATGTGTATTATAAAGTTGAATAGTTTATATCTTACAAATACATTTATAGGAAATTACTACTTCAATAGAAAACTAACAAATTTTTGTCATAGCGATTACAATTAAGAAAAACATATTCGCCATGTCTATGTATTTGTTGAAATTGCCAGCAGACTTTTAAAAATTTGCATAGCGTTTTTTACCAGATTCTTTATGTAAACATTTGTGCATTTCTTAATGAGTGTTAAAATAGTTTGTGACAGTATGTAATATTTTCTTCATGTCACTTCTGGAAATTCTCAGCTCTCAAGAGAACATCTTTTTAAGAAACAAACATTTATGAAAGAAGAGTTATTCAAATCTGGTCATATTTGTCTTTGAATTATCTAAGTTCAAACTCCAATTCTGGAATAAAGCAGTCTACAAATAAAAACAAATAATCAGTAAAATTTATACATTGAGCTTGCTATGTTAACTGTAGTTTGTTGAATAATTATTTAAGCCCGATGTAAAAGACTAATTTGTAAATATAAATCATGTAATTACATATAGTGTAGTTGTCTCACCTTTTAAAATATTATCATTGAAATAATTGCAAGCTATTAACTTTGCCTCTCTTACGCAAATATGCTCATTCACAGAAGGTTCTATTGAAATTCAATCCAAGATTTATTATATTTAATTGCTGAGGACACAGTACTAATAAGGGCAGGATTGACTTCTATTTCCATGACTTTAGAAAGCAGTCTTCATACCAGCAAAATTGGGCAGTGGGTAAAAGGGAACAAAACAAACAGTGTAAACCCATCCCTACAACGGAAAAACACAGCTTAAAGCATACATCTTATTGATGGCTCAGAAGCATTTCTTTATACACAAAGTATCATGTCATTATTTTAACAAGCAAATATAGGAAGCCACAGGAAAACACATTAAAAAGATGAAAAAAAATCAGAAGGATTTTTGCAAGCTTAGGAAATTTTTAGTGTTTTTATAAAATATAATTGGAATTGTTTTGTAAAAGTGAGATTAAAACAGGCATAAAGAAAATTGATGGGGTGAAAGTGAAGGCTGTAATTTAGCTCTTGTCATCTTTCGAGTGTGTTCTGTGTAGTGGATGTGAGAGATTTGGTTTCCGGCAATATTGTTCAAAATGAGAATATATGGGCTTTTATCTAAATTGTTGGAGCATTGCTAGTCACAAGGGTGCAGCCTAAATGGAGGAATATAAGAGTGCGTCTGTCACATTCCACCATCTGTGGTTATGGGCCTGTGCGTACTGGTTTCATCACATCATCATGTGTGCACATGTAATGAGAAGAAATATTTCAAGGTTGCGTATCTGGCCAACAGTAAACTGGCCTTGATCCTTTCGATATCCACTCTCTTCCTCACCGCTCCTCTCCTCATGATATATACATTTTGAACACACACACACACCATCAAAACTGGAGATAGTGTTCCAGGCTAAGTTGTAAGTATACATTCCAAATTTGAACAATCATGCTCCCCTAAAATTCCTGAGGGTTAGCATTCTTTGGAGGGGAAAAGAGCATAAGTTATCTGTTGCCATAATAATGCTACAGGACAAACCATTCTGAAACTCAATTGCCTAAAGTAATAAGCATATAATATTGCTCAGAAGTCAACGTGTTGCCTGGGAAGTTCTCATATTGGTCGAGCTTGATGGGGTTCACTCATGGATCTGCAGGTGAGCTGGGAACCTGCTGATCTCGCCTCTCTGTCATAACTGAGACCTCATCTGGAGTCACTGGACTGAACAGGCTCTGTCCACGTGCTGTCGTGTCCTCCAACGGGAGAGCCTAAGTTTGTTCCTATGAAAGAGGCAGGATCCTAAAAAAGAGTAGAAGTGCGTGAGGCCCCTTGAGGCCTAGACTCAGAACAGACCCATCATCTGCTACATTCTATTAGTCAAATAAAGTAACAAGATTCACCCATAGTTAAGGAGTAGGAAAGCAGGCTCTTAAATATTCACGGGAAGAAGTGTAAAATCACATTGGTCGGGGCACACATAACAGATAGGTGGAGGACTGGGCGATTTAGGTAATCAATATACCACAAGGATATTCTAATAAAAGGAGATCCCAAAGATTCAAATGTCACCCAGAATTGGAATCCCCTAGTACAAGGTCTGAACATCAGCGAAGTAGGTTTTCAAATAGGGGACCAGGATACACCTGCCCCCAGCTATCTGCCTGACTACTTGTCTTGAATCATTTGCTTCCTGCTGTTCACCTCTTCAGAGAGGTCTGCCCTAGCAACCCTACATCCTAACTGAAATTGTAGGCTTTCTTTATCTTCGAATGCTTTGCCCACCTTAGTTGTCACCACCACTCGACATACTATTTATATGTTTATTTGCTTTACCTGTCTACCCTCAACTAGAATGTATGCTCCTTAGGTCCAGGAATTTGGTCCATCTTGTCCAATTGTGTGTCTCTGCACTTAGAGCACTGTCTGGTGCTCAATAAGTGTTCATTGAATGGATGTCTTAATAGACCAGGGTTAGTGAGGCCCCACAGGTACTGCCTTAAGAGCTAGGCATAAAAGTCACAAAGCCTATTGGTAGCTATATATACTTCTGACTTGGACACCGGCACACTATCAAGTCATAGCTCTGTTTCTGACTTCTATTCAGTAAGTCTCATCTACTGATTCTGTTAGGATAAGATTTGACCCTGGAGCGTTATGCCACTCAGTGTATTCCTTTATGACTCCTGTCTACAGCTCAGCCATTAGTTTCACCTAACTGTAAATCTATATGGTTCTTAATATGCCTATGTACCGATGCTTCTTGCTTTAGGAAGATATTATGGAATGGTGAAAAGACTGTTTTGTGAGCTTAAGGGCCTGGGTTCAGATCTAATTTCTGCTTTGGTTGTGACTTTGGAGTAGTTACTTACCCTTTTAAGACTCATTTTTCTTGCACCTATAAGATAAATGATAATATGTACTATCCCTAAGCCCATAGTGGCCCCCTTAAAGGAAACCTGGTCCACAGAAGTGGACTACCAACAGTCATGTTTGTACTAGATGACCCTCCCCAGTCATATTAGATTGGCCCCAATTCAGCCGAGATTGAACCAATTAACTTCTTCCCTTATCCATCCCCTTCCTTGGAATTAGAAATGAGGTTTATGAACTTGTGATCCCTAAGTAACAAAGAACTATTCAATAGAGCAAGAAAGAGAGAAACTTAGGTATAAAGAATTAAAATGGCAATAGATAAGAATCTATCAGTAATAACCTTAAATGTAAATGGATTAAATGTTCCAATAAGAAAGCATAAGCTAGCTGACTGGATAAGAAGACATGACCCAACTATATGCTGTCTACAAGAGACCCACCTCAGAACAAAAGACTCACACAGGATGAGAGTGAAGGGATGGGAAAAAATTTTCCATGAAAATGGAAATGGAAAGAAAAACTGGGATAGCAATACTCATATTGGACAAAATAGACTTCAAAATGAAGACCATAATGAGAGACAATAAAGGTCACTATGTAATACTAAAGGCATCAATCCAACAAGAGGATATAACCCTGATAAACATTGATGCGCCTAATATAAGAGCACCTAAATTTATTAAAAAAAAACAAACTTCTAGAGCACTTTGAGAGATTGACAGCAAAACAGTCACATAGGAGACTCTAACAGCCCACTGACTACACTGGATAGGTCTTCCAGACAAAAAATCAACAAGGAAACAGTGACCCTAAATCAAATGTATTTAATTGACATTTACAGAACATTCCACCCCAAAGCTGCAGAATATACATTCTCCTCAAGTGCCCATCAGTGGGTGAGTGGATAAAAAAGCTGTGGGACATTTACACCATGATGCAGTTATAAAAAAGAAGGATCTCTTACCCTTTGGCACAGCATGGAGGGACCTGGAGAGTATTATGCTGAGTGAAATAAGCCAGGCAGAGAAAGTCAAGTACCACATGATCTCACTCATATGTAGAATCTAATAAACAAAATAAACTGATGAACAAAATAGATCCAGAGACATAGAAGCATGGAGCAGACTGAGGTGGGGGTGGGGTAGTGGGCAGGGAGAGATTAATCAAAGAACTTATATGTTTATAAGCATAACCTGTGGACACGGACATTGGTATGGGGAAGGCCTGGGGGTGGGGTGGATACAGGGTGCAGGGGATCAATGGGGGGAAAAGGAGGACATCTGTAATACTTTCAACAATAAAGATATTTTTTTAAAAAAAAAGAGCAAGAAAGATAAAACAGGCCCTAAGGAAAAAAATCAGAGGCAAAAAATGGAGGAAAGTGCTCCCTGATTTTCCAACCACTTCTGAATTTTTTTTTAAATATATCTTTATTGATTTCAGAGAGAGGAAAGGAGAGGGAGAGAGAGAGAGAGAAATATCCATGATGAGAGAGTCATTGATCGAGCCCGCAACCCGGCATGTGCCCTGACCGGGAATCGAACCCCGATCGCCTGGATCCCAGATTGACACTCAACCCCTGAGCCCCGCCCCACCGGGCCTGAATTTTTAATTTTAATTATTTATCAAGGCCTTTCTATTCACGCCTTTAGGCATCACGAAACATTCCTGGCTCTACACAATGAATATCCCTTTTCTTTGTTAATCCAGTCAAAGTTCGTTTCAGTTATTTACAACCAAAAAGTCCAAACCTATAAAATCACTTTTTGAGTTGTTGCAAAGATTAAAAGAGATAAGGCCTGAAAAGCTCTAGCAGGACTGAAACTATGCTTGTCCCTAACCCCTAATTTGTCTATTGCTTCTACCTTGTGTCCGCAGCGACCCTGCTCACTGCTGACTTAGCTGAGACTGGCCAGGTTGTCGCACTAAACTGTATCCAGATCCATTTAATAATGGCTTTATACATATGGGCCTTGATCATACATTTTCAAGGAAATGCATATAGTTGGGTTTTTTAGCAGACATACTTCAGAGATCACAACTACTCTCACATCCCTAGAGATCTTGCTCCTAATCTTATCAGCCAAACTGGTTTGAAACTCCAGCTCTGTCATTTGCTAATTATGTGGACATGGGTAAAATACTTAACCCATCTTGCCTCTGTTTCTTCTTCTGTAAAATGGGTCTAACAATAGTGCTCCCTAGATGAGTTGTTTTGAGGCTTCAGTGACTTAAGGAGCAAAAAAATATTTTAGTTCAATTCTTTGATATTGAACTGATTTTCTCCTACAATACTCAGTTCTTCTCAGTCAACACAAAGCCACCAAAAGACTTAGGCCATCCTGCTTCCAATACACTTCATTATTTTTTGATAGTATTAACTCAAATCCACAGATACTAGCACATCCACTCTGATTATTCCTGTTATTTATATCCCTTTAGTACTTATAGAAATATTCTATTGTTTTGCACTATCTGATAAATTAGATTTTCATTTTTAATATTCTTACAGGAACATAGCTTCACTTAACTATAACCATAAATTCCTTAAGACAGGAGTTATTTGCATTTTCACAGCTGTTTTTAACTATGTTTTATGTTTGATACGCAATATTTTCTCACCATTCACTTATCTTAATTAAAAGCATGCATATTATTTTGAGATATTATATAATTTAGACTTCATTATCATTATGTACTGCATTGTCTTAAATCTGTATCAAAAGTGAAAGAATAGGCTATGTGATATATTTATTTATTTGGATTTTTTGGTTTATTTCTAATGTGCTTATATTTTAGACATGCCACCTCAGAGATTATCTCTAGCTTTTAATCTTCATTGTGGTATTCTTATAACTGGACTGAGTTTTATTTTATGTAATTAATACCGAAGCACTACAGACACAATTCCCTAAAAAACAGTCGTTGACCACAAGTAATGAATAGGTTCTTGGATTTTTTTGATAATTCACTTATAAAGGAATAAATCATGACCACATTGAAAAACTATTTAAATTTCTTGCTTATTTGAGGTGAATTACTGACATTGATAAAAGCAACAAAAAAACCCTCAAAATGCATAAGTAAAACAAGGACATTGGTTACAAACTGTGTAATGAGTGCCGTGAATTCTAAGATTACCTCGGGATTGTCACTGCACAAGAAAACTTAAAATGCCCTGAAATCTTACATCTGATATATGAAAAATATTTGATAGAGGTTTTCCAAATTTGATAACAACCCTAACATTTATATGGCATTGCCAATAAAGGAGTTATTAAACTGAAAATAAACGTATAAATTATTAAAAATTTAAAAATAGGGATTAACCATATTATAATAAAGCATAATTAATCGTATCCACTCTATAGAAAATATTGCAAAATCATTTTCATATGTGCAGGACATCACTGACTGTGCAGCCTAAAAGCATAGGGAAAAAGTATTATAACTGTGTAACAATTAATAAAAACATTCTGCTTCTTTTTTTCTGAATTTTGTCATGTTTATTGTATTTGACAGATAGTTTACGTGGGTATTTTTTTATTTTTTCAATTACAGTTTACATGCAATATGATTTTGTATTAGCTTCACTTGTACAGATTAATGGTTAGACAATGAAAGATTTTTAAATGTGTAATTTATTGCAAATTATTTTATCATTCAGAGTAAATATTAGTTTTTGTGCTTAAATTCACATACTTAGTTGTCATTGGCATTCTATTTCTTCAACATAATCTCCCAAATTATTTAACCTTCAGGTCTCACTATACCTGGGTCTTCTCCCCTATCATATGATTTTATTTTCCGTCATTAATTTTTCAGGTTGAAATAGAAAAGTGTGGAAAAGTTGTGATCACATTTTTTATTAGACCAGCGTAAAATACCAAATAAATAGACAAACAAACAAAGAAACAGGAAAATCACCTACTACATTAGTGATTACCCCACTCAGTGTTGGTAATTCTGAAAAGAAAGGATATTAAAGATGAATTCTGGGAGTTGTTGATGAATCTTTTGCATCTAAAATTCCCAAAACAAAAAATGAGCGAAACAAATCCTGTATCATTTATGTTTTCCATTTCAGAATGGCCAAGGCTGCTTAGAATGCAGAGTTGTTTAAAACTGAGAATTTTATTTTGCGATTAATTACATAAAAACACAGAAGTGTGACTGCTAAGTGTGGTAGCTGAGGTCTAAGAGATTGTGCTGCATGTTAATAAAAACAGTCTCTGACTGTTCATTAAAATTGATTGAACATTGTAACTTTGGAAGATGCATTAGGATTAAGTTCAAGCAGTTGCATTCTTTATGACATACGGTTCTCTCATTAGTGCCCTTCGGTTGCTTTTATATGTGAGATTCTCGACCCACTGCTTTAAATATTATACATTCTATTTTCACAGAAGCAATTAGTACATCTTTTAAAAGAAAGAAAATCGGTTCTTATATATATTCCGACACTGCCTTATAGAAGAGTATATAAAGCTTTGACAATTATAAAGCCTCTCAGACTCTGCTCGAGAATGCTAGAGTAATATAAATATGAAGGAACAGGGCCTTGAAAAACACTCTGGATTTGTGTTTTGATTTTCAGTTCATTTATTTTATTAAGGCCTGAAATCTCTAAATGCATTTACGTAGACTTTTGCTTCTAGGTATCTGCCACACTAGAAAAGATCACTCTGCAACAGAGTGATGGCTGTGACACCAATAATTGAAACTCAAGAGGGTGAATATTTTACCTCTGTGGTAAGTACACATTTTTGCTAAAAATGTGGCTCTTCATTTCTGTACTTAATAACTTTATTAAATGACCATTGTATGGAACCACATGGAACACTGGTAAGGCCTAGAGCAAGAGTATAAATAAACGGACGCATATCATATGTGTAAATATTTACAATTTAGAAATCATTTAAAAAATATATCATCACAATGAGATCATTTTAAAAATGTGCAAGGCTATAATTGTTATGTGAATCAAAGTTGGTAAAATGTCAAAATTGACCATATTTATCATTATTCTGATGCTGGGTCAGCAATGTTTGGATTATTAATATGTACATAATGCATAAATTATATTTTATACCACAGATTTATTTATACATTTTATTCCAAAAAATTTTTATCTTTATTTCAATATTATCACTATGTTGTAATTAAGTTTTCACATTATTTGTTGGCTATTGACACTATCTAAAAAACAAAAATAAAATGTTATTAAACTCAAAATGTAAAGATCTGAATCTATTTCATCAAATTTTAAACAAAGTAAAAGCATAAGATAAAAATTAAATTTAGTACTCATATATGATTGCAATAAACTATCTTTTATCTAAAATATTCAAAATATTTATTATATATAAATAAAAATACAAATTACATTTAATAAATAGTAAAATTTTAAATCAAATTTGTATGAATAAAACTGAAATTTTATCATATTTGCAAATATAAACACATTTTATTACACATATTTGCAAGTAAAACTATTCAGAATTCTACTATTCAATGTAAATTAGTAAATATTTAATATGTGCTATATCTATACCTAAATAATTACAAATTAAAGAATTACATGAATTATTTTATATTGCAAAATATTCTTCAGCTGCCATGTGCAAATGTTATGCTAATAGATGTGAATATTTCCAAAGCTATACATTTGAACATGTACTGAAGTAATAAAATGGACACTCAGAACTGCTGGGAATTTATACATTTTGCAAGAACATATTATATCTATGATATCTAAGAGGAAGAATTTTATCTACTTTATATTGAGTTTATTTAAATAGGAACAACACCAAAATATCGAGAGGCATACTGGACACAGGCAAAAGATATGAAAAGTCATTTCACTCAAAAAGAAATATATAAGGCAAACAATCATATGGAAACTTGTTCATTTGACTATTAATAAAAATAGTAATAATTACAATAAACTCAAGCGTTATCTACTCCTATTAAATTAGAAAAATATTTTAAATATATTTTTTAAAACCTGATAATGGGAGACAATGTCGAGAAACTGGCATATTCACACTTTTCTGGTGATAAAGTAAATTAGGACAATTATTCAGGACAGAAACTTGAAATTTTATCAACAAACCAACAGACATAAAATTGTTCATATCCTTCCTTAAGATAATCTCATCTAAAGGTATTGCTCTAAGAAATCTATTCAAAAAGGAAGAAAAAAATTCCTATGTACAAGGTTGTATATATCTTTGTAATAGAAAACTCGAGACAACAGTAATGGTTCCACATACAGGAAGAATTAATTAGATCTTGCTATGTCTAATACATAAAGCATCTATTAAAAATTATAAATAAAAAGCAGTAGCAAACGGAAAATATTTTCTAAGTGAAGAAACAGCACAAAACTGAAGGTACAATATATGCTTAAATAATGTAAAATAAAATATTCATACATATGGCTAAAGACTTGCCAGGGAACAGGCTTAAAAATAGCTGTAAGAATATGTGCGATTTTTTTCTATTCTAACTTTCTTGACGGTATAAAAAATTCCATTTTAACTTGCATTTATACCCAGTTTACACATTAGGGCTTATCATTTCCATATGCCGAATGCGAACCCAGAAAACATCCTGCTCCCCTATCTTTCCGTAACTATCTGGCAAAAATTCCCATCCTAGATAAAACCAAATACCTATCTTTTCACCTACACACAGGCGATTGATTACTGCCAGAGGACACAATATGGCAAAGGTTTTTGTAGGACTCTAAATTAATGATCACCAGCCTCCAATCAGTCTCCAACAACTCGGGACATTTTAATGATTTATAAAATATTTTCACCCAGCTGGGTTCGGTTCAGTGGTTGAGCATCGACCTAGGATCCGGGAGATCGCGGTTCTATTCCTGGTCAGGGCACAGGCCCGGGTTGCGGGCTCGATCCCCAGCAGAGGGCGTGCAAGAGGCAGCCGATCCATGACTTTCATCATTGATGTTTCTCTCTCTCTCCCTCCTCTTTCCTCTCTCTGAAATCAATAAAGATATATTTTTTAAAAAATTAAATCAAATAAAAAATAAAATATTTTCTCTCCCTTGCCCCCCCACCCCACTCCCATACGCCAAAATGATTATTTCTAAATTAGCTCCATTGACTTCAAATAGCTGAACTCTCTTCCTCCTCACTGGCTCTCAGCAGATAATTTCTCAGGGTGGGGGAAAGCTATGTAATAGGAATTCTTTCTACTTCCACATATCACATTAAAAAACCTACTTGAGCCTAAGGTACAGCATAGCACAGTGGTTAAGAGCATAAGCTCAGAAGCCAGGCCTCCTGTGCCTGAAGCTGAGCGTTATCACTGCCTCGCTGTGCCATTTCAGCAGTTATTTAACCTCTCTCCAATTCGATTTCCTCCCCAGTAAAATAGGAATAATAATAGTCTTATATAGGATTGTTACAACAACACAAGAATTCAGCCTTGTGACTATATAAGAATGGTATCTAGCATATAACCATTTAATAAATATTAGCTATTATTATCTGAACACATTTTGCCTTTTGCTTTTATTACAATGCATAATTAACCTTCCACTTCGAACTGTGACTGAATTCCATCACCTCATAACTGTTCAAGAATATTGCCTAGTGGAATTTCCTTTTTTATTGCTCCATTCTCAACCACTTCTTCTGTAGAAACTATTCCATCGGTATTTAAATATGCTTAGGTATCTTTTAGTCACAACTCAATTTCTCAAAATAATTGTCTCCATCAGTCGTTCTCAAGCTCGAGCATATGTCAGAATCAACTGGAGGGCTGGTGAAAACAGATTTCTGGGCCAACCCCCAGAATTTCCTATTCAGCCAGTCAGGTGGGACCAGAGAGTTTGCATTTCTAACAAGATTCCAGGCCCTGCATCTGCTCCTGGTCCAGAGACCACCCTTTGAAAGCATCGGGTCTGTACACTCACCGCCCACACACTCTACCTTATTTCTCATAGGTATCACTTCAGCACATCTTTAGAAATGTCCTATATAAGATCAGCAATGGCTTCCTGGTTGTCTTTTGCATACTTATTTCGCAACAATTTTCACTCACTCTTTTTTTTTTCTTTTTTGTCCTAGAGAAAGAGTATTGTCAGTTTTCACCCTACACTTTGTTGAAGATAATTCCAAACAACCATAATTCCCAAATGCTATTGACATCAAAAGCACAGAAAATAGATGAACAAAAGAAACTAGAATACATAAAAATCACATGAAAGACATCAAAAACCATGGTGTTGAGATTTGGATGCCATACCCATGGGCTTGGAATGTAGATCATTCTTTTTTTTTTTTATAAGCCTACCCCTGCATGCCCTGGTTTTCTCTCTTTTCTGTGCTTTATAAAACCTTGGGCTGGGAAAGTTTGAGTGGTGACAAAACAGTAGCACCTGTTGGCTGCCCCCAGTGCGGCCCATCCACAGGCTGGATGGAACTTAGCAGGACAGCTTCACTGGTGGCAGCGGGGGCAGTGGTACACTTCACATTCTGCCGCCACTGGTGTGTACATAAGTCCCCATAAACCCAAGTCTTTCACAGCTAGTCCTCGGGATTTTTCTTTGGAATCCACAAACAGTATGCTGAGGTTTTCTGGGACCTCAGCACTTTGCATAACACATCTCATTACCTAGAAATGTCTGTAGAATCTTGTTTCCCTTTTAATTTCTCGATAAGTCTTTCTAGAGATCTATCATTTCTATTAATGTATTCAGAACCGATATTTGGCTTTGCTGATTTTGCTATATTTTATACCTGTTTTCTAATTCATTGATTTCTACTCTTTACTTTTTACCTGTCTAGGAGAACTTGCAATTCAAGTTGTCCTGCATCCTCGCCAACACTTGGTATATTTAGTCTTTCTCATTTTACCTATTCTGGTGTGTATGTGTCTGTGCGCGAGCTCACTGTGTTTTAAATTTCGCTTTTTAAATAAATAACAATGTTGAGCATCTTTTCACATGTTTCTTGGCCATCTGGACCTTAAGATTTAATGGTGAATTTTCTATACTTAGTTTTGTACTCTCCATTCTTTCTTTTGTTCCCCCTATCCAGCCCCATAGATTTATTACTATGTATACACCAATGACTCCTAAATGTGTACTTGTACCATAAACCTTGCTACTGGGTCCTAAATCCTTGTATCTAAATGTCCATGCGACAATTGCTCACCACTTCTTCACCTTTCCCTTTGCCTCTTCACCCTGCTTCCTTCTTCACTAGAAGATTCATGTGAAGGCTGGAGACACAGCAGTTATCTTGTGACTATAAAGCTACAAACACAAGGGCAAAACCCAACATATATATATATTAAATGTATCTTTAGTGATTTCAGAGAGAGGAAGAGAGGAAGAGAGAGAGAGAGAGAGAGATAGAAACATCAATGATGAGTCATTGATCAGGTGCCTCCTGCACGCCCCCTGCTTGGGACCAAACCTACAACTGGGAATCGAACCCCAATCTCCTGGATTCTAGGTCTGTGCTCAACTGCTGAACCACGCCGGCCGGGCAAAACACCAACATATTAAGAACAGCAGGAGAGAAATTCATACGGGATTTAGGGGGAAAGGTGATGAGAATGTCCTATAATTGATTGTGGTTGTGGTTTCACTACTCAGAATATACTGAAATCCATGACATTCTAACTTTATTTTTCCACTTTTCCCCCACTCCCCAGCCTCTTTAGATAGATGAATTGCATGGTATGTGAATTATATCTCAATTAAGTTGTTAAAAATGTAGAGTAATTTTTTAATTATACAATCATTCAGGCTCTTCAGTAAGATTTGCTTTTTATAAAATTATAGAGTGGAATTTTAAATAATCTAAGTACTAGTTTAGTCTTTATATTCTCATGAAGAAATATGTTTTGCATGTATATACTATTTGTGTGGTTTATCCATATTTAAGAAAAATAATCAAATTATTTGTTTGAAAACTGTAGCTTGAGAGACAGACAATAATGTAATAATTTGAATAAATGCAGTATGTCAGGGGATTCTGGGCTGAATTTTAATTAGTAACCATTAATGCCATGGTATATAATTATTTCAGCAAGTAGATGCCAAATTATAAAGGCTATTTTGCTGTAAACAAATCTTAATCTACATTGAGAAATGTACTGTGTCAAGACCCCCTTCCTTCCCAATAGAGGCATTTTGTCATGCTTAGATTACTTTGACAAAAGACTTATAAATTTACTAATAATACGTTCAATTAATAGATCTAAAATATTTACTTTCAATATATAGCTATTCAAATTTACACTTTTATGTGTTCACATAATGAGATACATGTTTAAAAGCTCAAAATGAAGAGATCTGATTGCCTGGATCAAAACAAAAGCTTTGAAATTAGCAATTCTGAAACATAATGACATGTTTATTTAAATAATTTACAACCTTTCAGCTATACCAATTTTCTTTTCCAAAGTTAGCCCAGCTACACTGGAGAGACTTTCCAAAGTATTTGCTTAGAGCAATCAGCTCTTAATCAACATTTCAGGTCAATCAATGTTTTTGGCACTTTTCAAATAACAAGACACAACTTGTTTTGGCACTGAAAGGAAACTTACTTTTGGCTGCTCCCTTCCTTCAATTAATCACTTGTCACTTTAAATCTACATTAGAAAAGTCTCTCTGTGAAACTTCTGTATGACTAGCTTAGGTTGCTCAGGTTCTCCCTCTAAATGTCAATGTTTCCTATCATTTTGTGTATTTTCAAAATAATTATTATAAGGCCTGCAAAAGAGGAAAAAAAGGTAACAGGAGTGGTAGGTAATACCTAGAAAGATGGGACTTCTGTGTTTCTTCACATTCTCCAAGATGTCAAATACTTCATCATCTACTTGAAAAGTATCAACAAATTTATTCCAACATTTGACCTAACGTATTATAAGAACTGCCTATTATTAGAGGAAAAGAGTGAGAGAGACAATCTTTTGAAAATACTTGAATTTTACTAGAAACAATACTTTTTTGAGAAACAAGGCACATATTCTTTTCTACCCAACACTCAGTATGTAACTTCCTCAGACTCTTCCTCAGGCAGACCATCAGAGAATGGCATACAGAGCTGAGATGTGTTACTCATTTTTAAGGGGAAAACTGTGGTCTACAAACTGCCACAAGCAAGTTGGTGACGAACAAATTGATTGTTTTTCAATGTATCCAAAGTAAGTATAACTACTTATTTGCTCATTAAGTTGTCAGAATTATCTAGTTGTTTTGGCATTTTGAAGACTTGGAGATATATATTTATTACCTGTATCTATATCTATATCATCTATATATATATATAGTGGATATATACATGAATAGTTCATTATATATATATAAACTTTTTGGAACCTAGGAAATTATTTATTCTTGGATCTTATCTATTGGTAGCTTAACAAATGTACCATATCATGCTTAGTTCTTACCTTAGGCTTAAATAAAATACTTTTCCAAATTAAACACAATCTTGTACTCAGGAATTTTTAATTAGGTTATCCTGAAGACCAGGTGGGTTAAGAAGTACTTTTTCTAGAACTGGGAAATTTCTTTCCAGGGACATTCCGACAAAGATCATGTTAGGAAATGTAGGAATGGTGTACTTTGCTAATGTTAAAAATATCAGACACATAAATAAGATTTTATTTATTGCAGCATCATTGCTTTTAGGCATAAAGTTCATAATATAATTGCAGCAACCAAAAGTTTGAATCAGATCCTGTAACAGATGCTTTTCCATAACCCTGTGATAAATTCTCTTGGTCTACCTCTGATTTCAGCTTCAGCTTCAGTGGATATTTCCCAGTGAGCTCATTTTCAGCTCACACTTAACATCTTTGCTTTTTACTTTTTCGCTTTGTTTTTTTCCCCCACAACACCTTCTCTGAAGTCATTGAGGGAAAGAAAACTTTTACATTATCTTGTTCGACTCCAATTCTACAGAGCAGGTCTCTTTGTAGTTGCCAAACATCATGGACCAATGCTTGGGACAAATTCACAGCAACGCATGATACGAGTTGGGAACAGAGTATTGGAAAAATCACAAACTAAAGTCCCACGAGAAGAGAAGTATGCACTCCCAATCCTTTCATTTTTTGATAATTATGTTCATTATACCACTTCTAAGTTTTACAGATGGAGAAATCTAAAGCTCAGAAATCTTCACCAATTTACGCCAAGTAGCCCAGTTAGTTAATGGTGGACTCAAGCTTAGAAACTGGTCTTCCGATTCCAAATCAATATTTATTTCCTATAACACTGGTTCTGAAAGTATGTCCTTTCTATCAGAATCACCCACCCAATTGCTTGTAAAAAAAAAAAAATGCAGATGCCTGAGGCCCATTCCAACTTTCTCTGCTTTTCTGCCCTACATATTTGAACACATGAATGTCATGAGCTCTTGGGTTTACAACCCACTAAGGTGAAACACTGGAGGTTTGGGGGAGTGGGAACCTGATCGGCACAACTTAAGTCAGGTATCTACTTTGGTATCAATTAATTGGCACTTGGAAAACAGACATTTCCATATATAAAGACAAGCCTCTGCCAAGGCCTAGAGATTAGAGAGGGTGAGGCATTTATGAAAAAGTACTTAAATTTGAAAAGAATGAAAGATTTATATAGGTGAAAAATAATGGAAAGGTGCCTTGGAATAGATCATACATAGCAGGCTTTGTATGTCAGACTCACTAGTTTGAACTTTATGCAGTGCATAAAAGGAAATCATTAAAGATAATTTTTAGCAGAAAGCACCACGTCAGTTAGATTAAGATTAATCTTCCACCAGTAAGTGGAGTGAATTTGAGTGGGGATGGCCCAGAACAGTGTTTCTGAAACTTATGTTTACCTAAAAAATATTTACGATGCTCGTTTTAAAAGAAACTTATTCCGGTCACCTGACTTCAGAGATTGTAGTTTCGGGGGTATATTCCAGAAAGTGGTGTTTATAACCAGCACCTTCAATGTTTCTTACGTAACATATGCTGAGCCCAGGTGTTTCATACATGCATGTACACACATACATACTCAGAGGTTTCCTACATGCAAACGTTCCTTACATACATAGTATTTGAGAGCTTCTGGTTACACCAATCTTCCAACCAATGCATTAGCGATGTAATTGGGAGTGGAGGGAAATGTGGTGGACAGAAGAACACAGGCTGTCTCTGAAGCGGGCAGCTGTGACTCAGATTAAGCCGATTATTGCCATTCAGGAAAGTAGGCCCAGTTTTGTTTGACTATCTGCTTTTTCAGGAGAAACCAGGTATATGAATGAATTCTTATGGTTACTTTCTCAATTTTTAATGCTTAATCTCTCTCTTTATCTGTGTGCGTGTGTTCACGTGCAAACCAAAATAAACTCCTTTTTGTTGGATCTGCCTCAAGGGCAGCTAATGGAAGACATCGGACCTTTTTTGACTAGCCCCACTCAGTTCAGGTTTGTCTGGTTTTGTAATTTTTTTATTATCCTTGTTTGTTCTTCACCTTCACATTTTTTTTAAAAACATGTTTTTATTGATTTCAGAGAGAGGAAGGGGGAGAGAGAGAGAAACATCAATGACGAGAGAGTCATTGATCGGCTGCCTCCTGCGTGCCCCCTGCTGGGGATCGAGCCCTGACCAGGAATCGAACCTCGACCTCCAGGTTCATGGGTTGATGCTCAATCCCACTGAGCACACCGGCCAGGCCATATTTACATTTACTTCTATAGTGTTGTCTATATCAATATGTACTTTTTAGACATTGACTGTCTCCCTAGGTCAGGCAAGAGTTCCTCAAAAACAAGGACCACATTCCCTAATTCAACTCTGCTCCACTTACAGTGAGCACATCGTGAGGAGGGTGGGGGGTTGACTCATGCTGGGGCAATAGATGCTGTTGGTGGTCACTGTGCTTTAGTGATCATGACCCTTGCAGCCTCGTATTAAAATATATATTGCCAAATAATTACAAAGAAAAAATAGTCAAACTATTCTATTTTTACTTCCGTTTCCCTATGCTACATAAATTTATGCCTGTAGGTCTTTCCTGCCAGCATAATCCTCTCTTCATTTCTGCAGCACATTATATGCTGTGTGTTGTGCAAATGTTTCCCCACGCTTACTTTTCAAGTGGTTTCTCATAGCAGATGTTCCCCCAAGTGTACTTTCTTCCTCTTTTACTAGCATTTCTTTCTATACAAACAACAGATTGCTTTTCGGCTGTCCTTTAGATTAAAGGGGAAAAAATTCACCACTACAGATGTTTGCTTGTCTCTCCCCACCCCAAGATTCTCTGAAAAGATTTATAAAGAAATATGCACCCTTCCTCCCGTCTTTCTTCCCTGACTCCTTCATGTCATAATACAAAGCTTGGCTTTCAAGTCACTTCGATAGAGTCATCTTCTTTGGATTTTCTGAGCAAATTGCCTTCTTAGAGTATTAGCGTTAGATGAAAATGTGGTGTTCAGAGACTCATGAACAAGACTTATTTGTCTAAGTATCAACCAAATATAATACGATAATTTCATATTACCTAAAATTAAAAGGGGATAATTAAGAATGTTGTTTTTCATCCGAAGTTAATTCCTCTGATTGTTATCAAGGGGGCTTGTAGGACTAGGGATAAAAATACAGGTGACAAATCCTGGACTCCAAATACCTACTATATATTCCAATCGAATTTTGCAGTTTACACAGCATTTCCCCTTCGCTACCCCATGTAATCCTCACATAAGCTAGTATAAATTGTATTATCCCCAGTTTTACAGTTAAAGGCTGACAAATAATATACCGAAGCTCAGGCAGCCGCCAAGCTGAGATGCCAACACTCCAACCCGAGTTCAGATCTTAGCCCTGGCCTACCCTGCCCCTCCGCCAGTCCAATGACTTCCACAGCATCCTCAACTGCATTTGAAAAGCTTTGATGACATATCATTCGAGAGCCATACAATTCAGCCATTTAAATTGTATCATTTAATCCTGTTTAGTATTCACAGAATTGTGCAACCATCTCTAAAATCTCCTTTTAGAATATTTTTTTATCACCTCAAAGAGAAACATCATCCCCATTAGCAGCCATCCCCCACTCTCCCTCCCTCCAGGCCCTGGCAACTACTAACTAGTCTTTCTGACTCTATGGACTTGCCGATTCTGGATATTTCATATAAACACAGTCGTGCAATAGGTGGCCTTTTGTGTCTGGCTCTTCTCACTGAGCATAATGTTTTCAAGGTTCGTCTAAGCTGCGGCGATATCAATACTTCATTCCTTTTTGTGGCTGGATGCTTTTCCGCTGTATGAATATACTACCTTTTAATTACGCCTCCGTTAGATGACTGGTATCGGTGTTGTTTTAGCTTTTTGGTGACTGTGAATAGTTCTGCTGAAGACATTAAATTGCCTTTTCACATGTAATATATACTCGGCATTTTTTATTTACTAAGCCTGCTCAGAGGCCCACAGGGGAGTGTCCCCGTGGCTCATTCGGGTATCTGACAAAATGTTAAATAAGGCTGGAAGCCGAGAATAAAGATTTTGAAGCAGAGAGCGGTGAAAGTGGAGGTCAGAGCTTTAGGAAGGTGTCAGCTCCAGGGAAGCCTTAGAGACCATTTTAAGGATCTGAGCCTTTGCCAAAGAGCTCGTGAAGGCCACTGCAGAGTTTTAATCAAGCCGGTTAAGTGATTTGTTTGTAACTATAGCAAGACCACTTTAAGTATATTGTCAAAAAAAGAGAAAAAAAAGAGAGAGAGACTGGAGGGGAGGCAGGAGCCTTTTCAGCGCTGCCTCTAGAGTAATCCAATCTCCGCGTCGCTCTCGCCTAGAGGTGTCGCCTCCTTTCTGCCCGGTACTGGGGCTTCTCTACACATACGACAGGTGCAGTCCCTTGTGAAGTAATTATCTGAAGTGCTCTTTCCTTAAATTTATGTTTTATTTAAGTATAGTTGGAATACAATCTTATACTGGTTATATTAGTTTCAGGTGTACAATATAGTGATGTGACATTTCTATCCCTTACAATGTGCTCTTAAAATCCTCACGATGTGCTCTTAAACTATTATCCCAGCCTACTTTGATTGGGGCACGTAAAACTTTGCTTTCTAAGTAACAATTCCTTGAAACTTTTGGTCTACGTGATAGTGTCCGAGGGAGAAAGGGTGCCTGAGACCTTCTAATCTGATCCCTTCGTGTTACAGAAAATAAAATGAAGCTCAGAGAGATTGTCTCCTCACCATCACAGCTGTGTGACTTATGTCCCTTGACTTCTAGGAGAATATTCTTTTCACTACAGCATGCTTCTTTCTCATCTTGGCATTCAGCACACAAGAATTTTGTGTGAAGTACCCATTTGAGGCCTAGAACTGCGCCAAGTCATGTGGAAATGGTTAGGAACGTGATTCCCCTTTTCTTTGCCCTTGAAGGGATAAGTCTTAGTTGTCTGAGTTTCTGGACAATCGTGACAGTGTTTAGGGTCCCTAGAGACATGACACAGGGCAAAGTTCAGCATGGTTTGGGCTATCATCCTTCTGCAGGGCAGCTACACAAATCTCTGCCTCACAGCTTTTTGAGAGCAATAAATAATATCCTGTGCACCCCATGTCTTTCCCAATGCCTGGCACATAAGTGCATAGTAAAGTTGGGCAAGAAAGTGCATTATAAGGGTGAGCTTGATAAGATTTCTCAGAAGGGGTGGTCCGTGGGGGCTGAAACCCTTGGAGAAGGAGCCTTGGAGGTAAGGGCTCTCTGCATCGGGCTTTGGCTGAGTGGAGAGCCCTGCTCCCCTTTCTAGGCCTTTCTAGGCTCCCATTTCTAGGCCTTTCTACGCTCCCCTTTCTAGGCTTCCCTTTCTAGGCTTGGCAAGTAGGGCGCAGTTTTAGGTAGCGAAGGAATCTAGAGTCAGCTTCTAGAGATTGCTTTCTTTACTTCACACGGCCTCCGATGTAACTTTAAAAAGAAGTGCTGCTGAGAACTTGGGATCTAATGGCTTCTATTACTAGTGGAAATTTGTGGTTATTTGAAGAATGAGCCATAAAGATTAGCCCTGTGCTTACTGGTTATATAACATGATTCATAACTGGAAAGAAATCTAGGTGGGTTTTCAGGAGGCATTTTATGAACTTTGAAGGCTCGGTTCAAAGTTCCCCTTTCAGGGCCTTTTTAGGTTTAGTTTCTTAGGGAATTGAAACAACCGCCTAATTGCATTAAAAGCTATCGCTGCATCCTTTCTCTTTACTATGTAAAGTAGCGATGTGAGTTTGACCTCAAGAGCAGGTTTTCATAAAGATATTATTCAAAATAACTAAAATGATAATAAAGATAATAATAATAAAGATATTATTCAAGATAGCTAAAACAACAAAACATCTATCAACTGATAAATCAATAAGCAAAATGCGCTATTTATACAGGAAGAAATATTGTTTAGCCATAAAAAGAAATGAATTACTGACACATGATATACATATATGAACTTTGAAAACATTATCCTAAGTAAAAGAAACCAGATATGAAGATCATATAGTACATAATTCCATTTTATATGTGTCCAGAATAGGCACATCCTTAGAGACAGAAAATAGTTTAGTGATGGTGAGATACGGTAGGAAAAAGATTTACAAATGATCGATAAGCTCATTAAAATATGCTGAACATCGTTAGTCATTAGGGAAATGTAAATCTAAAAGATAAGAGGTATGGCATTTCTTTTTGGGGTGACAAAATGTTCTGGAATTAGATAGTGGTAATATTTTTATAATAGTGTGAACACACTAAAAACTGCTGAATTGGGTGCTTTAAAACCATTAAAATGCATTTTATATAATGTGAATTGTATCTCAATAAAAATTCTATCAAAGAACATAAAACAAATTTGAAAGTAATACAAATATTTTGGATTAGAACATTTAATATATTCAAAGTATTATTTCTCAAAAATTTTGTGTGCGTGTCCATCTTTTTTTTAATTTTATTTTTGTTTAAAATATTACAGAAGTCCCTTTTTTCTCAAAAATTGAATATATAAATTGAATTTAATTATGAATAAAATCTTAGTGGAGTTTCCTACAACTAGATAGGTCATTTTAAAATTTATTTGTAAGCAAAAGTACCTAAGAATAACCATAAAAAGCATGGGAAGGAAGGAATGTCAGAGAACAGTTTCTGTAGTCGTTATCAGAATGCTGTATAAAGTGACTTCAATAAAAAATAAAACAACAATAAAGCATTGGTTTGGAAATAGACAAAAACATCAGTGGAACACAGAAATAGATCGGACTATCCAGAAAATTTAATATATGGTAAAGTGGTATTTCAATCATTTTGGAGGAAAAACACTCAACTAATAAATGAGTCTGACACAAACTGGTTAACTTTTTGAAAGAAAATAATACTTGTTGACTATTTTATACAACACAAAAACAAATTCCAGGATTATTTAAGTCTTCAATGTAAAACAATAGAGCTTAGAATTCAATCTACTTGCCTACTCATATAATTTAGAGGGTAGAGGAAACCTTAATCAAAACTGGAAACCTGGGAGCTACAAAAGAAAATCTAGAGATATTTAATTATGTGACTGAAAATATTTGAACAAAAAAATGCATATATGAAGTCAATAAAGGAATGTTACATTTAAGTGGAAAATCTATATTTGCAATATAAGCAGATAACTAGGTACACTTCAAAAACTTCATAAATTAAAATAAAATAAAAATATCAAAATAATAGCCAAAAATATAAATAAACAATATCAAATCCAAATGGTCGATAATCATGCAACCTTGTTCAAATTCACTAACAGAGTAATACAGTTTACAGAGATTAACTTTGTATCCATTCAATAAGCCATACATTAAAATAAAATAATAAAACAAAATGCAATAACTCATATTACTAGCATTGATGTGGGCATAAAGGCACTCACAGGCTGAAATAAGATATATTAGTTGTTACAAGTATTTGAAAAGGCCATCCGTTGGTATAAAAATTAAAACTCATTTTATCTTTAACAAAATAATCCCATTCTAGGATTCTCTCCCTTAGAAATGGAAGCAGCAATAAGGATATATGTCATGGAGAATTTATTAGAGCATTTTCTGTAGTACAATGAACCTCAAAATAAATTGAACACCTACCAAAAAGGAAATAATTCAATATACTTATGGTCCGTCTACATCTTGGAACCTTATTGACCATTTAAAGTAATAAAGTACAGCTAAACCTGTTTACTTGTAGAGATTGCCATGACAAACATATAGTTTAACGAAAGAATAAAATGCAGTAAGTATGTATGGCATATTTTTTATAAAACAATAGCCAGACTCTTCCATATGCATGTTTATTTTTCTAGGTGTATATAAATAGGAAAATAAGAAAATTATGCATAACATAATAGGTTTTTAACATGATTTATGGAATATGTCTTTTAGGTAGAGCAGGGAGAGGAAAGAACAAGGAGAGGTAAACTAAAAGCCAACCCCCCCCCCCCAGGGGTAGACTACTACTTTGATGAAGCACAAATATTATATATCATGATCCCATCTCATTTATATATATGATTTTTAAAGATAAATATTTATACAATAGCTTTATAAAGTTCTAGAAAGTAAGATTAGATCTGATTGAGACTGTTTGGCCCAGCCGGCATGGCTCAGCGGTTGAGCGTCAACCTAGAATCCAGGAGATCAAGGTTCAATTCCCAGTCAGGACACATGCAGGAGGCAGCCAATCCATGACTCTCTCATCATTGATGTTCCTCTCTCTCTCCCTCTCCCTTCCTCTCTCTGAAATCAATAAAGATATATATATAGTTTGAAATATTAAAATTACCCCAGAGAAAGTTAAGAACCACCAGGCACTAAGTCTTCTCATCTAAAACTGGTGTCTCTTCATATACCCTAACTTTCTATTAATGTTCCCCTACAGAGCTTATCATATGTTGTTTCTGATGCGTGTCTCTGAAAACTCAAGAATACGGTATCGTAGGCAAACTTTAATACACGCAGCAAAAGTCTATAAGATAGTGTGTAAATTAACTAGCAATTTTATTTACGTTAATTTTATATTTTTGTCCAACAGTTGAATAGAAACCAATATTTAGAACTTAGTAAGAATTTCAATGTGAAAATGAATTTAGTTTAAAATATATATGATATTGGGATTATCTTTCTCATCATATGATTAATCTTTTTGATGTTTCAGGATGAACCAAGGAGAAAGATGTCATTTCTTTTTTTTTTTCTTCTTTCCCTGATCTTGATTGAGAATCCTCTTAATCAACTGGCAGCCTGTTTACTCTTCCTTTATTTATCTTTTATCTTCCTGTCAATTGGGAAAATGGGGAGGCATTGATGGTTGATATAGAGACATTTAAAAAAATTTAACCCAAAAATATTACTATTATATATATATATATATATATATATATAGTTCTTTCTTGGCTCTAGCCTCTGTCCCACTAATCACACTGAATAGTTTGGTATAGGAACTCTAATGGGATTGGATAACAACCAGGCTCAGTAAAGATAATTAAGAATTTACTTATAGCAAATATGAATGTGAAATACATTAGACATTTTTATATTTCAATTTTTGTTGCTTATGTGTCTCACTTTATAGAAATTATACATAAAAATATGAACTAACAAAATAGAAAAATCGGAGGTTGGCTAGTCACCTTTCAAAATTATTACCTTTACTAAAAGAATCAATCTACATTTATCTCATCATTTAAAATATATTTTAGAAAAAAATTAGTCTTTGCAAAATTTAAGGAATATTTTTGTTGCTTTTAGTAACTATAACTTCCTTGCAGCTGCCAAGATATGAGTTGGATGTGAGCAGCTAATTAATTCATTCCACTGTGGACATACTTTTTATGTTATTGCCATTTCTCTTGACATTCACTTTGAAATTCTTTAGAAAAAATGTTTTATTCAGAAAAAATATTGCTGATGAACACTTCCAGAAATACACTGGTGTCATTAAAATGTGTGCCCTAAACATGAGAAGCATTGGATCAGGTCTCTTTGTTGTATTTTTCCTGAGCCTGTGGGAAAGTCATACAGAAGGAAACCAAAGGTTGAATATGTGTACACTAGGTCCTTGAAATTGTTTTTGCCAAAAAGTGTGTCATTTTTTGCCAACCATATTGACATTGTTTGCAAGACGGACTTTCAATCATCTGGGCTTGGAATGAGACTGCTAACTCATTGGTCATAGGCCACAAAGCAGCTAACAGTTGGTAAAATCTCTGAGTCACTATTTATCTTGGCTACATTCAAGATGGTAGCCCATGAGCACTAGGTAGCTTCATGCTTTCTTAATCCCTCAGCCCTTTATTTCACCTATGTGGTTACTGATTTCAAATAAAGTATCCAAATAAACCTTCTTTCTATTAATCTTCTGAATCTCTCCTAAGCATGGTATTGTTTGCATTTTGAGGGCTATTTTATCTGAACGATGGCTCCTAAAATAATACAGCGATTCCAATCAAGATCATTATTTGCTGTTATGAGTCCTATGGGGTATGTGAAATTCATTCACAAAACTTCAAGCTATAACTATTATTGAACAATTCTTCTTTTAAAAACCCATGTGAGTTATCAAAGAGACTGTGCACCAATTGGAGACAATATTATAATACTTTTAAATTAAAACATTTGAGATTTTGAGTAACTCTGAAAGGGAACTTAATCGTAATCTAGAATGAATTTTTCATTTATAAGCTTAATAAGTTGCCCAAGGCCACAAAACTTCCTAGTTGCAGAGACAGAATTGGGATTTCAGAGAACCTGACTTAGTATCTTATTGTATAAAGTAGAATAAATGTTTCTCTTTATAAAGCTCTGAAAGAATTCCTTTTTCCTCTATAAAACTTTTTACAATGCAATATTTCCCTTCTCGGCTAGCCAAAATACGGATTTCAACAAACTTTAATTAACATTTAATTTTTTAAATAATTTTAAACATATCTAGTCCTTTGTATGATTTCTAGTCTAGTCAAGCCCAACATGTGATTTTTTTATATTGGAAAATCTAGGTCAGCATCAAGCCTCTTGACATTATTTCTATTTTACTGATTAAGATACAGAAGATCAGAGTTATAGTGACCTATTCAAGATGTCACAAGAGTGGGAGCTGGGCATAGAACTTATGTCTCCTGATATTCTCCTGTGGTTCTTTGCACTAAAATCTTCAGTCTGAAAAGATCTTAGCACTCAGCATTTCTTCTAACTTTAGCTTTCTGGTAGTCGTTGTGTCAGGGAGTTATGAAATATCAGAATTTCCTTTTTATTATCAGGCATTCTGTACTCATGGGATTTCAGGGACATTAGTTATAAGCTACACTCTCACTACAGAGAAAGACATAGCAAACGTCAGAAAGAAATGAAGTGATAGAATAAAAGCCTGTAAAGTGCTTTGATGGCAAAGGTTGTGCAGGCCTGAAGAAAGACTATTCCCACACATTCTGTCAATGGGAAAGAGAGGGCTTTGAAGTGCAATTTAATGGCCAAACAGAAGTCATAAGCTGACCAAAACTATCTGAATCTAGTGTGTTTCAACAAGGTTATGAATTATTCCTGTAGAGTAATGATGATCTACTTTTTATCCAGGAAACAGTGAATAATTCTATGTACATTTACCTAAATTATTATGCACTGGTGCTCACATAAAAAAATGTTGTTCAATCCATTTTTAGAATCCTCAATCTAAACTAATAATAGATGAGTGAAAGCTTTTAACTCTATGTATGGCAAAGGAATAAGCTTATTAAATAACTATCCATTGCCTTTATTTGGGGACAGTTCAATCACCTGCCCAGTGATTCTTCCTTCAGTTGAGTAGGTCTGAATATGCTGGCTCATTCATGTGCATTCAGGGAGACTACAAGCATCCCCAATTTAAAATGCCACCACTTTACTTTCCAAAAAAAAAACTTTGCAAGACTGTAACTCTTGTACCTGCTAATAAAGACATTCTAGAAAACAAAACACAAAAGTTCACTCAATGGTGTTCTATCTCATTGTGGTTTTAATTTGTATTCATGAATATTGAGTTCGAAAGCATTTCCAAATATTTATCAGCCGCTTATATTTCTTTTTCCCCAAGTTTCATTTCAAATATTTTGTTGATTTTTCTGTTTTTTGATCTCATTCTTACTGATGTGTAGTTCTTTTTATTTTCTATATACTAGTTTTTGTCAGTTTTATGCGTTGCGAATGTCTCCTGCCATTCTGTGCCTTGCCATTTCACCCCTTTGCTTTTGTCTTGATAAATAGAAATTGTTAAATTTGTACACCAGGTCAATTACATTGAATACATTATATTTATTGACTGGGATGCTTTGATGCTTTATTATTTCTTGATTATTTAAGTTTCATGTGTAAAACTTGAATAATTCTCGTAAGACTATGGGAGTACATTGATTAAACAACAACAGTGTCACCCTGGCCTGTGTGGCTCAGTTGGTTGAGGGTTGGCCCACGCACCGAAAGGCCACTGGTTTGGCACATACCCAGTCTGCGGGTTTGATCCCTGGTCAGGGGCCTATGGTAGGCAGCCGATCGATGTTTCCTTCTTACATTGATGTTTCTCTCTCTCAATCCCCCCCATCTTCTCTCTCTAAAATCAATAAAAACATTTTTTTTTAAAAAACAACAACAATAGTCTCCTTTCAGCACAACTTCACTGCCCTTCCAAAGTTAACAACCAGCTGATATTTTTCTAGACATGCGTGAGCATGTGCATGCGGATGCGCTTGGCTGCATGTGTATCTGTGCTTATGTGTAAAGAGAGGCAATATAAAGCTGTGGCTAAGAGCACACCTATTAGAATCAATCTATTTGGGGTTCAAACAGAATCTCCAAGGTTTATCGACTATGTGGCTTTAGACAAATTTGCCCTTTCAATATCCTCCTCGGCAAAATGAGAATTCTAATATCTACTTCATGGAGTATCCATGAAAATAATAACTTGTCAGGCACTTAGCATAGTGCATAGTCCATAAGACAGTGATATCTAACATTTATTTAGCACTTACTATGTGCCAAGCACTTTGTATGCCTTAATCTATTTAACCACCACAATTATTCCCTCCATTTCTTAGTTGAAGAAACTGAGGGGCAAGGGGTTGAAATAACTTTCCCAAAGTGACACCTCTCGTAAATGGAAGGACTGAGTAGTTTATGAAGGCCAGACTGTCTGATTCCAGACTTCACATTCTAGTGTATTTTTAATAAAAAATATATATATATGCTTAAGGTGCGCAATATAGCAGTTTGGTATACACAGTGAAATGATTACTACAGTCAAGCTAATTAGCATATCTTCTCATATATATATATATATATATATATATATATATATATATACACCATATATGTATATATGTATATATGTATATATATATATATATATATACACCATTTTTTCTTTTGTGACAAGAGCTCTTGAATTCTACTCTCTTAGCAAATTTCCAGTTTCAATAGAGTATTATTAACTATAGCCATAGTGCAATATGTGAGATCTCTAGACTTTTTCACCCTCTGTAACTGCAACTTTGTACCCTTTGAGCAACATCTCCCAGCTTTCCCTACCTCCCCACCCTCGGTAACCACTATTCTGCAAAGTTCACATTCCTTACTACTCTACTGTATGCTAATCTTCCCCCCGAAAAGTGTTCCACTGATGCCACCTGATATTACGTAAAGGTGAAAACATATAATTTCGTGTGTTTTATTATAAAAAATAGCATCATACTAAATATATTGTACTGTCACTTCCTTTCTCCATTTTACAATATATTAGCGATCTTTTAATGTTGGTACTTTATTTTTAAACAGCTGCGATGTATACTGTAGAATAGTCATCATTGTCTAATTCTGTTTGGGCTGCTATTTAAAAAAAAAACACCATGAACTGTGTGGATTTTAAATAACAGAAATGTATTTCTCACTGTTCTAGAGCCTGGAAAGTCCAAGATCAAGGTACCTGGTGGATTCATTGTCTGGTGAGGGCTGGCTTCCAGTTCATAGGTGCCTTTTCACTGTGTCACTGTGTCCTTACATGGTAGAAAGGACAAGCTCACTCTCTGGGGTCTCTTTTATAAGGTCACTAATCCCAAACATGAAGTCTCTGCCCTCATGATCCCATCACATCCCACCTCCTGATACCATTACCTTGAGGGTTAGGACTTACACATATAAATTTGGGGGAGACACAAACATTCAGACCATAGCATCTGTATAATAAAACATTTCTTTTTTGGTGAACATTCAGGTGTTTTTATGTTTTTGCTATTACAGCCAATGTGGCAATGATCTTCCTTACACATGCATGTTTTCCGTGCATGTGTAAATATTTCTGTGTGATGGATACCTAGTAACAGAATTTTCTGGTCAAAAGGTTTGATTTTTTTAAAACTATTTGCTCAGGTAGGCCATCTCTGAGTAAATACCTGTTTGATAAGTTACATAAAATTTGCATTATAGATCTTTATATGTTTACTTTCCAGGACCACAATCTGTTGACTGTTCTTTGCTTGCTTGTCTCTACTATGGTCCAAATGCCCAGCATTGTAACTAATCATTTCATTTCTTTCACTTAAAAAATACCTTTCTAAAAAATCCTGTAATATACTTAGATAAGAATTTTATGAGCATCCCATTCCATTTTCCTTCTTGGAATCAGCCTTAAAATGTCTACTAATTCATTTTTTATTGGTAAATTGCACACTCTCGATTTTGTTTTCTTTCTACACCTACACAAACCATTTACAATATTAGTGTGGCACAGCCTCTATGTCTACTTAACCCACTCTTCTTATTGCACAAGCAAGTTTCAATCCTTTGGGTGTCAGCATAAAAATTTACCTATCTGCTCAAGAAATAGGGTTGATTATGGAACACTATAAGGACCCCCAAGGACTGCATTCTGCCAGGGCTTTTTCCATAAAAGAGAGATGAATATGTATATAGTTGTTGGACCCAGTCCCTTTAATCTTTTCATCTGCCTGGGAGAACATTCCAGCAATGCAAGAGAATATAGGTAGAGATAGTTTATTTCCCAATCACATACCTCTCTGGAACTGGCCAAAAAGGAATGCTCTATTTGGATTTCAAACCTACACTTCCCTACTTTTTTCTTTGTACTTTAGTTAAGCTCTTTTAATTGCTCTTTGAAGACTTGAATTTAGCATGTTTGGGAGGCATTTACCTATGAGAAAAGTTGCATGTTTTTTTGGAGAGCTAGAGGGAGCCTGCCATCCTTGAAAATACCTCAGAAAATTGGGGATTTGCTTGACCTCCTTTGTGGAGTACATATCTAACCTGAATAAATGAGTTGTTTCCTGTTAACAAGAGATGTGTGTTTTTAATATTTAAGCATTTCATACAAGCCTAATAAAATGTTTCCCTTTCATTGTAATGCTAGTATACTTGAAGGAGATCAGCCAAACCTATTCAGAATATGAGAATAAGAATGACTTACTGTACAGACTTGTGTATGTCCAAGTCAAGTAACTTTTCTAAAGCTGCCTTATATTATTTTTAATTAAAATTTATCTGAGTCGTATGAGATACCGAGTGTAATTGGTAGCTAAGGCGAGAAGGTCCAAGTTGCTGATGAAAATTTTGAGACCTCAGAGCATGCTAGGATTTCTAATTTCTTTCAGAACCAGCAGGAGGGCAATCAAATTAAGTTCTTGGGACATGTTGGTTTTATTGGGAAGCAGATGTAAAATTAAGTATATCCCAATCTCTGTTCCTCAGCCTTGTTCCTTCTGCCTCAACTACCTTGGTCCAAGGAAAAGAATACTTGTGCATCATGTTTACTATAATCATAGATAAAAGGTATATGGAGTGTTAACTGTGTCCCTGAGGGAAAAGGGATGGATACAAGGCTGAATTATTTAACTACCCAGAATTCCCCCACCTAACATCATATCCTTGCCCTTAAGGCATATGCAAAAAATATATGCTCCTCTTGATGAAACTCAGACCCCAAATTTCTATGATTACCTACCCTTATAAACTGAGCTGTGTTATACACAATTCTTTAAGAATCCATTTTATAAACAATCTTCCTATTTTGGGATAATTTTAGATTTACAGACAAGTTATAAAGATATTAGAAAGAGTCCCCAGATATCCCACACTAGGTTTCCCCCATTCTTCGCATGTAACGTTACCAAGATGCATTGGTCAAAACTACTGTGACTCATCCACAGCTGAAACTAAACTAAAGGAGCTTTCTAAACAAGGAATAGGGCCTAACTTTGACATCCAGATCTTAGTTTTTTGATGGCTGCAAATACTTTGGAAAAGTAAGGGTCAAAAAAGAATGATAGGGTCCGGCCGGGCTTGGCTCAATATTGACCTAGGATCCAGGAGATCTCGGTTCGATTCCCGGTCAGGGCACAGGCCCGGGTTGCCAGCTCGATCCCCAGCAGGGGGCGTGCCGGAGGCAGCTGATCACTGACCCTCTCATCACTGATGTTTCTCTCTCTCCCTCTCCCTTACTCTCTTTAAAATCAATAAAAATATATTTAAAAAAATAAATGAATAAAAGCGCAAGATATATATTTTTTAAAACTTTAATTGAATTAACAATCCTGTCAGGTAGCATCTGCTTTCTAAGACATTTATTTGCAGCCTGCCCTTATAATACTATCTCAGCACGGATGTCTTGTAGCATTGTTACCATTATAGTCGCAATAAAACAACTTGAAAACATGTTCCAAAAGGGTCATAAGTTTTGAGGGAAAAGTTCAGCATAAACAATTAATTGCATAAATGAATTGTAATGGCATTTTAAACTTACTTCTGTTAAATAACTAAACTTCAGACACTGTTTTAAGATTCAGACATGTCTGTGAAGCAGTGCAGATTGCCACCTCAAAATATGTCTCTTTGAGATACTGATTATTTTAAGCTGGTTACTTTTGAGGAAGGACTCAGGAAAAACTCTTGACCTTCCCTCTGACTGACTAAAAAAAATTAGATAGAGGGCCTGCTCCAGGAAGGGAGTTAACCTCAGATATCTTCAGTTTAATATAAACTAGAGTGTGATGGGGGGAACCCACCAAGGCCCATTTGGTAAAAGTCCTCTCTGTGTCCCATTGTTAAAGATGGCCCAGGAAACATCTGTTTATCAAACATTGTTTTTTTTTTATCTCCACATGAATTTCCCTTCTGCCCTTGAGGTCCCAAACCACAGCCTTGCCTTTCTCCTTAGCTCAAGATGCTATGTAAGCATCAACTGCCTGATTTGCCTTTGGGCCCCACATTTTCATGGAACCCCCATATGTATATATGCAACACAATTGGTTATTTTCTCACATTAGCCTATCTCATGTCAATTTGATTATTAGGCCATTCAGGAGTTGAGTAAAATTTATTTTGTCACCCCTGTAAGTGTCAAGGTAGCCAGGAGACTTTACTGGCTGTTCCCTGTTTGCTCTGGGACGGCTGCAGATAAAGGGATCCTGGACCATCTGGAACAAACTACAAGAAAGTAAGAGTTCTCACCATACCCGACAACTCAGATCTCTGTTGTTGGGTTGTAGTGCAAGCAAAAGTGGTGAGAATCTTTTTTTCTCTTTCTAAATTTAGATTAACAGGAGAAAATATTTGTGCAACTAGTTCCTTGGGCTAAGCAACTCTCGGTTATTTGGTATGGGTGCTCATGGCTATTTTTAGTTTCTTTTTTCCCAGATTAGGAAAATTGGGCTCCTCAATGTTCTCTTTTTCCACCAGCTGGACGATGCATATGCATCTAGGAAAGCTGAGTAAGCTGTGGGTATGAGCTTATGGAATCTAAAAATGTGAGTGAACTTTTGGCTTGGCAATTTACCCTATTCTGTTCAAAAGAGGGGAAATCATGATACCTTGTGTTTTGGAATGGCTGTTTCTAACTGGGAGTGCAATTTGGGATCTTGAGGACTGCATCCTTGGCACTCTCTTGTGGATGCCTCGTGTTTCCTTGGTTAAGCCATAAAAATGTTTATTGGTTTGAGTCACTAACGAGATTGCTAGATCTTACCGTCAATGTTGAACAATAGATCCTTTGAATTGGAAAAATTTCCAAATTGGAAATATTTTAGAGAGCTCTCATCTCAACAATCTATTTTATTAATATTTATCAAAAGACCAAGTTTAAAAAGGAGGTACAAATAAATGTAACTAGCCTTAAGAACTCTCTTAATAATAATAATAATATGGCAGTTTGGGAAGCCTTATTAAATTTATTGTCTCAACTTCCTCTCATGGGTCTTACAAATGCTAATAAAAACATTAGGTTAATTAACATGAAAATGAGAAGAGGCCAAGGGGAGCATCAAAGGACTCTTCCATACTAGTTGGAAATTTTTGAAGTGTTGTTAAGAAATGTGAATAAAAAAGGGACTATGCAATAAATCTCACAAATTCAGTGACCTAAAGTAACTTCAGAGGATAATCTGATTATAAATTTCTAACTATGCAGGACATAGTGGGCAGTCACACCCCAGGCCTATGAAAGTTTTATCTTTGCTTTAAGCAAAGCCTTGTTCACTGTTCTTGTGCATCTAGGTTAACATACCTTTGAAATGCCAGAGTAATCCTCTTTTACAGACCCCTTGGGGCCAAAACCACACTCAAGAGAGCATATAATTTTGTTAACTATCCTGTAATCCAATCATAGAGATTTCCTAGCCTTGCTTTCTCCCACCTTTATGTAATCTTCCTTATATTCCTTTCTTAATTCCAAATGTATAAAAAAAAACCCCAAAAACCCATCAAAACTATCATTCTCTGAAGCATTTTAGATCTTGCTTTCAGGCATGTCATCAGTTTGGCTCAAATAAACTTATAAAAATTTCCCATAGATTTTGATGTTTCTTACACTGACATTTACTTGGCAGTCAGCAGGATTCTGAAAAAGCCCACCCAAGACCACCCTGTGAACCCAGACAGGATGCTGGGTGTCAGCAGGGGCCCATTGCTCCCCACTGGCTCCCCACTGGCTCCCCTCTGTACATTGACTAAACTTGGGTGGTGTTTCTGTTAGAATCCCAGAGCTTCCCGCTTCAGGTGGCTGGTCCTGGATCTATCCACAGAGAGGAAAACGAAGAAAAATGGATGGCTCCTGTGAGGACCCACCAAGACAGAGACAGGCCCCCAGGCCCCGGGGGCAGGACAAAAGGCATACATGAGTGACTCAGTAAACTGCAGAGGGTGGAGGCAGTTCCAGGAATTAACTTAAATCAGTGGGTTTGACAAATACCAGGTGCACTCCAGCTTCAGGCGCCTGTGGTTGAGAAACATCCTGAGCCCACCCTTCCTGAAGAATTTACAACCCTTGCAAGGACAATGATTGCTTGCTCACTGTAACTCTATATAAGCTTGTTGTAAATTTAGGTCAGGGTTTGAGTCAGAATTCCACTGTGTTGGATACGACCACACCCCAGCTAGCTGGAATAAAAGTCCCTTTTGCTGTTACATTATCAGCTCTGGAGAGATTGTCTTTCCGCCGCATAGGGGATCTGATTCTCGGACATAACACTCCTTTTCATTTTGGCTTTTCATTGAATTGCTTACTGTGAGTCTTAAAATCTTTGCTGGTTAAATGAGAGACTGAACTCTCTTTAGCTCTGAAAGAGAAAAGACACATGCTTTTCCAACCGAAATCTTGGATATTCTTAGGTTACTAAGAATGTTTGTGGGTTTGCCTGAGAAAAAAATTTCCTCTAGGGTGTGAAGCTGTCCAATAGGGGTGTCTACCACATTTGGCTATTTGAGAGATGTGCATGTAATGCATGGTTTTTCCTGAAAGTTTTTTCAGACTCTACAGATCTCAAAGGAAAACTAAAATTAACATGGAAAATTTAGCCTCTGAGGCTGACAAACCCCACAAAAGTCAGCCTCCCATTAATGCTTTTGCAAGAAGATGGCTGAGATGAGAATCCTTTGATATTTCTAAATTAATCTTTTGTGAGCAGTTAGAAAAAGCTGTCTATAAAATTAGGCAGAATGAATAGAAAGCATTATAATTGGCCTCTAAAAGCTTCAAGAAACAGGATTTAGATAAATGGATCAACTTAGATGTTGTTTAGGTGCCAACCAAATTTTTTGAAGTATTAAAAACAATTGTCATTTTTAAAGGGAGAAGGTCAATTTGAACCTAACTTTTCAAGGACAGATACAAATTAAGTGACTTCTTATCCCAGCTGCCAAAACAAAATTTGTATACAACTTTTCTTCATAAAATAGTAAGATTTTTTTTCCCATGGCTAACAAGTCTCTGTTTGTGTCTATGTGTGTCTGTATTTGTGTGTTGTAAATGTGAGATAATTTTCTACATTCAGGTGATATTGTTAAAATTAATATAATAAATCAGAAATATAGAAATTAACCCAAATCCTTTTCAAATTTACATGATCAAAGATGAATCCTTACATGTTGGCCAGTGTGGCTCAGTTGATTGTGCATCACCCAGTGCACTGAAAAGTTGCTGGTTTGATTCCAGGTCAGGGCACATGACCAAGTTTTGGGCTTGATCCCCAGTATCGGGCGTGCAGAGACAGCCCAACAACAGATGGTGTTTTTCTCTCTCTCCCCTTCTCTAAAAAAAATAATAAATAAAATAAAATAAATAAATAAATAAGACTAATTAAACACATAGTTTGGACTATGGGAAACCCAAGATGACTGCTGCATTCTTCAAGGCTCCCTGGTAAGCTTCATTTTTAAATTTTTGCATTCTTTCATGCATTATAGTGATTTAAGCTGGACTAAAGTTAGATAAAGAAACTTATAAGCTGACTTTATTGAAAAAAGAAGTCTTACACACTATTGCCAAGTTCTGATAAAGTCACTTAAAGAAAATGCCAAATTGGCATTTCTTTCACAGTGAGTCCCAGTGGACAAAGACTTTAAAGATCATTGACTGTCACCCGGAAATTTTGTTCATTGGAAAGGACATCAAAAAAAGACACTCTCCAACCTCATTGGAGGGGACATTATAAGGGGCCTAACCACAATTAGAGATCTACCTTAGACTCTGACACTCACTTCCATCTATAAAGGGCATGAAAGACACCTCAAGGATAAGAAGCTACTGATATTAGAGGTAAACATCTATTCCAAGTCCAAGATAAGGCCTGTATTTCTACAGATTCATGTTGAACTTAGAAACCAATTGTCTGATTCTCTTTACCTGTCTGATAATGATATTAGTTGTAATAATAGTTATGCCTGTTCTTTGGGGTTTTTCTCCTATATCATCCAACTGTTAATGATTACTGAAAATGTATCTTTTAATCTTCTATTTATGGGTTATGTAAATGTTAAACTAGATGCAAAATACAGAAAAATGAGATGAACTGCAACATTGGATTGTGATAATTCACAGGATAGAAAAGATCCAGAGTGTTTTTCACAATGCAAGTGATAAGACCAACTGCTTTTCATTTATATGCTCTTCCTTTTTCAGAAATTCTGGCTTCAATTCAACATCCCATGGTTATGGTACTGCTCCATCCCCAATGGTCCACCATTATAACAAGTATTGATATAGGGAATTCCTAGAAATGCACCTTCTTTGTGCTGTGAGACCACTATTCAACTAAATGCTTGGCCATCAATGCCTCCTTCAGATTTATTTATGACCAAAAACAGGAATTGTGAATGAAAAAGGACTATGTAATAAATCTAACAAGTTCAGTGACCGAAAGTAACCTCACAGGGTGATTTGATCATAAATTCCTAACTGGGAAGGTCCTGGTGGATAGTCAGACCCAGGCCTATAAAGGTTTATCTTTGCCTTAAGCAAAGACCTTTCCACTGTTTTTGAGCATCTAAGTTAACACACCTTTAAAATGTTAAAAATAATCCTCTTTCCAGACCCCTTGGAGCCATAACCATCCTCCAAGGAGCACATAATCTTGTTAACTATCTTGTAATTCAATCATACAGATTTCCAAGTCTTGCTTTCTCCCACCTTTATATAATCTTCCCTAATGTTCCCTCCTTAATTCTGAATGTATAAAAAGAACTGCAGAACTATCATCTCTGGAGCATTTGAGATATTGCTTCCCGGTATGTCATGAGTTTGGCTCAAATAAACTCATAAAAGTTCTCTACAGGTTTGGATGTTTTGGTGTTGACAGAAATAAAGTAAAGAAAGCAAATATTAATAAGGATGGCACAGAGAGGAAACAAAAATGAGTGAGTCACAGGATTCATCTTAGCACAGTGGAAACCTTTAGATGGTTACTAAAAATGGAATAGCCCTGCTGGTGTGGCTCAGTTGGTTGAGAGTCGTCCCATGAACCAGGAGGTCACGGTTTGATTCCTGGTCAGGGCACATGCCTGGGTTGTGGGTTTGATCCCCAGCAGGGGGCCTGCAGGAGGCAGCTGATCGATGACTCTGTCATCATTGATCTTTCTATCTCTCTCTCTTCCTTCCTCTGTCTGAAATCAATAAAAACATAGGTTTTAACCAGCAATACCAAAGGCTCGGTGGGTCAAATCAACTCTCTATTGACCTAGCAACATTAAAGGGTCCCAAACAAGTTTGCTTTATTTACCTCAGTTTGGAGAAATTTAATAAGCCAAAGAGCTGAGATTACAATGAGAGCCTGACTAATGATTGCTTGGGGCAGCAGTTAGGCTGGTTAGTCAAGTTAAAGATTGACAAAAAGGCAAGGGTCCTCATTCTTAGCTATCATGTTCTGGATGCTGGGCTTCATGCAAAAAAAAAGTGAAATTAGACCACCTTCTTACACCACACACAATAAACTCAAAATGGATTAAAGACTTAAATGCTGGACTCAAAACCATAAAAATTCTAGAAGAAAATGTAGGCAGTAAAATCTCAGACATTTCTCTTAGCAATATTTTTTTGTTATACCTCCTTGAACAAAAATAAAATAAAATAAAATAAAATAATAAAATAAATATAGAAATGGGATTACATTAATGTTAGCTATTAATCTTTTCAATGCTTGCTATCAATGGGACTAAAAATGTATTGCAAAGAAAATCAACAAAATGAAAAAACAACCTACTGAATGAAATAAGATATTTACCAATAATACATCTGATAATGGATTACTATCCAAAATTTATAAAGAACACAGAGGAAGTAACAGCAGAAAAACAACCCCATTAAAAAGTAGGCAGAAGACCTGAATGAACACTTCTGCAAGGAAGACATACAGACAATAGATATATGAAAAACTGCTCAGTATCACTAATCATCAGAGAAATGAAAATCAAACCAACGAGATACCATCTCACACCTGTCAGAATACCTATTATCAAAAAATCAACAAACAACAAGTGTTGTCACAGATGCGGAGAAAAGGGAACCATAGGGCACTGTTGGTGGGAATGCAGATTGGTACAATCACTGTGGAAAACAGTGCGGAGGCTCCTCAAAAAATTAAAAATGAAATTTCCTTATGACACAACAATTCTACTTCTGGGAATATATCCAAAAACCCAAAACACTAATTTGAAAGAATATATGCACCTCGGTGTTCATTGCAGTATTATTTACAATAGCCAAAATTTGGAAGCAGCCCAAGCGTCCATCAGTAGATGAATGAATAAAAAAGCTATGTCGCATTTACATAATGGAATGCTACTGAGCAGTAAAAAAGAAAGAAATCTTACCTTTTGCAACAGCATGGAAAGTTTTCTACCTAGAACGCAAAAATTTTGTGTTCTATCAGATATTTTTACTTTTATGTTGTCTTAATCAGGTCCTTAGTTACTTAGAAAAACTTAATCTTTTTAATAGTAAGTTAAATTTTGCTAACAATAAGGTAATTGTATGTATTTGTCTTCTAAGTATTTTGTTGTCACTTTGGCTAAATGAATAATTAAGTATTGTGTCATCATGATCTGTGATCTTCATAGTCAAATGTCTAAAACTTTGATTTCTTTTTTAAATATATCTTTATTGATTTCAGAGAGAGGAAGGGAGAGGGAGAGAGAGAAACATCAATAATGAGAGAGTCATTGATCGGCTGCCTCCTGCACGCCACTGACTGGGGATCAAGCCCGCAACCTGGGCATGTGCCTGGCCCAGCCAAGACTTTGATATTTTGACACACTTCCTAAAATTCAAATTTCATTTTGTGTTTTTCTCTACCTGAAAATAATTCTGAGTTTTTCCAAAAGGGTCCTTGGAACATTTGAAAGGATTTCTCTTTCTTCTATAAAAGGGAGATGTTAAACTAATTAGGCTTGTTTGATATGCTAAAATTACATGGGAAACATTGTCAAATAAGAAAGGATAATTATGTTGTATTTGTATGCATATATATTACTGCTATTAACATAAATATTCCAAAAATTATATAAAATCTCTAAAACTCTAAAATATCCTAATATAATGTTTTCATTTATAATTATAGTTGTTATTATAAAATGTTGTGTGTTGCAGAAAAAGCAAATTTCTCTGACAATTGCATTTTAATGAATCAGATCTTTAACCATGCCATTTCAAATCTTTTGTCATTCACACTCAGTTATTGTTTTGCTCTGATGCTTTTGCAAATATGTTTCATTTTCAGAGAGGTTTTTGGAGAAGATTCTGACACTCCATAATACAGGTTTCTGATAACCTTTAAATTTTACCATTGAACTGGGTAAAAATTTGCAGAACTGTGACAAAAAGGACTGATGGCTTCATAACCCTGCTAACAAAAAATCAAGATAAATAAGAATTGATTATGTGGAAATGAACAAACTGATGAAAAGTATTATACTTTTTTGACATTTTATTTGAAATATTTCAGAATTTAATGTTTTGTTTCTTCAGATTTAAGAAAACTTTTCTTTTTTCTCTAAAGCTACCTATAAATTACAGCAATTTGAGGAATTATACCTTTGTAAGCAGAATTGAAACATTCATCCGTTTCTGCTTAACTGATTCCTCTAGGATTTGGAAACTCTTAGTATTCTTATTTTCATGGCAATATAGTTATTTGCATAAGTTCAATAAGAATCTGTTCTCCTTGTAACAGAACAGAATTGGAAACTGATTATATTACCAAGGCTTTGACTGGAATGCCATGTTTGAGAGTGACATGCATAGATTTAGATGTGGGTAAGTAGCTTTAAGAATCTAGATAGAATTTGTAGGCCAGTATAAAGCCCCTCTAGAAAAATTGGCCTGATACCTTGCTTACAGGGTTCCCAGAAACCATACCAGGTGAGTGAAGAAGTTGACTTCCTGGCAGGTACAGTAACCTCAGGATATTTTGGGGACCTCAAGAGAAAGAGTAGCCTGAATCTAAAGGCACTGCAAGCAAAGCATGATGGGAAGTATTTAGCTTTCCCTCTTAACCTGAAGAGGCAGTTAAAAGTTTAACCTAGAGATTTCTTATGAAAAAAATTCAAGCACAGCAGATTTATAAGAACCTATATGATCAATTGCTAGTCTTGTATTTTGTAAATAATCAGGTCAAGTTTATTTAAACTAGACTTATTTTGCAAATAAATTGGTCTTAATTTGGCTATCTTTGGTAAAAATGAGGGTTATTTAAGAGAGAAAAATGATGTTTCAATAGAAACTATAATACACATCTATGGATATCAGATTCTAGTTCAATTAACTATCTCTGAGGTTTTGTTTTTCACCTGTGAACTGGACTGGACCTTGGATTCTTCTAGTTTCCTCAGATATTTGGCTACAATTATCCAAACTAATGTTTTATATTTTTCTCCCACTTTTGTCTTAAAATCATTGAGAAAGAAAGGTGCATTTTTTCTGAAACCCTGAAACTTGATATAAACTTCAGAGAAATCAACATGTAAATGGTGAAAGTAGACCTCGTTACTTGCGTTTTGGCTAGGAAAGAGTTCAGAGCCAAGACTCAAACTTGCAAGGGAAAGTTTATTTAGCAAGCAAAGTGAAAGTACACTCGAAAAGGTGGTTTGGAGCGGGTGGCCCATAGAGCTACCCTGGGGTGTGAGCTTGGGCTCTTTTTAACCCCTTGGAAGTGGGGTTAACTGCTTTCTTCTTCAAGCTGATTCATCAGGCCCTGTCCTGTAGTCTCCTGTCCTTCTATGGAGTTTAGATGGGGCTTTTCTCTAAAGTGGGTGGGGGTTGACCTTATGTATGACTAGCTACAGGTCAGGGGAGAAAAGGTCAGTGAGAGGATCTGACCCAAATGACTGGAGACAATCTAAGGGTGGAGGTCCTAATTAACAATAGTTATTTCCAATACTTGCTCTCCCAATTGCGCCCATTGAGTTCTGTATCTGGCCTATTGTCCTGCTTAGCTCATGCCTATCTGACTGCCTACCACAAACACAATGACTCCTGTTTAAACAATCTTCATGCCTGTTGGTGTATAAGCCACATAGAAAGTTTACATGAACACCCAATGACACCATCAAGGACATTTCAAGCTGCAAAAGATGCTTTGAACCTGACATGTAGAAATATTTTTTACTGAATGTGCTTTATTTAGGCTCAGAAACTGGTATAATCATTAAACTTTGTTTTTCTTTTGTTTCCGTAGAAATGCCTCTTATAAAATAACTGATTGCTTGCTTAGATGATATAGGCTTAATTTGGGGAACCCACCTGCATGGCTGCCTCCTGAAATGAGATATAACTGTTTAACTGAACTCACCTGTTCTTAGGAGTGATTATTTTAATGATATGAAGCAATCAACAAACTTAGCTTCAGGACTGTGAAGATTTTTGCTTAAGTTTCAAAGTTAAAGGATGCAGAGTTTGCCACCCTAAAATATGCCTCTTTGGGATATTATTTTAAGCTGGTTATTTTTAAGAAATTAAAGACGTAGGAAAAACCTCTGACTTTCTTCCTAAATGCCTAAAAGAATTTAGATAGAGGGCCTGCTCCAGGAAGGGAGTTATCTTTGTATATCTGTAGTTTAATATAAACTAGAGTGTGATAGAAGGGAAGAACCTACCAAGGCCCATTTGATAAAAGTTCTTTCTGTGTCTCATTGTTAAAGATGGCCCAGCAACCATTTGTTTAGCAAACATTTCCTTTTTCATCTCCATGTGAATTGCCTTCCTGCCCTTTGAGGCCCCAAACTGTTACCGGGAAACCCGCTGGGGCTCGGGCTGCCTGTCACTGTGTCCAATTCAACCAAGGCAGGGTCGAATCATCTAAGGCATTTATTGAGAAGGCCTCCAACCAAGAAGACAGGAAGCCTACGAGCACCCAAAACCTGTCTTTAGGAGTGGCCTGAAGGATCTGGTTATATGGGGCCAACTGAGGCTGGGAATGGAATGCAGCTACGCATAGTCCTGCAAGTCATTCTTTTGATCTTGGTCGCCTGGAGATATCTCCAGAAGGTGATATCTTGATTCATTGTTAAGTTTCTGGTCAAGCATTTTGGTCTTGATAAGGTGATAACTTAACCCATTGTTCACAGCTGCTGCCACCTCCTTTATTGCTTCAGTCTGGGATCAAGGGGAGTGCAGGGTGCAAAGGCCTAGGAGAAAGAAGCCTGAGGAAAAAAAAACCCTTAAATCCTCTCTTACATAAATATATGTGTTCTACAATTTTATAAGTAATATAATTATATTTCTGATTAATCCAGGTGCTCAATCTTTGGACATTATAAGTGCCCCTATCAAAGCCACAATCCTGCCTTTCTCCTTAGCTCAAGATGCCATGTAAGCCTCAACTGCCAGATTTGCCTTTGGGTCCCACATTCTCATGGAACCCCCATATGTGTATATGCAACACACTTGGTTATTTTCTCACGTTAATCTGTCTCATGCCCATATAAGTATTAGACCATGTGAAAAAACTGAGAGGGACAGGTGAAATTTCTCTCCCCCAACACCTGTAATACTAGAAAATAATTTAGTGGTGATATTTTAAATGATGACTAATAAAAACAATCATAGTTATGTAGCACCATGTAAACTGGAAAGGAAATAATTATGCTTTCTAATCATCAATTCATAGACTGCACTGACTAAATAGTTTGTTGATGAAATCACAAGTAATTTCAAATTGAAGTTGCTTCAGTAATAGAAAGTGCATCTCAGTCTCATTTCCATCTTCAAATATGTTTTATTTGGTAAATACTTTGCAGAGGCTCTGTGAAAGAAAGGCAGCTCATTTGCAACAAAGATCAACATTCACATGGTTAAAGTGGGGGTTTTCAGAAAATGCAGATAAGAGAGTGCCTTTAAACAATTCCAACTTTGAAATTTTTTTCCCCTTCTTCCATTTTGGGGCACATCAATATTGCTGGAATGTTAGCTGCCCTGTCAAAAAAGAATGTTGACAAAACAGGACAGTAGCCATCATGGGGTTAATTTTGGCTGTCAACCTAAAAAAAAACCAGTTACAACACTAATCGATGCTATTAATGGCAATCTGTCCTGGGAAGTGAGCAGGCTGCTAAATATTCACAAAAAGCTATTGGACAGATCACAAGAAACAAATCCTTGTAGTATGTAGTCCAGTGGCAGCAATGTCAGTGACTGCACATCCCGAATTCTCAGGTTCTACTTCATGTCTAAGTGTTTTGAACATGTGAGCACCATTGAGGTGCTAATTGTTGCTGTTTATCATCCTTGGTTACAAAAGTGTAAAATCAGAGGGAGCGATATTTAAATGATAATTATTATTCATCCCTTCAAAGAAAAGCCCTGAGGCAATTTACCTATTCCTACTATTCAGAGTTTGACAAGTCAGTTTTGCCAAGAATTTATTGGAAGGCTATGATCTTGGCAATGTTTCCTAATCAGTGTGCCATGACAATTTGAGCCATTGTCAAAACACTGTGTGTTGAAATATCCTGAGTTTCTTCACCCCCAGGCAGTTGCTTTTTTGCCAAAATCCTTGTTTCTAAAGTCACTGCTTTCAGCTTCTGTCTGCAACTCAGAGATAAAAGCCAACTAGTTCCTTTGAGGAACATAAACAACTGAGTAGGGCAATCGAGATTAAGGAGGAGACCTCCAGTACAAATGCAGTAGGTGTCTTGAACTGAATTCTGCAAATCTGAAAGTATTTGCAAGCATTCAGTTACAAACTACAGGGGAAATACAAATTTTAAAATGAACTCCATACTCAGACTCAAAAGTGTTGGGGGCAGCGAGAATGGCACCAGGTGTTAGGCCGGTGGGATCAGAACGGACCTGGGTTCAGCAACCTCTGTACTTGAGTTCTGGCTAGGAAAGAATTCAGAGCCAAGACTCAAACTATAAGAGAACATGTATTTAGAAAATCACAGAGGTAGAAGAAATAATTCATAGAAGAAATGATTTTAGGAAACAAGTTATAGAGGCAAAGGAAAGGCCTTTGGCGCTTGGAAGTGAGGAAGGTAAAGGTGACACTCCTGGAAGAAAGGGGAAGGGAAGGTGGGGGGGAAGACACGGACATGGGGGTGGGGGTTGGGAGGGTATGCTCCTGGGAGGGAGAGCATGCTGGGTCCTCTGGCTTAAGGGTTTTAAAGGTGGAGATTTGGGGGGAGGTCCCAGGGGGAAGATCTCAACAGAATATTCAGCAGTTTTCCAGTTGTGTCCTTTCAGGGTCTAGGTCTCCACTGGTTTGTTGGTTGGCACCAGGGCAAGGGGTCATTATCCAATGCAGCTGGTCTTGAGGTCAGCCAGTAGGGTCACTTGTCTGATTTTGCTGTTTTTCTGGGCCTGGAGCTGAAATACAACTGAGACCTAAATGTTTTCTCTAGGAAGGAAAGGTCAGGGGGTCCAGACTGCATGACTAGCGATATGCTAAGGAAGGAAAGGTCACTCTGGGGTTGAGGTGCCACCCTCTATTTGTCCCTTGCTAGACATCCAGGACTTTTAATCCTGGTGACCTTCTGTACTTAGCCCTCTGTCCTTGCTCTGCTCATGTCTGTCTAACTGCCTACCACAAGAGTACTCAATTTTTGAGGTTATGGAAAAGCTCCCCAAGCTCTAGAAATACTTATCAAAACTTAAAAAGGTAATAATTAAACACTCACAGGCAAAAACATTCATCTTCAAATATCCAGAAGATTGAGACCCTCGTTGCCAGAAATTTCACTGAAGTAAATTGTAGCCTTTTATCGGAGTATGTTCATACATATACTGAGATCTAAAAACGGGGTTGGAAAATATTCACTCCACTTGTAATGAATTGAATTTGGAGCTGTGTTAGATTCTAAATACTTCTATGGTTTACCTCATCTCTGTGATCTCTTCCTTAATCACCATGTTTTTTTTTCTTGTTTGTAAAATAATTAAATCTTGCTTCAATAATTGCTCAGTATGAAGTACCTTTTATAAAATTATTCAATTGATCAAGACATTTTGCTGAAACAATAGAATGCTACCATTTTCACATAATCCCTGAGGATCGGAGACTAGGCTCATGCTAAGAATGTCCTTGTGGTCTTGTGGCGCTTCTTGACTAACTGAAAATAGGCTGTTTGTATTGTTCAGGTTGTATTTCTAAGTAATCATACTTTTTTTCCAGCTTATTTATTCGTTATAAACAAAAAATTATGCTGAGGACTATTTTTCTTCCGACTCTCTGACAACCTTAAGAATGGCTTTCTAGATACAATCTGAGAAAATAATTCATCTTACAATAAATGTCCCTTCAGACAAAATGAAATGGAGAACTGAACGTGTATTAAATGAATTGGAGACAATCACTCCTAATTTGGATAGTTTAGGGTCACCAAATCACCAGAATTATTCTAGCTATCTGTCACTGCTACTTAAGAACATAAGTTAATTGCTTAATAGTTTTTGGTTGGTTTTTTTTTTAACCTCAATACACCAGGCTCTAAAATACCTTAAATCAATCTAACATTGGTCAATGGTAAAACAATAGAAAGGCAAATGTCTTCGCTCTATCGTTCATATACCAAACACATATCTGGCATCTTTTTTCATAAGTCATGTTGAATAATTTTCTATGATGACTAAATCACCATCAGGCACTTTTAAATAAGACAAATGCATTTAGATATAATAGGGTTCCGATACTGTTGTAATAAACCTAGTTACGAATAACTGGAAAGGAGCAAAGGGAAGGCCAAATATAGGCATGTTGTTTATGCAGCTTTGCCAGGAAGCTGCAGTTCAACACTCCTCAGGGGGCCACCGGACTACTCCCCACTCGGATTTCTGGGGGAAAGGACTGGACAGTAGGAGAATAGATGCATGCCCACCCAGTAAAGTCTGGGTGACATAGGGAAGGTACTTGTCTGTCAGTCACACCTGGGAACAGGTCATCGGCCTGAGTAGGCATGGCCACTGCAAGGGTGGGAAGATTTGAGATACTTAATACCCTGAATAAAGAAGTTCCCTCTCTTGTGTTTAGGGGACTCCTGGGACTCTCATTGCAGGAAGTATACTCTCTTGGCTCCCCTGCACTTGCCCACATGGGCCACAGTCATGTGGACCCCGCACAATGGGCTGATGGACTGCGACTAGTCCGATGCTACACTGGACCCAACTGCACGATGGAATGGAAACTCTGGGCACTGGCTTTGCTTTGAGCTATGCTGAGTCCCCAGCCTCACCTCTTCAGGACTGGATTAAAGGAAATGGGACTTTAGAAACACAGAGATGTAATTCCATGCAAATAAAAATCACTCATCCTCCTGTGCAAGTCTCAGAAAATTATTTTTCTCAATATATAAGGACCTGAACCTCAGCACTCAGTGGGGAAAGGGACAGCTCACTTTCACCGACAATAGTTCCAGCTAACTGAGAAGTCCTCTTAAGATGAACCATATTGTTCAAGCAGTCCACTCAATGCAACTGTCTTATTAGTAAGAAAAAAAAAAATGCCATAGTACTTGATAACAATTTTGAGTGTGAACAAAGCTGTGGTATGTTACCGATGTGACGAGAGTCAATAATCATGCAAATAAAACTTATAAACTACTTAGTATTTTCCAAAGACTATTCACATTGCTTATCTCATTTGAGCCACGTAACAAGCTCAGGTAGAAGATTCACAAATAGTGTATTTTTAATTACAAATAATAAAACTCAGCTCAGAAAAGGGAAGTGACTCTCCCTGTGTGTATTATCTCATCAACAATTAACCCATGAGGAAATCGAGGCTTAGTACAATTAAATATTTTTAATCAAGGTCATACGATTAGTAAGTGGCAGAATGAAAATTTGCACAATGGTCATCTGATTCCAGAGCTTGCATTATTAACCACTTTTTATTATGAAATTTCTTCCACCATCATAGGGAAGATTCTAGCTTAGGGAACAGACAGGTGTCTCTAAGAAAGGCTGAGCTTCTCTTAAAATGGATAGGAATGTCCTTCACTTACTTTTTGAGCTTCTCTTAGATAAGATAAAAGTTTCTCTTTGGGTCACCCCCAAACCAATGTGTCTGTGCCTTCACCAGTCAGTGCCAGCCCCCAGCGGGAATGTGCAGAACAAAGAGATCCACCCAGTACTTGCGTGAAGGAACTCAGCGCTGTCTAAGCCAGGCCCCAGTAGCAGTTCTGGGAGGATGCTCTCTGTTAGTGTGTGCTCCCTTGATGAGTCAAGCTTCCTTCCTTTCTTCGTTTCCCTTCATCTTTAGCTTTTTAAATTGATTTTAGAGAGAGGAAAGGAGAGGGAGAGAGACATCAACACGAGAGAAAGAAACATCAATAGTCTGCCTCCCACATGCGTCCTGACCAGGGATAGAACCCCGCAGCCTGGGTATGTGCCCTGAGCGGGGAATCAAACCCGCCAACTTTTGTTGTATGGGACGATGCTCCAGTTAACTGAGCCCCAGTAGCCAGGGCCAGTTCCCTCCCTCTTGATCTCAGTAAACCTCTTCTTTTTGAATCTATTTTGTCCCTTCTCTTGATTTCTATCTTGGGGGGGGGGGGGGCAAGGCAAGAACCCCTTCACCAGTGACACTTTTTGGTGACTCAAATGAGACTTGATCGGCTGAAAAGTATAGGATTCCAGCCTGGCCACAAGCTAAGGCTCATCTACCTCCTTTGGCCTTCACTTGGCTGGTGAGTGTGACTGTTATGTTCCAAGGTTTAATGTTCTGTTGGGTCTTCTGTTCTGTTTTTCTGCGAGTTCCCGGTAATTCCATTCCCTTTTCTCCTGACCTTGAAGGACTGGTTTCTGTCAGTGGAGTGCCTTGTGGGCAGTTAGGGGTGCTCCCCCTAAAACCCCATTTCTGCTCTGAGGATGAACTTCTTGCTCTTGACCACCGTTTATACTGCAGTGGGGAATGCACCAGCGATACCAAGAAGATCACCTCTAAGGTGCATTTAAATTCAAATTAGATGATTTGAGGAAGAAAATACTAAATTTCTTCTACAATACTGCCTGCCCCAATAAACCCTGGGGGCCAGAAATGCTGACCTGAAAAACAAGTCCTTAAATACAATACCACTGTGCAATTAGGCCTCTTACAAAATGTCCAGGGGAATGGACTGAGAATCCACATGTTCAGGAATTTATGAAGTTTCATCAGGACCCAAACTTCATAACTCTTGTCATGTCTGTGTTATGGCTGCTGCCAGGCAGTCTCCCAGATCCCAGCCAGATGGACAGAGCTCCTTCACAGCAGACTTTGATCTAGTCGAACCTTCTTTGCTCTATCTCCACAGGCCTGATGAACCCCTTCAGCCTTCCACCTCACCTAGTAGCCCTCCACCCTATAGATATCTGATGGCCAAACAGACCCACCAGAACCCCCTGCCCCACTTCTGCCTCTGAGTCAGCCCTTTGAGACTTCCCAGCATGGGAAGGGATACTTCTGGCCTCTTTCCCTGTGGGAGGTGGTAGATAGGAACAGAGGGATCACCCGAGTTCATGTCTCCTTCTCTATGTCCAGTATCAGTCAGCATAGGGAAAAATTTGGCCTGTTGTCTGAGAATCCTGAGAAATTCCGGGACAAATTTATTAAGTTCAGCCTTGTCTTCTCCCTAACTTGGCAGGATGTCATAGTGCTTTTAACTCACTGCTGCTCCCTGGATAAGAAGGCTTGCATCCTGGGCAAGGCCTGAGAATGGACAGATGAGAGGGCAGCTGACAGTCTGACACATAATATTTACAGAGCAGGGGGACAGGGAATGCCAGATCAGGACCCCAAATGGGATTACACACACAGAACAGATAGTGCTCAAACCCAGCATCTTATTAACTCTATAATTGAAGGAATGAGGTATTGTAAGATTATGTGTGTCAACTATGACAAGAACTGAGAGGTTACTCAGGGGCCAGATGAAAATCCAGCCCTCTTTCTGAGGCCTTTAGAAAATTTACTAATGTGGACCCAGATTCCTGGGAGGGGCACACTCTCTTGGCTATGCATTTCATCACTCTGTTGACAGCATATATATGGTCCGCTACCCTATGTCTTTTGACTGGGTCATTTAATCTATTTACATTGAAGGTTATTATTGATAAGTACTTGTTTTTAAATTTATCTTTATTGTTGAAAGTATTACAGATGTCCCCTTTTATTCCCCATTGACCCCTTCTACTCTGCACCTGGCCCCCATCCCCAGGCCTTCAGCACACTATTGTCTGTGCCCATGGGTTATGCATTTATGCATATAAATTCTTTGGTTAATCTCTTCCCACCCACCCACCCTCTCCTTCCCTCTGAGATTCATCAGTCTGTTGCATGCTTTATGTCTCTGAATCTATTTTGTTCATCAGCTTATTAAGTTCTTTACATTCTACGTATGGGTGAGATCATGTGATCCAGGAAAGAAGGATTGAATGCCTTTTAGTCATGCTACATTATTTTACAGATTCTTCTGTGCAAGTAGTAATTCATAGGGTCCTGGAATGTCTCGAATATTGAGGCAAAGTCAAGCCAATGTTGAGTGTAATGGTAAGTCAAACCCTAGATCTCTATACAATAAGCACTTTTCTATTTGTTCCTATGTCACACTAACTCTTTAAAAATGTATGGCACTTCTCATTATTACTTGAAAATAAATTATGCCTTAAGTGTATCAGTTAAACTTTTTGATGGCCATTAATGGCTTGAAGAACTGGTAAACTTTATTTTCTGAGCCTTCAGATTACTAAATAAGATAGTTTCATTTTATGTTACTAACAAATTGCCCCAAAATATTGGTTAATTAACATTGGTTAATTGAATCATGATGAAAATGAACACTTGCATGCACCTCAAGAAGAATGAAATGAGAAAACCAAGCTGGATGGACATTGTAAATTCTTCCCAGTAACTGGTGATGGGTGCAGTAACGCTTTCTCCCTGTCTACCTGATACATCATGAAGCTTTCAAATCAAGACTGATTTTTTTTCTAACACTGTTTGCCACATTACTACTAAACCTTGCATTAACACAGCACAATAATTGCAGACAAGATTAAATATATTTTAACTTGGCAATTTCCTTTTTTAAAACTATCTTTTGCTCTTATGAGACTATAGGCACCTGGCCACAGGTGGGCATATGTTGTTGTTGTGTTTTATCAGTATGCCATATCGCTTAAATCCAGTCATAGAAATAGAAAGTAATAAACCTCTATGAGTTTGATCATTTTAATTTTTTGTGTACATTTTACATGATACAAGTCATTAAACATGCAAAGCCATGATAGCATATTTATTTGGTAGAATCATTGGAGAATACAGGTTCCACCACTAAATATGCTACCTTCCTTCTGTATATAAACTTGTTCACTTGAGGACATGAAAACAGTATAGAGAATATGTTGTTAGTATTTGATATCATGGACTATCAGTAACTTTTTGCACTCTATTCGTTCACTGCTTCAACCAACGCTACATCTGTCTTTTACAACCCACTGTCTTGGGTTTACTATTTGAATTCCTTCTTCTTAGTCACCTGGATGTACTCAAATCTGTAATTGGTCTAATACTGGATCCAAGCTTTACTCTCTTCTGCTAGAGGAGATAACATTCTGACCACACATATAACATCTTCATACCCATTTCCACCCACCCAAGTGACAATATTTTCACCTACTGTAGAGTATTATATTCACCTACTGGTGGATGTATCATTGGAATGCAGGAATCCAGAAAGGTAAGGAATAATCTTTTGACATATATGAGAAGTTCAAATTTTATACAATTCATAGCTAATTTATGGAAATGGGTGGATGTTGAGTATTATTGATAGATTTAACAAGCTAGTCTACCAGTGCTCAGTGCCTAAAAACTTAGAATATTTTAGGTATGACTTCAGGAAAGATTCTTATTAATTAAGTGACTGAACAAGTTTGAGAGCGAAGCATAGAAAAGAGTAGAAAGATGGGAAAAATAGTGTCTTAAGGTATCCATGGAAAGAGGAAGTAATGATGAGAGTTCTGGGGCTATTTTTCTGAGATCACTGGTGTGAGTGTATTGAGTTCTGTGATTTGAAATAACCGGGTAATAAACAATTAAATGGAATGAGCCAAACATGAATATAGAAAAATACTAACTGATCAGTAGGCTCATTTCACCCAATCATTTGCCTTGCTGATTGTGTTTTGCTCCCTTGGTCATTAGATTTTGATTCATTTTCTGCTATTTCATTATTTTCAGCACCTCAAATGTGTTGCTTTTCACTAGATACAACTGCTGGTTCTCACCTGACTATAACTTGTCTTTGTGAAACCGCATCAACGTTTTTAATGCCCGTAGGGTAAGATTTGCAGCAGAATCATGTCCTAGAAACATTTCTCAGTTTCATAAAATGTATGATTCATACGAGGTATCCCAGACATTCCTAAATACAAGCTGAATAAATCCACTTTTAAAAATTAGGTAATTTACAAATTCGGTGATTTGAATTTTTAGTCAAATATATTCTTTTCTTTGGAAAATCTGTGTGTTCAACCTGTCATACGCATAGTTCTATTTTATGTCAGTTATGTTCAATACCAGTAATATATAATTTTCTGTCTACTTCAAAATAAGTACAAGGTGTGGTAAAAGTAGGTTTATAGTTGTGAGTATGTGAAACACAGAGTTTATTCTTGTATTATTATTTATTGATTGTATTATTTTTCATACAAACAACTGTAAACCTACTTTCGCCCCACCTTGTATATGCAAAGCCAAGTAATTTGTCTTTTTCTAAATCTACTGCTTATAATAGCCTACAACCAGGAACGGAGATCATCCAGGCTGTCTTAGACTCTTATCCCTTTACTCACACTCCTCTATCCAAATGATCACACTTTCAAGCTCTGGTTCTTTTACTGCTGAGATCACACTTGTGCATTTACCTCTTTCCTTCTGCCCTAGTTCAGGTTCTCATTATCTCTTGCTTGGATTGTGTTCTGCTTCCAATCTATATTCACAGAACTGCTAGAGATACCTTCACAAACAGTGATCTGACAAAAGAGCTCCCTAACCCCAAAGCCATTGAGCTACTGGCATTTATTCACAGCTTCTTAACGTGGCCCATAATGTCCTTTATATATCCCTGGTTCCTGCCTGCCACCACTACCCCAACGCAGAGTCCATTTCACTGCACTCCATTCTCTGTTGGCCACCTAAAGACATTTCTAGAGTCTGAACCAGACTCTAGAGTTGAAGTAACGTCTGTATCATTACGGAAAACAACATCATCTGAATCATTCTCTGTCCTACTATCTTGTCCTAAAATGCACAAAAACACTGGCAGTCTTTCCATTTATTTCTAGGCTGATGGTGTAGGTTACAAATCAATTATACGCAGTTTGAAGCTATTCAGTTTGCCTTTTCCACAGTTAACTCTCCCCACATTCTACTGGTCGATTTGCAAAAAATCCCAGGCCTTCTTTGAATTTCTCATTCAATTTCTGCCCAAAGGGACATCATACAGCTCCTCTGTGTCTTTCACATATATGGCATAAGTAAGTGGAATTTGGAAAGCTTCAATTAATAAAAATATACACAGAGATTTTCTGTATATTATTAAAAACCTTTCACACAAATGATCATTTCTAACATAGTGCCTGTTACAAGGAAGGGTATTCTGTTTAACACAAAACACCAGTCTTTCCAGTAAAATATTATCTATCAATAAAGAGCTATATGAGGAAGATAATTTAAAATTAAAATACAAGCAAAGCTGGAAAGTGTGAGAGAGAGTGAGTGCGAGTGAGAGAGTTATTTAATGACAGCAAAAAAATGGGTTAAGTAGGAGGAAGGTCATCCCAAGCACAGAGAAACTGCTCAGTAAAATAAGTTTGAAACATTGCCTAGAACTTCCCAGGAGTTTAGATAGTTATGCATTTCCCAGAGGTCTTCTCAAGACTATTAGAATTATAGGATTATTTTTTTCTTTAACATTAAGGTATTGTTACGGTTTTTCTGTCACAATGTAATACACACTCAAACAAGATAATTTTAAAAACATGAAAAAGCAGAAGAAATTAAAAAACAAACATGATTCATTTCCAAATAAAATGACTATAAACATTTGGAGATATTTTCTTCTAAGTTTAGTTGCATTCAACAGTTCTATTTCAAAGAGCATTTTTCTCTTTTACATTGATTTTAGAGAGAGATGAAGGGAGAGAGAGACACAGAGAGAGAAACATCAACTTGTTGTTCCACTTATTTATGCACCATTGGCTGGTTCTTGTATGTGCCCTGACTGGGGATCGAACCCACAACCGTGGCATCTCAGGATGACTTTCTAACCAACTGAGCTGCCAGGCTAAGACAAGCTCTTTTTTTTTCTTCAAAAAATTAAAAATAGAACTACTATATTATCCAGCAATTGTACTTCTAGTTATTTATACAGCTAATAAAATTAACTTAAAAAGAAATATGCACTCCCATATTCATCGAACTATTATTTACAATAACCAGGATATAGGAACAACCTAAGTGTACATCAATGGACAGATGGATATTATTCATCCACAAAAAAAGAATGAAATCTTGCCATTTACGACAATATGAATGGACCTTGAGGATATTACGCTAAGAGAAAAAAGGTTGGTGGTTGCCAGAGGCCAGGGGCAGGGGTGGGGAGGAAGTAAGTGAATAAAATAAATATCATGGAGATGTAATATACAGCATGGTGACTATAGTTCATACTGTGTTGCATATTTGAAATTCACTAGGAGAGGAGATCTTAAATGTTGTGCACCTAAAGCTAATATAATGTTGTATATCAATTATACTTCAATAAAAATAAATTTCCATCTTGTTTCTTTATGTGGAGCAGGGTTTGTTCATTTAGAATCAGATAAAATTAGAGATAAGTAACCTGATGAAGCAATTATACAGGAGCATTTTAGGAGAACGCTGTGGCTGCCTCTTATCAAAGAAAATGATCAGTCTTTTCTTAGGAGAAGTGTAAGAACTTACAACTTAAAACTTTTAAAAAGTATTGAAAACATCATAAAAATCAGGGAGTGATCCACTATTGCAGTGAACATATTGACCTCTTAAAATTGCCTTATGAGAAAAAAAAGTTGGGCATGTTAAAATGTTTCACAAAGACCTTTATTCAGAAATTATTCTCTCATGAAAAATACTTTAGGCAAGCTGCCTATAAGGCAACATTCAAGCATTAAATTAAAGGTCAAGAATATGTTAATGAGCCCAACCGGCGTGGCTCAGAGGTTGAGCATTGACTTATGATCCAGAAGGTCACAGTTCGATTCCCAGTCAGGGCACTTGCCAGGGTTGCGGACTCAATGCCCAGCAGGGGGCGTGCAGGAGGCAGCCGATCACTGACTCTCTCATCATTGATGTTTCTCTCTCTCTCTCCCTCTCCCCTCCTCTCTCTAAATCAATAAAGATATATACATATTTTAAAAAGAATATGTTAATGAGAGGTACCCAAAATTCAGAATCCCTTCATCGCAGCAGAATATCTGTCTCTTCTTCTAACTCCTCTTATCGTCCCTAACCTTGGTTTTATAAATATCTTTTGGACCTCATTAATTCATGTCACTCTATTGCTTTTCAACTGTATTCAGCAGCAGAACACTTCTGGAAATCACACTCGCCATAACTCTCAGGAGAACGTATGGAGTGATAGCTTAAAAAGTGTTATTTCACAGCCTCACTCCCTTTCTCCGGCGTTACCCTCTCTCTAAGCATCTTGACTCTTTTCACCTCAAAGGATTAACTAGAGAACTTTATGGGTATTAGTCAGAAGTAATGTGTTAATACTGGAGAGGGGCTGGGGGATGGAGTCCGAGAGTCTGCAGGTAGAACCTTGGGGAAGTCATTATATCTTTGTGGCATCTCTGTCAGCCCTGCAGAATTCTAGTGAACGTCCAATGAGCTAATGTATGTGAAAGGCTTTGTAAGTAGGAAAATGCTACTAAAAGACTCGTCACTATTCCATTTCTTAGAGCTATTTGACAGCTGTCTGTCCACAGCATTGACACTCTGTAGCTTCCTAACTTGGGAGTCCCAGGCCTTGACCTACCCCTACAGTGATATACTTTTCTAGCATCCCAAGTCTTAGCTCTTCGCTCTTCTTATTATTGGCACAGGCACAGATCAATTATCTTTTGAACTATTTGACCCCAGATCGATTAGGGAGACCTATCCACATAGGGTTCTGTTGCAGCTGAGTTTTCAATTGCCCTCACCTCATAGAATAGCATGATGTTACTCATTTCACAGAGCTCTAAACCCTGTATAAATTCTACTTTGGGCCTACCTATTAAGGCTGGGCTTTGTGCTGTTCTTTCTAATCCTTGATGGCATTTAACCTTTACATTCCTTTACTGGGTCATTTTGTATTATTTTCAGCTATTTAGCATAACAAATTTCAGCCATATACAAATTGTCAGGTTATAGCAATGCTACTGGCAACTATGACATATGTTCCCTGTTCTCCAACAGAAAGCAGAAACTTCAGTTCAAATGAAAGAGGTTACTTTGTTTACTTAGGAGAAACCAATACTTCTATCTATGCTTAGTGCCCACTATGAAATTGAGAACCTAATGCAGAAAAGGTCTTAATATAAAATATGCACACATATTTTCAGGAAGTTGAATGATGTGTGACACTAATCACACTCTAACAGCTACCCATGGATTTAAAGTACGCTATGTTATCATTTTTCAGGCTTTGTTAGAAATATAGGTTAGAGCAATGGTTTTCAGGCATGCTCTGAAGAATGTTTGCATTATACTGGTTCAAGGTAACGACTTAAAATACACTCAAAATGTTTACATTTCCCATAAATGAAAAATACAAAAGAGGGAGAGATATAACATCTATTGAAAGCCTACTTTTTGTCATGTTCTATACTACTTCTTTTACATGAATTTAATTAAATCTTAACACCAACCCTGAGAAATAGGCATTATTAAATCCTCATTTTCCCAATAAAGAAAATGAGATTCAGAGAAATTAAGCATATTACTTGAGTCACAGAGCTAGTAGGTTCAAGACAAACCTCAGTTCATCTGCTCCAAAATTATTGCTCATTTTTCTATATCATGCTACTTTCTAGAAACACATAAAGGCAGTACATTGATATATTTTGAAATAAATATTATTCTTTTAAAACTTACGAAGACATTGGTTTACAACTCACAATTTCTAGCTTTTGAAACACAATAATGAAGTTTGGATATTATCAAACTCTATAATGCAGTCTATTCACCACTGACTGCTAATTAAGATTGAAGTAGAGAAGTTGCCAGATACAATTAAATGGTAAAACATTTTAGAGTAAATATTAGAAATATAGCTCTTTTAAGGTATAGATTATAAGTTAATCTTCCAAAAAGAAGTAGCTTATAACTGCACAGCTGAGTTACTTAAATCTAATCTTGGCACTAGCTATATAATATGTGAAACATGACATGTGCACTGTAGACTTCTAGTTATTGTGTTTCAGTAAGAATGTAGATGAATAAATTGATCTTACTTTATTTTGACTCATGTCTGAAAAGTTATTTGAAAAGTAAAAATAAAAGTATATTGACGGATTCTGCATTTTCATTGACATCATTATTTTTCAGACATGGATTCACACAAAGAACATATCTTGACTAACCATGCAATATTGAAAATTACACCTAACCTGGACTCAGTCTTAAAATTGAGTTATTGTTTACAAATCCGACTAATTTAATATTTGTTTTATAGATTAAAATCAAAACTCTCTAACCCTTAAAAACTTCAAAAGAATATTAAGTTTAGTTTTAGAAGACAACATGAACTCAGAGCTGTTGGAGACCAATTCCAAGGCCACAAGATCCCTAAGGTCCCTTGCAACTTTCTTACTTTAGTCCTAGGGATAAATGCCAGCCTCTCCTGAGTATCAAGAAAATGAAAAATGTCCCTTTTAAAACTTGCAAAGCCTGACTCAAGAACTCCATATGTCATTTGGCTGTGGTAAGGTACACTGCTGGCTAAACCGATCGCTGTCTAAGGCACAGCTCCACTCTGGAGGGACCACATGGCCTCTGTTCATAGTGACTCTTGATTAGACTAAAGGACTGAATGAGCTCAGACAGAAAAGCACCATAATTGGTCCCAGTTTCTAGAGTCCAAAACAGCAGTGATATTCACCATGGTAATTTAAGCATAATTAGGGCATTAGCAAACTTTAATGTGCCTTCCAGGTCAAAAACAAAAGAGTTAAATTATAACAAGGTACTAACCTAGAGCATGTGTGGTGTTGCTTTTATCTTCCCTGCAATCTTAACCCCTTGAAATGAGCTCTTCAGTTTTTCTTCAGGTCAGGAGTGCAGAATTACATGCAATGGAAACTCACATTAACTATTTCCTTTTGTGTTTGTCTCATTAGTCGGTCCATTATTACTATACACTCCATTTGAAGATAAGGCACAGAGCGTTTACCTAGTGCTCCACCTACACTGTGGTGAAGCCAGGCTTTCTTCCCAATAGCACCCAAATATTTTGTCTCAATAAATGACAGAGAATAGATGTACATTATGGCATGAGACCAAGACATGTGATATTGTCACCTCCAGAGAGGGGGTGGGGTGGGCCAAAACAAACAAGTGAGCTTCCTTTGAAACCTTTAATGAAAAGCATTACTCCCCTTCCTCGTGGGTGGCAAACTAGTCTGACAAGCTTTGCTCTATTCTTCAGTGTAGTTTTTGACATTAAAGCAGAAAGACACGGTGACATTTCCAGGTTCACCAACACTCAACTTACACAGGTAAACTGTAAGAATTGCAACGAAAGGGGAAAGGGTGTAAAGAGCATAACTATGCACGTAGTTTCTGATAAATGTCAACCTACTGTTCCTTGTCATGCTCTAACTAGAGGGCCTTTGAATGATGTGAGAAAAGGGAAGAGTGGGTTTTCAAAAAGTCTGGTGGAGTTTTGAAGGTGATATTTTGCAGCCATGGCAATAAAACTGTGTTATATGTTCATGAGAACAAAACCTCATTTAAAATGAAATATACTCAAAAGCTGTGACAAAAAGAACTCAAGGAAATCACTGATATGCCTGTCACTATTATCTACTATAAAGTTAGCAGATCTTTGTCAAGTTTGCACTCCCTTTTATCATGTCTCTCTCTGCTCATGTTTATTATTAGCTCCTGTTCATTCCCAGAAGACAGGTTTATGAAGGTGACTATGGTCAGTCATGAAAGTGAACTCTCTAACCTCAATAATTACATTTTATTGATTTAAGTTAGATATTTATATTCTGAAAAAGACATTTAATAGTATTAACATTTCAACAGTTGGTCTCACATCTCATTAGGATGAATATCACACCACTCTTAACAATCCCTTTATTTTGAAAGGGCAAATTTTCCAAATGTCTTTATTTCTGTCTGTGGAAATAAAGTTAGCAATGGTATATTGTCATATAACTAGGTAGTTGCCTCATCTTTAGCTGTAAAGGTAAAATATTACTTCTATCCATGTTGAATCCTTGTTACACTGGAAATTATTTCAACTTTCCCACATTGCATATCTTTCTCATATACTCCCTAAAGTACATGGTACTCTTCACACTCACATGAAGAAGAGATAGACCAATGGCTTAAAATTCCTATCTGCAGTAAGATATTCACAATTCAAAAACTATTATACATATATAAATGTAGCAACTGTTAGTTTAAATTTGTGTGCAGGTTCACACAAATACTTCCAATGATCTTTAACAAAAGAACAAAGGCATTTGAGTGGAGAAAGGAAAGTCTTCAACAAATGGTGCTGGAACAACTGGACATTCATATGCAAAACCCCCATTCATATGCAAAAAAGACTCTAGGCACAAATCTGAAAGCTTTTATGAAAATTAACTAAGATTGTAGTCTTAAAATTTTAAATTCAAAACTATAAAACTCCTAGAAGAGACAATAGGAGAAAATTTAGGTGATCTTGGGTTTTGTGATGGCTTTTTAGATGCAACACCAAAAGCATGATCCTTGAAAACACTACCAATAAGTTGGACTTCATTAAAATGAAAAGCTTCTACTCTGTGAAAGTCAAGGTGAAGAGACTCAAGACAATCCACAGAGTAGGAGAGAAATCTTTGCAAAATACGTATATAATAAAGGACCTGCATCCAAACTATACGAAGAACATTTTAAGCTCAACAGTTGGGAAACAAACAACCCAACTGAAATATAAGTAAAAAAATCTGAACAGAAATCTCTCCAAAGAAGATACACAGATGATGAATAAGAATATAGAAGAAGCTCAACATCATATTTCATCAAGAAATTGCAAATAAAAATAACACGATACCACTACGCACCTATTAGAACGTCTAAAATGCAGAGCCCTGACAACACCAAATGCTGACAAGGAGGTAGAGCAACCGGAACTCTCACTGATTGCAGGTGAAAATGCATAATGGCATGGGCACTTCGGAAGACAGTTTGATAGCTTCTCACAAAACTAAACATAGTCTTCCTAGTCTTACCATGCAATTGAACTATTGGTATTTACCCAAATGAACTGAAAACTTATATCCACACAAAAACCTGCATATAATGTTGAAAGAAGATTTATTCATGATTTACAAATCTTGGCAGCAACAAAGATTTCCCTCAATAAGTGAATAAATAAGCAAACTGTGACACACCCATAAAATAGAATATTATTTTGCAATTTAAAAAAATTAGCTATCATGCCATGAAAAGACATAAAAGAATTTTAAAGGAATAGTGCTAAACGAAAGAAGCTGATCTTAGAAGGCTAAATTCTGTATTACTCTAACTATACGACATCTTGGGAAAGGCAAAATTATGAAGATAGTAAAATTATTAGAGGTTGCCAGGGATTAGGGGGAAGGGAAGGACAAAGAGGACAATGAAAATATTCTGTATGATACTATAATTGTGGATATATGTCATTATATATCGGTCAAAACCCATGGAATGTGCAACACCAAGAGTGAACCTTAATGGGATCTATGGACTTTACTTAATAATAATAATGTATTAATATTGGTTCATCAATTGTAACAAATGTACTTCACTACTGTAAGGTGTTAATGATAAGGGAAACTCGGCAGGGAGTGGGGTGAGTGGTGAGAAAGTATATGAAAACTTATTATACTTTTCACTCAGTTTTTCTGTAAACCTAAAACTGATCTAAAAAATAAAGTTTATTAATAAAAATAGTGTTCAGGAATATGGTGACCGAACTGAGTTTCTTGTGCTCAAAGTCTTTTTTAGCAAAAGAAAGGTATAAGAACTAGACATATGCTGATCATATCTACAGAGTAAAACATATTTAAGTTAGAAAATAGCATTGTGAATATTGATAAAAAATAGAAAATCTATTAAGTAGTCTCTTCTGATAAAAACATTTCTCTAGTATTCACAGTATAATTTTATAACCCTGCTTATCTGAAATTACTTCTTTTAAAGTTTTTAAATGTGTTGATTCCAACCTCATGCATTTACTAATGACCTCATGCATTTCTTGAGTGATGAATGATGGGAGGGGGGGATCTATCTAAATCATAATATAAATGTTTTTTTTTCTAAACTCATTTTAAGTTGAGTATTTACCCAGCTGTTTTGCTTGCTCAGGGGTACTTTGCTAAAGCTCAACCAACTACAAGTACTGCTACCTGAATCACACCAATGTGTAAGATTTCTCATTTGAGTCAATCAAGGTATAACTTAATTAGAACTCATTAAAAGCCACTGCCGTTAATTTTGGAGACCACTAGTTCCATGTAATACCTTCTCAGGAATTATGTCTTACAAATCTATTCAATGCATTTCGAATTTAGATTCTCAGTGTCTTCAACCTTTTCCTACCCATTTTAATAATTATATATATTTTTATTTATTCAAATCTTCCAATTTCTGTGAGTGATTAAATGAGTAAAACTGAATGGCTGAACATTTGTTGATTTCTAAAAAAGAGCAAAATATGTAGAATGGCTATTTTAAAACTAAATCTGACACATTAAACATGGATGTGTGCGTATGTATGCAAATTTGTACCCACTCGGAGGAAAAATTTTTAACTTTGCAGAACATTCTTTTGAAAAATGGAGGCCTCCAGAGAGAGGAATTGGGGGAGGGGGAAGAGGGTATAAGGGGGATAAATGGTGATGGATGGAGACTTGATTTGGTGTGATGATGTGTTGTGGAATTGTGCATCTGAAACATGTATAATTTTGTTAATCAGTGCCACCCCAGTAAATTCAATAAAAAGGAAAAAAAATGCAGACCCCAAACATTTGCCTAAATATTTTAAAGTTATTAATCAATAAGCTATTAAATAAAATATATTCTATCCTCTTACATTTATGGGTATATTTTCATAACCAAAAAATTGGGAAAAAATATACAAAAACTAACTATAATTTTTATATAACTATAAGTTGAAAAACTATCAAAAATCACTAAATGTTAGCCTTGGCCAGTGTAGCTTAGTTGGTTGCTCATTGCCCCTTGCACCAAAAAGTCACTGGTTGGATTCCCTGTCAGGGTACATGCCTGGGTTGTGGACTCAATCCCCAGTAGGGGGCGTGCAAGAGGCAGCTGATTGATGTTTTACTCTTTCTCCCTCGCCTTCTCTCCCTAAAAATCAATTTTAAAAAATCTTAAGAAAAATCACTGCATGTTATTAGTGAGCATATCCCAGTGCTCTCATCATGAAACAGTAATATTCAGATGAGTAATAAAACAAAGACATTCGTAATTCAAAAATCACTATATATTTATTCCATTAATGTCATTTTATTGTCTTCATTTTGACAAAATAAGTAATTATGTTGTTATAATGAAGATTTTTACATAATATGTGCTCTAGTGACAGTAATAACCTAAAGCACAGGTCTTCAAATTTTTAAGGCAAAGAATCGGATAGTACACATTTTCAGCTTTGTAGACCATCCAGTCTCTTTCACACCTACTCAACTCTGCTGTTGTAGCCTGAAACTAGGCAGAGATAATACATAAATGAAGGTCATGACTATGTTCTAATAAAACTTTATGGACACTGAAATTTAAATTTTATATAAGTCACATGTCACAAAATATTCTCATTTTGCTTTTTTCAACACTCAGAAATGTAAAAACCATGCTTAGCTCACAGTTCATTGAAAAACAAGCTGAATGTGGCATGTAAGCTATAGTTCGTTGACCCTTTATCCAAAGAATCACAAAATTCAAAAACTACTTTTATTCAGAGTAAATACAATTTAAATATAATTCATTAAGAAATTATAGTAAATATAAAATTTTTTAAAAATTAAAATTATTTTCGCATGTGTCTTCTAAAAATATTTCCTCTAAATAATTAAAAATAATGAATTAAAATAAAAAGACAAAGTGAAAATCTTAAGTTGTAAAAACTAAAGGTTTAAATCAAAATTTAAATTTAATGCAATTTTTAAAATAATTTTAAAAACTTTAATTAAAGAACAGATTTGAAAAACATTATTTGCAATTCTAAGTGATCAATGTTCATATAGTTGCCAACAAAACACACATGTACAGACTTGCTTACATACAAATTTAAGACTAATAGAAATTAATATTACAATATAGTGTTGAGCTGTTATGTGCATCTTTTTGTGAATACCATACTAATTTGTAGGTACCTCTGAAACCATGAATTAAAATATCATGAAAAGTAAAACAAAATGGATATTTGACATTCCTGAGGAATAGTGGGAAATAATACTCCATTAAGTAATATATATTGTATCTAAGAATAAGAACATGGAAACTTAATTGTTTTGTCTCTTAAGTACTTCTGTTCAAATCTTCCCCTTACCCTGAAATAGTGCTCTTCTCCAATTTTGGCACAACCCAAAAAGTCCTTATGGCATGCCTTTTATTTGGGGTACATAAAGGGAAAGAGGTGGAGTGATTCCCTAGAGTCTAAACAGTTAGCCCTGTGAGCAGAAGTTAAAATGTATGTCTTGTTATGCCAGAGTAGAGCACCAAACCTCAGTGACAGAGCACACATGTGTTTTTTAATATGTTTATTTGCGTATGTGTGGTTACATATGTCTTTGTGAGTGGGGCCTAGTGAAGGGGTCTGTATTAGTTATCTATTGCTGTGTAATAATATTGCCATAAATTTCGCAGCTTAAAACAACACACCTTTCTTATCTCACCATTTCTGTGATCCATGAATCCAAGCACACCTTAGCAGCGTTCTCTGCCAGGAGGTCTCACAAGACTGGGTCCAAAGTGTCAGCTGGGGCTTCAGACTCATGAGGATTGACCAGGGAAAGATCCACTTCCAAGTTTAGTTTGTTGGCAGAATTCCTTTTTTTGTGGTTGTAAGACTAAGGGTCTCATTTTCTTGCTGGCTGCTGCTGGCTGCTGGCTGCAAGCCCTCGCAGGCTGCAGTTGAAAGCCATCCTTAGCTCCAAGGATTCATCCATAATTCCTCTCCATGTTTTGTTTTCCAGCGTGTCCATTTGATCCCTCGAAGCCAGTAAAGAACGAACTCTACAATCGTATACAATCATATAATCATGGGCCTATAACTATATACTTCCCATTACCTTTGCCATATTTCATTTGTTAGAAGGAAGTCACAGGCCCCGCCTGTACTCAAAGGGGGAAACACACATGGGTGTGAACACCGGGAGGTAGGGACATGAAGCCCACTCTTAGAGGTCTTTGGTCACCGCAGCCTCTCTCATTGGACCTAGGACTGAGCTGAAAAACAGGAGAGACCATTTCTCACTGTATTGGATTGATCTGGCATAAATTCTTTAATTGTATTGGTTATTTTTCCCCCAGTTTTTCACACTTGCTCAGGTACTTGTCCTGCGTTGTTTTTGGAAACACTCAAGATTCCATGTATTCAATCACAATGGACCCTGTTAGAAAGAAGAAAAACAAGAGGAGGGGGGAGTAGGGAGAGGGAAAAAAAGAGGAGAGGAAAAGAAGTATAAGGAAAGGGAGGGAAAGAGGGGGAGGAGACACACAGAGAATAATGAAGAAAAGAGAGAAGAATGGAAGGGAGGGTGGGGCACAGGGATGGAGGGAGGGAGGGAGGGAGGGAGGGAGGGAGGGAGGGAGGGAGGGAGGGAGGGAGGGAGGGAGGGAGCTGTAACCATTCCAAAAGTACGTAGGATCACTTGGAAACAGGCTGTCAACCCTAGACTGTTAATACCGCCACTACAGCAGGTCATTGCAATCTTCAGTTTGGACAAGTAGGAATTTGGGGCCTCTGGATAGATCATTCACAAGAAAAGTTTCTAGACGTTGAGCCAACAAGGTGAAGCTACTGTGACACCTGATCACCCACTTGAGCTGTTTGACACCGTCCTGTTTCCTAGAAACCTTTCCTCAGTCAAGACAGACAGAGTGACAGAGTGACTGTCTTCTCACTCATCTTGTCATGCCCAAGGCATCTGTCTGCCCACACGTACACAATAGAAATAAAGGAAATAATTGTCAACAATCTGTTAGGTAAACCTTTTTTTTTTTTTTTTTTAAATATATCTTTACTGATTTCAGAGAGAGGAAAGTAGAGGGAGAGAGAGAGAGAAACATCAATGATGAGAGAGTCATTGACCGAGCCCGCAACCCGGGCCTGTGCCCTGACCCGGAATCGAACCCCGATCGCCTGGATCCTAAGTGGATGCTCAATCGCTGAGCCATGCCCGGCAGGGCTGTTAGGTAAATCTTAATGACCATCCATCATTAATTGCCATGTCAAAACTGATTTTGCTTGTTTCTATTACTAACTTTGAAATCTCAAATTATAAAACTGCCACAAAATTCAGCATCAGACTAAATGGACAGTATTTAGGCCATATATTTGTATACCCATTCCACTGCTGAAGCACTGTGACATATCAAATCTTGAACTATGCATTTAATCTGCTCAATTATATATCATACCCGTACAAATAATCTCAATACACCCCCAAAATTATGAACCAAAAAGCATACAAAAATATGAGCCCTAGCCAGTTTGTCTCAGTGGTTAGAACATCGGCCCTCAGATGGAAGGGTCTTGGGTTCGATTCTGGCCAAGGGCACGTATCATGGTTGCACGTTCTATACCCCACCCCAGTCTGGGCGTGTGTGGAAGGCAACCAACTGGTGTGTGTGTGTGTGTGTGTGTGTGTGTGTGTGTGTGTGTCTCTCTCTCCCTCTCTCTCTCCACCCCCCTTCCACCTTCTCTGAAAAGCAGTTGAAAAAATATCCTCAGTGAGGATTAAAAAATATGTATATGTATGTGTACATGTACATGTATATGTATATGTATATTGCACATGATCGGTTTGATATTAAGAAGGTCTACGGGGCAATACCTTCCCCACAACTCCTCTTCAAATGTGAAAAATCCAGCACTTCTGCTGCACACAGACTTGAATTGTCCCCATTTATAACCCTACAGTCTCCAAATCCAGTAGCTTTAAACGGGAAATCAATCACGAAGCACAATGAGAAGTCACAGGGAGGGTTAGAGGAGTTTAGTTTTGTGATTGTGTAAAAACCAGAGCAGAATGCTTCTCTCAAGAGCAACCCAAAATAAACAGCCAAAGTCATGTATCCCACAAACCTTAGGATTCGGGTCCAATGAAGTATTACGTCCCAGGCAAAGTGGTGTAGATGAGCTGACTAGTTACACAATTTACAAAAGTAGAAAATGCTGGTAAAATATAAATTTATAATTGAAACTCTAAAGCTTTCATTACAGAATGCTTTGCAACGATGGCCCATAAAAGAGTAATAACACTTATGTAAAGAGTGTTATATTGGAGTATTATTATAGGATCTTGCAGCATCTGCAGAAAGGTTTCCAAGTGGGAGTCAAACTAAAATTAGTGAAGATGAACTGGGGATAAATTTATTTCCTTTACAAAAGTAAATGAGTACAACAGAAGGGGATAAGTCCTCGTGAACCATTTCCACGAGAACCTTGCATCAAGGCCCCCTTAAATGTGATTGCTATTGTAAATATACACCAATAACTTCTCTCCCCAACAGTCATTGTATTGTCATTCATCGACTGAAAAATACTAGCTAAAACCAGCATTTCTTTAGCAAGAAGAACAGAATTCTTATTGTTTCCATCAGCATTTATGTAAAATTTACCCCACTGAATATATATATGTGCGTGTGTGTAAGTGAGATTTGACAAAACTATGATTTGATTGCATATATATATATATATATATATATAAAATCAACCAAAAGTATTTAATCTGAGATTATGGAAACTACATCAGCAGAAGCTATGGCATATAAAGGAAAGTGTAAGATAGACTATCTTCCCTTATGAAGCTTAACAAAAGCATATTGCTGTTGAGTTCATAGTACATTTATTTCTAAATTAATTATGGGATTGGTTTAGAGATGAAGAAATTTATCTTATAAAATTGTTTTTCAGTGTCTGGTCAGAGGTCTCCTCTGCTACGTTCGTGCAGAATAGTGACATAGCAGGCAAAGCGAGGAAGGTTAAGAGGCATCGAAACGAGTTTGGCCCAGTAAGTCCCATGCTCTGGTTCTCTCTAGCAGTTCATTCCATCAAAAACTTAATTAGGAACCTTTTCTTTTTAATGTTGAGAGAAAGCATTTTGATATTACGAACTCTCTATGTGTGATTTTCAAATCTTATTAAGTGGCTGATTTACAGTTACTCTAAATCGACTTTTTATTTTTAATACACCTGCTAGGATGATGCTATAAAAGCTTTCAGGGAAGCCAATGAATCTTTTGGAGTGGACTCTATGATGTTTCAATCAGTCTGTAGTAAGTCATGATTGTCATAAGTACCAAATGAATTAATACAGTAAAATGTTGGGTGTTACATAAGGTGAAAGAATAGTTGGCTGATACATATTTATGATTAACCTACATGGAGAAATAGACTTTTTATTTTTTACTTAAAATGATCGGAATTTTATTGTGCAAACTATGATTTGATTGCATTTGCGTAATGATTTGTAGTTGCTAAAAGTTGTTAGGCATTCTAAAAGCTGAAGTGTGGATAGGATTACAATCTACCTAAAATTTACTGCATTCAGTAAAGGGCTAAAGCACTCAAGCTTTGAAATCATCTACTGCAAAGACTGTTTACTCCTCATATAAAATCTTACTGTATATTGTGTCCTCAAAGATATAAGGGCTGCAACCGAGCAGACTGCTAAACATCTCAAATATTAATTTATTGGCTTCCAAAGCTGTACTCGCAGAGCATACAGAGTAGCAGATTAGGGGTTGGTAAGAAAGAATAAGTGAGATTTGACAATTCTATTTGAATCTTCTGTGGTTTGGAATTGGAATATTTTAAGGCTGCATGAGCTGAAAGCGATATTTTGAACAAATAGCTTCATAAAGCAGGTTTAGTTTTAAAAGCTGGAGGGATTTCAAAAATTCATTTTATTCTTCAGAAATAATTAAAAGTGCAAAGCAGTTTATGGAAAATATCAGAAAACACAAACAGTTCAAACTCCCCACAGACGAGTGTGTCACTCTGGTGTGAGTCACGGCCTATCTGGCACAGGTGTTTCTGTCTTCAAAAGGTACAATTATCCTCTAGCCTCAACGTTTAATTATTTATTTCTAATAATCTGGGTGGCAAAGAAGAAAAAAAGTCAGGTTTTGTTCATTTTACAATAGCTTTTCAGAAGGCTTAATGAAGGATGCCTTGGAAAAATTCGCATTTGGGAAAGACGTGTTTTGTGGTTAACTGTTGTGTAAGATCGTCTGAAAGAGGGACTTAGATGAGAGAAATGATACAAAGAAGAGAGAGAAAAGCAGGAATTAGGTCCCTGCGCAGCCTTGGTAGCAGAGAAAGCCTGTCAGAGTACTGGATGGCAGTCTATTTTCAAATATTATAATTATTTCAACAGAAAGGAAAGAAAATGTTCTGCTGTTTTAATGGCACGCTCCAAACTCTGGGGGGAACAGATGAGCAAAACAAGTGATCAGACAACAAAGGATAGCTCCAAACTCTGAGCTTTGTTAGCTTCCATTCACAAATGTCTGCTTTCATTTTGCTTTTGTATTTTTAGTATATACATCTTCCTTTTTCAGTTTACCCATACAATCTCTCTCCCATTATTTAAATATAGTTTAAGGAAATTTAATTTTTTATTGTGGACTCCTTAGAATTCTTTTTTTTTAAATATGTTTTTTTATCAATTTTTTTTTTTTTTTTTTTTTTTTAGAGAGAGGAAGGGAAAGGGAGAGAGATAGAAACATCAATGAGAGAGACACATTGATAGTCTGCCTCCTGCACGCCTCCCACCGGGGATGGAGCCCGAAATCCGGGCATGACTGGCGACCTCTTGGTGCATGTGACAACACTCAGCCAACTGAGCCAGGCAGTCCTTAGAATTCCTAAATGACACCTTTCCCAACAGCGACCTCCCACCCCCAACAGAGCACCCCTTGAAAAAGGCATTGATTGCTCTAGAATCCCAGCTAGAGGTGACATCCTCCGGACACAGCCACCTATCACCAGCACTAAAGAGGCCACACTGAGTGTGAAACTAGGAATGACATTTCAGCTGTTGACACAAAATTAACATATTAGAACCAAGTTCATCGCCGGGGTGCAGGATTGCTTGGGGCACTGGCATTTTCTCAGAAGATTTCTACCCAGGTCTTTCTCGCAATGACCTTTGTGGCGGTGTGATTTGGGTCTGATTTTCCAACTAGCTCAGTTACCTCATGACCATTCCCGGGGGCCACGCAGTCCCCTCTCTGGTCTGTTCCGTAGGGCCCAAAGCCTTCATGCCTGGCTGAAAAGCGCATCACCTGAAGCACATGCTGCAGATATATGTTCGAATTAGAGATGCAACAAACTATCCACTGAGAATCCACTAAATCACTGAAGCAACAAGCCTGCAGATCCCGAGTTTGCAACAGTACATTGCACTCCACAATATCTTTCTCCCTCTGATGATCAAAGTCAAGTATATTTTATTTTAAAATGCTAACGATAACTCCAGAGCAATCAGTACCTTTCTTGGAGAAGGAACATTGCACGGCCCCAACCGCTGCTGTCCATGAGTCGGGAAGGGCAGGGGCCCTGTAGACACGAGCCCTTCAGCAAAGCCCAGGGACGAGAGGCCTTCGGAGCCTGCCACCGGGGTTGGATTCAGCAGCCAGCTCCTGACCTCTGTGTCACACGGCCTGAGCTCCTCACGTTTGACAGCATGTCGTCTTAGGAGCTTGAGGGATGTCTGAAAAATCAAATGTCAGGACTCTGCCGACAAATGGGCGGTTTTTCCCCACCACCTCCACTTCAGGGGATGCGGGCTGAGTTTATGGAATAAAACAGTAGCAGCAAGGCAATACTATATGGAATACTCTGTGGAAAATACTATATTCCGGAAGCGACAAGGCCCTGGCTGATGAAGAGATGTGACTTCTGCAATGGAAAATAAAACAATTTTCTAAATATATTTTTATTGATTTCAGAGAGAGGAAGGGAGAGGGAGAGAGAGAGAAACATCAATGATGAGAGTCATTGATCGGCTGCCTCCCGCACGCCCCCTGCTGGGGATCGAGCCAGCAACCCGGGCCTGTGTCCTGACCGGGAATCGAACCCTGATCGCCTAGATCTTAGGCCGATGCTCAACCGCTGAGCCAGGCTGGCCGGGTAAAAAAGAAACAAATTTTTCAAAAGAAACAGAAAGAAGGAAACATCTCCTAAGTGGACTCTGATTTTATAAAAGCATACGCTGGAAGTGACGCCTCTATTATGCACCGCGGGGGAGAGGGTGTGCCTTAGAAAGCAGCATAAATATAGAAAGTAAAGCTTACTGGCAGGCGGGGAGGGTTGCACTAGAATAGAGCCGGGTAATAATCACGTTCTTTATTCACAGAGCACACAAATGCAAAATGTTGGAGTCTGTGGTCGCTGCCTAGTTACATTTCGATAAGGAATAGTTATTAGCAACTTCTCTAGATGAAACTCCAGCAGTTACTCTAAGGAACAAACTTTTTCCCCCCTCAAAAAAACTCAGCTTATTTTTGTAGTTGTGATGTCACCACATCTCCAAACGTTTGCAAATGTTTTCAGGTTTGGGAAATTTACTTTCCAACTTGAAGTGTCCACTGTGATTCCGAACTAGGTATTTCCATTTATAACATCCCATGGATCACTTTCCATATGTATGTCCTTCAAGTAAGTTTGTCAGCTGTCTAATGGCAATTTGTATGGTGCTTCAAATCAGGGAATTCGCCCAAGTAAGCATCAGAACTAGCTTTCGTAATTTTTCTAAGTAAAAAAGAATTGTATGAATATTGAAAGTTCAAGAAAGAAAAGATGCATCTTTTTTTTTTTTAATATGCCTTTGTTGGTTTCAGAGAGAGGAAGGGAGAGGGAGAGAGAGAAACATCAATGATGAGAGGCATTGATCAGCTGCCTCCTGCTGGGGATTGAACCCGCAACCCGGGCATGTGCCCTGACCAGGAATCGAACCCTGATCGCCTGGATCCCAGGTCGATGCTCAACGTCTGAGCCACACCCAGCTGGGCAAAAGATGCATCTTCAGATTACTGCTATGAACGAGCCCAAACTGATTCAAATTCTTTCACGGCTTTCACACATAGTAAGGGTACACATTGTGTCAGGCATTGGACTACTAATATGTCTTATTTTTAACACTGAACAAAATACTATCTTTGGTATCTTCATGGTTCTGTCACTCACGAACTGATCGACAAACAACAACTATAGAAGTAATTCATATTACCTGATCCCAGTTCATTTGTTTGTTCAATCATTCATTCATTCAATGTTTATGGAGTTACTTTTTTACCCTTATATAACAAAAGATATTTTCTCTGCTGTCAAGGTGCTCATGAGCTTGTGAAGAGGCAGTTAACTATCACGAGAAAGGGCTCACTGCTGTAATAGAAGTTTTAACATGAGACGTCATGGAGTATGTTGGGAATTGAAGTAGCCTGCTGTGCCTGGAGCTTAGGTAGCCTGGAGTGGGAAGCACTGGTTAGACAAGAGAAGTGGCAGTTAGGCCGAGACTCTGTTGGGACTTATATGGCAGAGTAAGAGGTTTATAAGTTATTCTGCAGGCAATGGGAGGCTTTTGAAAACTATTATGTAAGAGAATCATAAGACCAAACATGAATTTTAAAGTCAAGTCTAGAAACTAGGTGGAGAGTGGTTTAGAAACAGAATAGAGGAGCTTAGTAAGGTCCTAACATATCCCAGGCAAACTATGAACAGGGCTTAACCCAGGAGCCAGACTTGGGGCATATTTCAGAGATCAGATGGGCAGGATTTAAAAAGATGTGGCTGGCCTGGCCAGGCGTGACTCAGCAGTTGAGTGTCGACCTAGGATCCAGGTGATTGGGGTTCGATTCCAGGTCAGGGCACAGGCCCGGGTTGCAGGCTCGATCCCCAGCAGGGGGTGTGCGGGAGGCAGCCGATCAATGACTCTCTCTTTCCCTCTCCTTTCCTCTCTCTGAAATCAATAAAGAAATATTTTAAAAAATAAAAAATAAAAAGATGTGGCTGTGCAATCAACAGTGACTCTCTCATCATTGATGTTCCTATCTCTCTCTCTCCATGTCCCTTTCTCTCTCTAAAATCAGTAAAGATATATTAAAAAACAAAACAAAACAAGAATATGGCTGTGCCATTTTTGTGGTGGTGCAAAGAGCTGTTTGGGAGAGGAAGGCACTGAAAAGGAACATGGGATGCTATTCAGTGAGAAGAGCTCACAAGAGGAGAACAGCACAGAGAGGGGGTAGAAGATAAAGGATTTGGTTTCATAGATGTTGACTTTAATGTGCCTGTGCAAGAATCGAGTAGAGATGTCCAACAAGCAGTTAGAAATAAAAGTCCATCACTTGAGAGAGAGATGAAGTCGAAAACCTCTGGCAACAAGAGTGTCCATAATCCATTCTTCACTGTCAGATGTACGTCTTCGGAGTATTTTATTTTGCTTTTTGCTAAACTTTTCTCAAGTTTCATTCTATGCGCAGGGATTCAGTAAATTAAAATGGGAAAAAAAAGTAAATTAGGTTTTTACCTTAGTCGTTACCTCTGATTAGTCTTTATTTCGGAAGCAGTCTGCCCACTCTGTTGGCCTGTCACTTTTAACCTTCTGCTTCCTGTCTTTAGTTCACTGGTAAGAAGGGTCTGATCGTGCCACGGTCGTTGCCAAATGAAAGGGAGAATTTCAGGTTTTTAATCTCATCCCTCAACTAATGGCTTACACCGATTATTTCTTTTTCTTTTTCTTCTTTATTATTACTTTTTTGAACCCCAGCGACACATGGGCCAGATGCCTTTGGGAACTAGTTTCTGCTGACTCCCAAATTCTTTCCTGAGGTTCCTTTGGGTGAACTTTGGGTACGTTGGGGCCTCGCTTCTCCAACATGACCTGCGCCGGGAGCCAGATCGGGTTCTGGAACCTTCGCCAAGCGAGGCGCCCCCGTTTCACTCAGGATACTCCCCTGTGATAAGCCGGTTGCCACTCTGCGCAGTACAAGGCCTTGCTGGCCGCTCTTACGTCCTTTGCCAATTTAACTCCCCGAAAGAGCTTGAGAACATCTGCAGGCTTGGAGGCTTTCCTCTACCCTACCACAGGCCTATTGGGAAAATATTCACAACCCAGAGCCCCAGGAATCCCTCCTGTTTGTAAATTTCTATTTTAGAAATGCCTATTTGTTTCCTAAATTGAAGCCCTTTCTCTACTCCGCCATGAGGACTGTTGGTTTGTCTCCTGCCCTTCTGTGGTCTGTGGACTGATTGCCATTTTGCTCACTGTTTCCCGGCTGCTGGGCAATTTCTTTCACCCTTTGGCTCCTTTTCCTGCTGCCTTCCTGTGTGATCTGATGATTTTCTGTGCTAGTATACTTTCGCTTATTGTTTGTTTCACCTGGCCAAAGGTTTTTTTAATTTTTTAAAAATTTAAAAAAATTTTTTTAATTTTTAAAATATATCTTTATTGATTTCAGAGAGAGGACAGGGGAGGGAGAGAGAGAGGTAGAAACATCAATGATGAGAGAGTCATTGATCGAGCCCGCAACCTGGGCCTGTGCCCTGACAGGGAATTGAACCCCGATCGCTCAACCGCTGAGCCCCAGCTGGGCTAATTTTTTTATTTTTGAACTTAAGTAGATCATACCTCTTGCACTCCCTTTATCTGCATGCTTATTTCCCACAAGAAGAATCACAGTGGCTCCATCATGCTTGATTTCTCCCTGTGCAAAGCCTTCTTTCTCTCCAGTACACTCTTTGTTGAAGTGCTTCATAATGGGACCAAAGCACATTATTTTCAATGATGTAAGATAACTACAGAGATCTGACGGAATGCCTGAGTGTTCAAATGGTGACTTATTTGTCCCCTTGAAATTAGTAAATATAGTCATTGGAGTACAGAAAGTCCATTCTAAGATATGGCTGTGTAACAGCAATTCTACAATATGGAAATGGCTGTTGTTCTTTCTGATGAGCAATGTGGATGACTATGGTGTGTGCTTCAGTATGGGGGAGGAGGTAAAGGAATGAGACTGGACACCTAGAGCCCACAAAATACAACCAAAGAGCAATCCCTGAAACATAAATAAATGGATTGATTAAAAAGTTGGTGCTTTTGGATTTGACATTTTTAGGGGAATGACTTTTGATAAGATAAAGTGAAATATCAGCTTTTAAAAATGCCAGATTGTTCCTTTCTAAATAGATTTCTAAGTAAGATTTTTTTTTTTCCCTTCTCACTTAGGAGGGGAAAAAAACAACCTTTTGAACATAGTACATATGGTTGCCTCGGCAACAAGCACAATAACATCTCCAGCATCCATGTGAACTTTAATTATAGATTTATATTAAACTAGCACATGTTAATGTTTAGCAAAACACATGTATTCCTTACTATGGAGAATATTATCTATTGATACAGGGCTTTTCATATTAAAGTGCCTGTTTTTTTATAAAAATAGTTTCATGACAAATAACTAACAATCCTA